>NC_079290.1:20331830-20640878 GCF_023638135.1 Falco biarmicus
TGTCATTTTTCTACCACTGAAAATGAAACAATAGTTTAGACCCCTAAATTGCTTTGTGAATGACAACTAATGGTGCCTTGCAAAGTCTCTGTGAGATCTGAATTGCTGACATACAGCTGTACTGACAGAAATGAAGACAGTGGTTGATAGCCTGCTTTGAATACAGGTGGCTCAGGAGAGTCACTAGTCACATTCCTTATGTAAAGGAGCAGCCTCCACTTTATGAAGCATCTACTGTACAAAAGTAGGTTCCTTTACGTCCCAAGTGAGCGGATTGCATTGGAACAGTTTGGTGGAACAGCTTTATAAGCTAAACTCAAACCAGCAAAAATGACTCCATTTTAGCTTGTGTTGTGTACCTGACGCTCTGCTGCAGTCTGCCGAAAGGTGCCCTGCCTGGGCTGTGCTCTACGTGAGCCTGAGGCAGCTCCTGGGCTCAGCAGTGCTGCATAGCCGCTGGCCCACAGAGGTTACTTTCGGTGATTGCATGGGGCCCCCCAGAGCAGCAAGGTGGGGAGAATGAGAGCTGAGTATCTCCCACGTGGATGAAAGTAACTTCTCCCTCGATGACAAATATTTTACAGTGGTTGTTTGCAATAGATGGCCATGGATCTGATCCAGAATGACACTGTCACATACTGGATCTAGAGTTACTGTTTTGATTTGACAAGTTGTTGATTAGGAGAATGTTGTTAATATCCTTCAGTGCTATATTTCACCACTAGGATTTCTCTGGGGTCTGTGCATGATTTCAGTGAGGCATTCTGCCTAAGGGCTGAGGGTAAGAGAAGGCCTCTTGCCTTAGCTTTGTCCAAATACTTTGTGTAGAAAGCAGAGAGTTGGGAGGTTTTACTTTGAACCCAATGCAAACACTAGAGGCAATCTGACAGATGCCTTGAATGATTATTTATCACGCAGGAAAATATGCTTCGGAATAGTTGTGGAATGCAAAACAGAAACAGATTTATCTTTCTCAGCAAATTAAACATTCTTCTTTGGTCTACAACCCAAAACCACAAAGCCAAGCTATATAATAATATTTTCATATGCTGAAAAGCCACTTTCTTTTCTTTTACAAAGCAGTGATTTAAGGGGATGATGCTTGAAGGATTTTTGCTTTATGTGCTTTGTCTTTCAGTTCATTTTAATTCAACAAGAAAAAGCAAGTGGCTCTTTGCCTTACATTTAAAGATGAAAGAAAAGGGCGTGTACTTTTTTCATGCCCAAGATCTAAAATGAAATTTTACAATCACATTATTTCTCTTTCAAAAGCATCTTCTAAGGGCTCAAATAAATGGAATGCACAGGCCTTTTATGTTAGCATTATGCATGCTGACATAAAGATAGTATGGAAAAATACAGCTTCAGGTCTAATGTGTTGAGTGACACAATGAAAGAATTGTTTCTTAACCTTGAGTAACTCATTTTGAATAAATTCTCAGTATTTACTTGTATGACACTGACTTACACTAGACTTGTACTTCAGTATTTACAGTTCATCTTGGTTCCTCACACGAGACAGCCATCCTGAGAGGTACCCAGGATTTGTCCCAGGGAGATGGATGAGGACTGAGTTTTTCAGTCCTCTCAGAAATGAGCCTATGACACTAGAACTGAATTTCACCTGACGGGTTGATAGATGTAGTTAATGACACTAGGTTTTGTTTTGGTTTTGGTTTGTTGTAATTATTTTGTTACTGATAGCATTTCATACTCATAGAACAAAACCTCCCAACTCTGGGGAATGTTTTTTTTAAACTGAGCCTTGGATTTCACTACCCCTAGGAAAATCATTTGCAATTGAGTGCACTCTGAAACAGAATAGCAGTTGATTTGTTGGAGATGAACAAGATACTGAGTATCACTGGCTTCCATTGGTGTTGGGATATAAAGGACTTGCTTGGGGATTAAAATTAAAAGAAGCTGCCTAGATCTTTTCAGTCCATTCCCCAGCTCTTCCAGGAAACCAAATGGTGTATTTGCTTTCAGAAATGCATTGAAAGCTATATTTAAACTGCTTGGCTTTCTTGCACCTGCTTCTCAGTAAAAGGTTGTCCCCAAACTTCCTCTGATGAGAGGATCCCTTTTTCATTTGCCATCATTATCCTTTAATGGAGAAAGTTCTCTCTTGTGTGTTCGCTGTCTATCTGTACTGTATCTATAGGTACTGTTTTGACTTGCCAAACTATTAACCAAATCAAGAACCTCTTCAAGATTAATTACTCCGTTTCCTGCTAAACTTTTTCTGTACTTCTTCCAGGCTGCATTAACCTTTCCTAAACAAGGATGAACAGAATTTTATGCAATCATCTGAGTGATAAATCCATCACTTTGGCCAGGTGTAGCACTGATAGACTCCAGCTTTGGTTTCTTAAGGCTTAAAAGGTGAACATGCTCGTTGTCCCTACTTCTGATTCCAGTAAACTGAAGCCAGACTTCTAGTTTCTTTCTCCTTTCAAACTGGAACATGCCGAACTTTTCCAGCAAAAGCAAAACAAGCCATTGCTGGCATGATTATAGGAGAAATCCTGCTTTCTATGAAGCTTTTGGGAAGACCAGTGTTCAGAACTAGTAAGTTCTGATCATGGCATTTTCATGTGCTCAAATAGTGCCATTTCTTACAGTGGAGATTCAGGTGTTTAGTACATAGCCCACCTTTAAACATGGGCATTCAGGTTAGTCAAAGGTTTTACGTGGCTGAGAATCTGCTACCAAGTTGGTTATAGCATAGTTCAGGAGGAGAATGTCAGGAATGACATAAAATGCATTTAATTATCATTTTAATTAGATTTGGGAACACGCTTTTGAACGGCCTCTCCTGATTATCCTTACTTACTGTATTTTAGTTTGCACATCAGGGCAGACTTGGAGTGCACAAAGTGGATTTACAAAAGTAAACTGGATTGATGAAAGTAAATCCAGGGACGGACTCCAGAGACGCACCAGATGCACTGTAACCACTAATGCATGCTCAGTCCACGAGAGCAGACTGAAGTTAGTCCAAATATCCCCTCTGAATCATGCATAATGTGGATGTCAGGTGCCTGGCACCATCTGTTTTGCTCTACAAATCTGCTGTAACAGGTGATCCAACTTGCTAATGTAAGCAGAAATTCAGTGTGTCTTAGGACAGGAGAAAGGACAGTTTAGTGACATTCCCCTCTGACTTATTCTGTGAGCTGTGGGACAAGAAGAGTCTTTCCTTCTGTTTGTGCCAAGTTGCTGCAGTAAAACTAAAATTATACTTAATTACCTTACACTATTCTTCCTGCATTTTTGCAAAACTTCTGAAAAATAGATTGCTTTTACTTTGGCAGTTGATAGTTTGGCAGTTCAAGGATAACTGCTGATTTTCAGGTTGCATATTAATATTCAGAATGCTCATGTGTGCTAGGTGTTTTCAGTCTGCATAGAAGACAATCTTGCAGATCTATTCTCTTAAGTATTATTAAGGGACCTACAGTAGTCTTATGAAGAAGCGTGGTATTGGGGATTGGAGTCTAGAAATGTACTTAACTACATACTAATAGCTGTACTGGGTCTAAGAAAAAAATGATCCAGAAAAAATGTCCTAAAAAGCCCCATATGCTGTCTATGGCAGGGGCTGATAACTGGTGCATAGAGGAGATGGAAGAAAAAGGCAGAAAAATAGTGATATTTTCCCAAAACACTCCTCTAGACTCAAGGAAATTGTGGTTTGGGGGTTCCTGATCAAAAGATGATGTTTATGTTTAATAGCCCTTCATTATTTTCCTCCATTACTATGTCAAGAAACATTTTGAACTCAACCATTTACAATGTCCTGTGGCAATGAGCCACAACAGCTCACTGTACTAGTAGGATCATAGTAATCAAACAGTAATGGTAATGGTAATCTAGCTCTATGTTGAAAAATATGTAAAGAATGTTCTGGCGAAATACTGAGATACTGATTGAATTTATACCTTTAGTTTGACTGAAGAATCTTTTGTCATAATTGTTTACTAAATAAAGGTGTTGGATCCTGCACACAAATGGCTCAGCCACAGATGGATGGATTATTGCAGCTATACAAGTTGTGTTTCTGGGAAAGAAGACAGGCGTGATGTGCTTTTCTTTTAAAAAGACAAAGAAAATATCAGATGCAAAGACTGATCATCCTTTTAGTGATCCTGATTTATTAACCCTGTTATTATGGTTACTGAGTATGTTTATTTAGATTAATAGTATTCTGGTTGCCATTAACAGTTCATAGCTGTTGGTACTTCCAAAGGCAAAGCTTTGCATGATCTCACACATGTATTGTTCAAGTATTTCTTTTTATTTTTTCTCAATTTTTTAAAATCATTTCCTCTCAAATTGTGTTGAATTGTTTTCATTTTTTTATTGGCTTGCTTTACATAGCTGTAGGTTCTTCAGGAAACATTTTTGCCTACAAACCCCCATGCTCTTATACCCTATTTACCAATTTTGAATTATTTTTAATGTTGAATCATCCCCTGCAGCAAAACTTCTCACTTGTCTCATATATGATTTTCAATGTAAAAAGCTGGGTAAGGAAAATAAAGAAAATGTTGTTGCTCTTGCTCCTGCAGAGGTGAGTTAAGCAGTCATGAAATGGTCCGCCTAACCTTTCAGCACCTGAAAATGTGTCACCAAGGGCAGAGGCGTGACTGAGAGGAGCAGATTCTGCTGCAGTGACAGCTTGGGATTTGTTGGGAGCTGTACATTGCAGAGCAGGAAAGCTGGTGTTTCTGCACAAGGACACGCTGCCCGTGTGTCTGGTTGCTGTCTCTAATAATTTTCGCAGTGTCAGATTTTCATCTGAGTTGGGTATTGTCTTGGGTTTCCGCAGACATCTGCATGAAATGTGGGTTGATGCTTATCTTTGTAGCATCTGTGCTGCATGTTGCAGTCTGTTATGTTCAGCAAAGGGAATGTGTGTGTCCATGCCAGTCTTGGACTCTGGGATGCTGTATCATCTATTACTGAATAAAAAACACAGAAGGAAACCCGACTGTTCACATTAACAATTAATGGGATTACCAGGACTTCCTTATTACTAGAGTAATAGCTGTAGATTTACCAAGGGTGGGTGCATTTTTCATCAGTGGAAAGCCATTCACTATTAAAAAATGTGCTGCACCCTCTGGTTAAATAGATCACATGAAATGGATCCAGTTATTTAACGAAAATGGAGTGGTACATCATACTTCAATGACTAGTAAGGAATTTCTCACAGCAGAAGAGATTGTGCATTGAGACCACAAGAAAAAGTGGGATCTCCATCTGTAGAAATCACAGCTAGAACAAGTTACAGGCCTTAGTCAAGGGGAACTAAAAGAGGCTGTGGGGAATAGCCATGTGATCTGCACTTCATTCTTTAGCCTGTCTAAGTATAGCTGTATAAAAAGTGGATTCATAGACCGGCAACAGGAGGATGCACTTAAGAATATTTTCTTAAGCAGTAAGAGTTCCTAATTTAGGCACCTAATACTACTTGGTGCAAATGCTGTGACTTGTGTTAATGCAGATGAATGATTAAGTTGTCCTTTGCAACCTTAATAAGACTATCACTTCAGAAGTGCCATGCTGTGACAGAAGTGAGGCCCTTAGATGACACCTTTTTAGGAAATGCAGAGTCTGAATGAATAAAAAGTGTTAATTCCACTCACACTTTGGGGACATCTGCATTGGAAAAGAGGAAAATAACGTTCTTGAAATGGAATTGGCAACTCTGTGCTACCTGACTGGGATTAAAATAGCAACAAAGACAAGTTAGTTGGGTCTATAATTTGAATGATACGCAGCACTGGGGCAGAGCCATGTTCTCGATGGGCAGAGGGAGCTGGCAGCTGACCCTGTGGGGCTCAGGGCAGTGTACAGGGAGTAAACCCAGGACTTACTTTTTTGATAGGCCGGTGGAATCACAGAACCAAATTTTCAGTTACAAGACCAAAACGATGTGATACGGAGGTTGTTTCAGCAGAGGGGCAAGGTCATCTCAGATCGCTAGATCCCAAGTGGCACCAGCGAAGCAGGCTGTTGCAGGAAGCAGAAGGGCTGTAGCGGTCACGACGTGTGCCAGTACTGAGCCAGGTCCTCACAACAGCTGTAAGCCTGTGGTTTTATATGGGAAGCAAAAGTGTTAGCCTGGCCTCTTCCAGCTCGTGCAATTAAATCTTCAACGTACCCTTCATAAACTGCAGCATTCTTTACCTCTGCCTGAAGCTGCATCTTCATACTTGATGTAGCTGCCACGTTTTATCCCTGGAGCTGCTGCTTTGCAGTGCAAGATTAAATAGAAAGCATTAAAATGAAACCTATATTGTTCTAGCCATTCATTGCTGGTGAAAAGAAATATTGTAAGGAACCACCTTTAAAGGTATCTGTGGTAATGGTGCGGTATGCTGGTCAGATTTGTATGCTGAGATGGTATTTCTTTTGCATCTGAAGTACTGATACTTAGGAACACAGGAGTGCATAATCCCCACCTTGTTGCACATCGAGCGTGTCACCAGTGAAACTAATTGGCCAGGTTCTGTGGTGCCAGGCGGTAAAAGGTCATTGCCCAGTGATACCGAATGCGTGTAAATGAGACAAGAATAGGATCTACACCTACGGAAGAACAAGGAAGTATGTGTGGCAGGAAGATTTGCTGGATAAGATCGTAAAAATTTCCCATTCTGACAGACATAGGAGAGTCTGGAAACTGGTTAATATTTTATAAATTTCTAATGCAAACATTTTTTTTTAAGATAGTGACATGATTAGATTCATAAACTCATTAAAATGTAGGCTTCTGTGTGACCACGGTGCTCCCCAGAACTAAAGCAAGCCATGTTGTATTTTCCTATTGCTAGCTCTTGGACATTTCTGTTAAGTGGGCCATCCAGGACAGCTCTCCCCCCAAGTATGCCCATTACGACCCAGGGACATCTCGTCAACTGCTGTGTGACCAGTGCCCTCCTGGGAGCTACGTGAAGCAGCACTGTACAGCCACCAGCCCGACGCAGTGTGCCCCGTGTCCGGACCAGTACTATGCTGAGGAGTGGAACAGCAATGATGAATGCCAGTACTGCAGCACCGTTTGCAAAGAGCTGCAGTACATCAAGCAGGAGTGCACCAGCACACAGAACCGCGTCTGCGAGTGCATCGAAGGCAGATACCTGGAGCTTGAGTTTTGTTTAAAGCACACAGAGTGTCCTCCTGGATTCGGTGTTGCGCAGCCAGGTACGTACCGCTTGTCAGTGTGCGCAGACTTAATTAGACCTCTACCACACATCAATGACTCGTAGCACTTACAAGATTAGGAAAGAGCCTTGTCCGGATGAAATTACAGGACAGTAAATTGTAAAGCCAATTGAACCTGTTCCTAGTCTGCATCATTTGGACTGTAGCCAGAGGAACATTTCTCAGCGGAATACCCTGCTCCTACTGTAATATATAACTTAATGGCAGTAGCAAATGTAGCAAATTGCACTCTAATGAGAAACATGATGGATTGCCTCTTTTAAAGGAACATTATCTGGAATGTAGTATTTGTGTGTGTGATAAATAATAATGTTTTTCATTTTGAAATCTGCTGTTTCAAACAACTGTATATCTTGACAAACACCAGGAGCACTACATGTTTGACACCAAGTGTATAATTATAACAATATTAATACAGCTCTAGCATCACAGCAATATGTGGTAATAATTAATTATCAGCATCCTAAGTGGAACTCTTAGGGAAACTGTTACTATTATGAAACAAACAACCATTTCTTTGTCAAGCAGGCTGGCGTTGTGCTGTGTGTCTCGTGAGGATACAGAGCGAAGTGGTACTTTTCAGTGGAGTGTATTCATTTAAGACAACATAAATTGTTAAACCAATAAGTTCTCTCAAAACAAAATACATCATTTATCATTTGGCAAATGTCAGGGCTCAGTTTAGCTCCAGTATTTAATACAGCCTGAAAGAATTGTAAACTGTCATTGTACAGAGATTGATAACTGCCTGGAGAAGCGTACTGAGGAAGGGAATATGGAAAATCAAAGCATCTCAGACACGAACCCGTAGGCAACCAGTCTCCAGACTACAGAATTACTTCCCTAGGAATTATGTACATAGTGAGAAGCACTAGAGCTGGTTGGCCTGTACATTTGAGAGCTGTGCCACATGACAGCTTGGGAGTCCTTTCTTGGGTTATGAACCTCTCACTGGAGGACAACTTTGACGTAAGGAGTGTCGCTGCTGTAGCTGCTCAGTAGTCCCTGAGTAATTGGTTACCTAAGCATTACCCTGATGCCCTTGCCACTGTTAAGCATTTCCACTGGCAGCTACCGCATTTCCATATTATAAACCTTCATTAACCTAAATTGTTATACCCAGGGGCTTGGGTTAATGAGGTTCCACCGTACCTTGGCAGCAAGTCAAAAGGGGCCAGAAACAAAGTTCGCAGAAAGACCACTTGGGAGCTGAACAAAGAAGTTTAAATTGTCTGAGCAACCAGCCTGCTGCATCTCTGTGAGCACAGTGAAACCGTGGCAGACAAATTTGAATCCCTATGTTCAAAATGAAACAAACTTTGGAAGAAGATAAATTTTTGAATTGTGTAATTTATTGTAAAGTTGGTTTCCAAAAGACTATCAGAACGAACCAGGTAGTCCCAAGCAGACCTCAAACAAGGAAAGAAGATGTAAAAATAATTGCATACCCCTGTGTCAATAGTCAGCTTTTGAGGTGAGGCATCAATTGAGAGTTTAATAAGCATGGGCCAAACTGTGTCCTGCTTTCTGCCTTTCTGAACTTTGTAATGATGTAAATTCAAGTGTAGTAAAACCTAAGTGTAGAAAAATATGCTTCCACTGCCACACAAGAAGTCTCATTTAAAGCTTAAAGCATTAGAAATCTGTTTCCCCACTGTCAGTTGCTCATGATTACGTTGGGCAGATCACTTTACTTTGGTAGTCCCCTTCTGTGAGTGCAAGATAAAGGTTTTGTTCCTTTCTGCTGTGGTTGGCCCTGCATGTGGCAGAGCGTTTAGCAGCAATGCGCTGGGGAAGCAGCACCGGTATGAGGAGGCACTGTCTTCCTGGCGGCTGCCGTTTCCCTGGGGAGAATGGGGGATTCCAGGCAAATTGGAGGGAGCGGCGGAAAGGCAGATGGGCTGCGGTGGTTTATGCCCTGAACAAGACCGGCCAGATAAGCAGCGAAGAAGAAGGTGGTAAAGCTGGGAGGTGACTTTGTGCTGAACCCTGAGAATGCTGATGGATTACCCAGTTTATTTCCCTCTTGTGCCGCAAAGGTTATAGAGGTTATAGAGGAAGCTCCGAGCAGAACAACGCACTGTTTGCAGGGACTCTCCTTTCTTCCCCTTCCTTGCTGCCAGAACACAACAGCGGCGTGTCTGAAGCAGGGAAAGCTGCTAAGATTCAGATGCCTCAGGAAAGGTCATTACTGCCGGCTCAGGTACAGGTCTTGGCCAGAGCTCTGTGCAGCCCCGAGAGAGTTTTGATGCTCTCACACTGCACAAGAAAACACAGGGGCAGACACTGTTGCTGCAGGTGGGGTGCTGGCTGCAACAAGCAGAGGATTTTGGGGGGGTTGGCAATGCGCAGTCTCTGTTTTTTCAGATGAACAAAAACTTCTTTGTTTTCACTTGTTGTCTGATGAGAGAAGTGCTAGGTCACGTATATGCAAGTATTAATCTTCATTTCACAGCTGGTGTAAAACTTGAGATTCATACTCTTTTTCTCTAAGGAAATGCACAAAATAAATAAAATTACTTAAAAGCTAGCATTAAAATAAGCATCAACATGTAAATACTTCCAAAATACACTAGATGGAGGCATTTTCTTCTTCAAATATGTTTTCCAAATATTTCAAAAAAATTTAAGCATGTGCTTAAGTTCATGTTCAATGCAATATTAGATATTAGACTTCAGGCACTTGCTTAAATGTTGACTGAATAAAGATGAATTAAGAGTGAAAATTCAACAATTATTGGTGCTGTTGCTTTCCTACCACTGGTGGTTAGATTTTGCATTGTTTCAGGTTTCATGCATCAATTGTCTAGCTCTTTGTCAATGTGATAAAACCATGTATTGTCATTCTGTTGTTGTGTTATATTTTTGATTCTGAAGTAAAACTATGCTGTGTAAAAATAAAACACAAAGCAAAACATACGTATGCATATTAAATATTTTTGCTATATTGGAAATTGATTTTATTTGCTTTTAATAATATTTTATTCAAGCCCAGAAAAAAGTTCAAAAATTTTACTGAAATTCTATTTTCATGTATAATTTAATATTTGAGCAGGGAAAGTACTTTTCAGAGGGTCTTCAGTTGATATTTAGTTGGGTTGTATTTTTAGCTAGAACTAAAGTAATCCATTCAAGCAAGGTTCTGGGCAGATACTACAGAGTAAAATTTAGAACAGTTTCTCGTGCCGTTTAATTATTTGACAGAACATTTCTACAATTGACAGATGAAGGTCAGACATCATGTAACGTCTAAGTAGACTCAAGTAATTACTGATTTAAAGATATTACTTTACTAAATTACTGATTTAATAAGTTATTACTGATTTTAAATTCAGCAAGAAGTATATGTAAAAGTACTATTTACTCCATTATTCCAGCAGGAACATCATTTTCTTAAAGGACATGTTTTGTTTTTCAAAATTGGAGGTGTTGGGTTTGCTTTTTTTCCTAAATGTGATTTCTTCCTAGATCAGAAATGTGAAAAGCAGAAGCATGACAATTTGGAGAGGAATATTTTCTTCTGGTTTTGTATTCTTGTATTTTTTTCACAGTTGAAGTTATATGTAATTGGATGCATTATTTTCCTGTTTCCACAGGTACCCCTGAGAGTGACACTGTATGTAAGAGATGTCCAGAAGGATTTTTCTCAAATGAAACATCATCCAAAGCAGCCTGTCTAAAGCACACAAACTGTAGCGCACTGGGTTTCAAAACAGCATTGAAGGGAAATGCAGTTCGTGACAACGTCTGTCAGGAAAATGCAGATATGACACCTCAGAAATGTGGAATAGGTATGTATCTTATTAAGGAAAAGTGCTCTGAAAACATACCTTTAATTATAGTTAAAATTAGTGTTTCAGCATTTATGATAAAAATATCTAGCTTGTTAGCCATTTGCCTGCTATGGTGATGGCTATAGTACAGTTTTAATTATTGTAGGTCAGACCAAATGGAGCTCAAGCACAGAGAGCACCAGCACTGTAAAGATCACTCATTAGTTTGTTTTTTAAACACTTCTTATCCTTGCTGCTTGCTTTTTTTTTCTGAGACGGGCAGGGTAACATCAGACCAATTGACATTCCTTTTCTCTTTCTCATTTCAGATGTAACCCTGTGTGAGGAGGCTTTGTTCAGGTTTGCTGTTCCTACTCAGCTCACACCTAACTGGCTGAACATACTAGCAGACAGTTTGCCTGGGACAAAGGTTAGCACAGAAAATATCGAAAGGATTAAACAAAGGCACAGTTCTCAGGAACAGACCTTCCAGCTTTTGAAATTATGGAAGCAGCAAAACAAGGAACAGGATATGGTCAAGAAGATTATTCAAGGTACCTTATTTTCATAGCATGTATATTAAAAGCAACCTTCTAAATGGCACTTTAAAAATTGCTTGGGATCAAATACCTCCTGGTGATACATTATGCTTTGAGGAGGACCTGCAGGGTTTGACTGCGTTTTATCGATGCCATAAGCACAGTGAAGTCGAGGGGAAGCAGGAAGATAATTTAGCTTCTGGTCACTGAATTCTTCCCAGACTTGTAGCCCCTTCGGGAGCGTGTGTGGTGTCACAGCCAGGATTGCCTTTTGAGAGTGCACAACATAGGAAGAATTTTGATCAAGTGGGAAAATGTTTCTCACTGTCGTATCTGAGCAGTGGCTGTTGAGGTTAGAGGGAGCTGGATGCCTGCAACTGAGAGTGCAATTTGTCTTCTGTAAAGTGGAGATTGACAGCTCGGACTAGAACATCTATTCATGGACTGGGGACACATGGGACTGAGGAATACACAGACAGGCTTTCCCTTCTTTTTGCCTTCTGGTACCTATTTGTCATGCCAATTCACCGCTTTGTTTGTGCTGAATCTGCCAAGACAGGTGTCAAAGGTGAAATAGTGCTGCAGTGTTAACACCAAGGTGTTTTATGAGAGTCAGGCCAAGTCTTTTCATGTAAGCCATCATCAACAACCACCACATTCGAACGACCTTTCATCCGCTCAGAACAGATTTGAAAAATGCTGCAGACACGGGGTTTTTTCCCCTCTCCTTTTTAGTGTGCATGCTTATGTCAGGCTGTGATGTGTCTAGTATACTTCAAAAACCAAAATGACTATTTTAGCAAAGCTCGCCTAGACGTTTCTGAAGAAGAAGAGAAAAATTTTCATTCACTTGAACCAAATATTGGGAGCCCTAACACATACACAAAACATTTTACAAGATAAATGAACCAGGCATGTAGGAATATATACTTGCTATGAAGTCTGTAATTTGAGGCTGTTTGTATTTGCAAAGTTAATTAAATTCTTAAGTGTTTTCACGAGCCTAAAGAAAAAGCATTGCTGAGAGAATTATTTGAAATAAAATTAAAAAAAAAAAATGGGAGAGAATATTCACCTTGAGTTTTGGGAAGCTTTTTGCAGGCTGTGGTAAAGTTGTAATACATTGTACTTACCTTTCTTTTCACTTTCCATAGATATCGATCATTGCGAAAATAGTGTCTTAAAGCATATTGGCCATCTGAACCTCACCTTTGAACATCTTAACACACTGATGGTAAGCTTACCAGGCAAGAAAGTGGGAAAAGAGGATATCGAGCGCACAATGAAACTATGTCAACCTACAGAGCAAGTTCTGAAGCTTCTCAATCTGTGGAGAATAAAGAATGGTGACCAAGACACCATTAAAGGTTTAATCTATGGACTGAAACACTTGAAAACATACCATTTTCCAAAACGAACCATTCAAAGTCTGAAGAAGGTGGTTAAGTTTCTTCACAGATTTACAATGTATAGATTATACCAGAAACTCTTTTTAGAAATGATAGGGAACCAAGTTAAATCAGTGAAAGTAAGATGTGTCTAATTCAAGATGTTTTTAATTCTCCACTGACTATTTTCCCCTAATTACTGCCAGCAGTAATTAAACTGGAACGTTGTTTCCTTACATTATGTCTTACTATTTATAGAAATGCCTGACTGGAATAGCTCTAAGTCTTTTGCAGTGTTGTCGGAGTTTTTTTAAAAAAATAAAATCACTTTTGTAAAAGCTATTACCCTGTTGATAACACTAAGAGCCTGATTCTGCATTTTTGCACATTCAAGAGTTGAAAAGCCCC
This sequence comes from Falco biarmicus, assembly GCF_023638135.1. NCBI lineage: Eukaryota > Metazoa > Chordata > Aves > Falconiformes > Falconidae > Falco > Falco biarmicus. The sequence continues at coordinate 20,345,172 of NC_079290.1, forward strand.
ACTGTAGTCACTAGATGAAAAAAGAATGCCGGACCAGGCTCTACTCCAGTATTTGCTATTTATATTCTTTGAGGAATAAACAGTTTTGTTGTACATATTTATTAAGTTAAATGGAAATTGTATGAGACTGAATTTTAGGAAGAGAAATGAAAAGCACACTGTATATTTTCTAGCTAAACAAAAATGATCCCATATATTTTTCTGGCAAAATTTTGTAGCATGCTGTAAGAGTTATTAATTTCTTTACATTTTGTATTTAAAAAAGTATTATTGCTTAGTTTTATTTGTATAAGTTGTGGTATCTTTTGGTAGGGATGTTTTAATTTATCCAATGATTTTAACTCAAATACGGTGAAAATATAGCATAAGTGACCTGAATATTTAAATATTCTGTGAGGAAGTGAATGTACCATATTTAAGAAGCTGGATTTTTATATAGAATTTCATAATCTTATTTTATAAAACAATTAAATTTTTCAGTTTACTTTTTGACTGGTGTTTTACTCTTGACTCTGAAATAGGAACTAATAACAAAGATCATGTGGATTTCATGCCTTATCTTGGGCTTGGCTCTGTGCTACTCCCTGTCTGGTCTAGTAGTTAATATGTGAGCCAAGTAAATATTGACCAGCGCTGGATTTTCATGGTCACTGTACAGGTGTGAAAGAAGGTGAAAAGTATTAAAGGTCCTAGTTCAGAGGGCCCAGGTGGTTGTGATACAACCATAGACACATTTGGCCCAGTGTCATTCTTGGAGAGCTCACAACCTTTGCCCTAACCACAGCTTGTAATTTCATGGAGGAAAGATGATGCACAGCCCTGACAGGCTTGGAAAGCCTCACATATTGCCATGATGTTTAAAGGAAGGGAGCACAGAGAGGTCACATTAAAAAAAAAAAAAAAAAAAGAATAAAAAGATTACCATTGCCCTCAGTTACAGAATGAGACACCTGCAAAGACATGGCCCCCCAAAAAAGGCAACAGGGAGTACTGTTACCAAAAGCTCACATAATTTTAAGGGCCAGTCATCATTCACAGTGCAAGCCAAAGGCTTTGGTGGCTGCAGAGGAAGACTGTACTCCTGTTCTTTAAACCACGTGTGAACAGAGCTGGAGTATTCAATATATTCTTCTCCCGTGTGTAAAGGAAGGAAAAGCCATCAGCATTTAGCCTTGTATGACAATATTCCTCTATTACAAATGAGAGGATCTTAAGCAACGAACGAGAAAGAGAGTCCTGGTAGATATGATAGGTGCTCATCACAGCTGCTCTCCTTACAGAGAGTACATACTGCTTTAAAATACTTGGGTTTCATTTTTCACTGAATTCTCACATCACTTTTTGTATCAAGAGGAATAAAGTCCCTTTTATATTTCATATGCTATTAGCATCTCATTTTTCAGCGTAGCTGAGAAATGGTGCTGAACACACACAAAAAATTCCCAGTTTTGTGTTCATTCATTTGAAATATTTACATAATTTTACAACAGAAACTGTTTTTACATATAATTAAAAGATGATAACAACAGAGTCTCAAATTAGCAAAATAGAGACCAGATGTTTCCATGACTCTGCCAGGTGTGAAGGTTTGGAGTGTTGTAGGTATTAAAATGAGAATAATCATCTTACTGGCAGTCAAATGAAGAGGATCCCACACACCTCTTATAAACATTTCCATCTTAATCCTTTCTACACTAGTTCTGGTTAATACAGTGATTTAGCAATTGGTAGTGCAGTATACAGTAGTAATATAGTTAAAAAATGTATCAGTGGAATCACTGTAAGCTATTGGCTAGAGAAAAGCATAGGTGCTTCATAGTACATGGTACTGTTTTATACATTTATTCTTCAATATTCCAACTAATTATATGTTACTCTTCTTGTAAATGACACTAGATGTTTGTGGTCCCTCATGAATGACAATACTGAAGAAGGTGCTCAGAGTCACAGAGTATAGTTTATGCTATAGGTACCATATGAACATGCTGTACTTCACTACAGTATAGCCTTGACTGGATTTCATGGGAAACTTTAGCATTAAACTATTACCTGTGCCTCTTAAAACAGATTTATTTTTTTTCCCCTAAGGTTACACCTGTTTGACAGATTATACCGGTGAAAGCTGATTCAGCTAACCAGGTGCCTACGCTCAGGTAGACACTTTTCAGCCAGTTTATGCCTCATTTATCAATTCAGCTTCACTCAGCTGGAAGGAATCGAACACTTCACATTCTGCAAGCGACACTTAAACCGTACTCCCTTCCCCAAAGAGCCTCCAGCCCAAAATAGCCAAGACAAACAAAAGCGAGACCCAGGATAATGAGGGAGAGGGTGAGGCAAACAGAAAGTGGGAGGGTTGCTTGGAAAAAATGTGGGTTTGGGGGTGGTAGTTTGTTTTTCAGGGAAGGTTGCAGGAGGAAAGAGGAGGTGTGCGGCAGGCAGCAGGTGGGAGAGGGGTCCCCGTGTCCGTGGCACAGAGGAAATGCCACTGTGGGGAGGCAGAGGTGGGGGGAAGGAAGGAGGCGCGAGGGCTGGGGACAACCAGCCAGAGCTGGGCCTTGGGGGTGACATGAAGAGGGATGCTGTGCGCGGGGTACCCTGACCTGCCAGCGTACCAGTGCCTGCCCTCCTCCCAGCCTGGCTGTGAACCAGACCCAGGGGAAGGCAGATGTTTTGCCAGCCCCTCAGCAGTGAGGCTGCCCCTGCCTTGGGGTGGAAAGGAGGAGAGGAACGGGAGGAGAGAGGAGTGTGCTGCCTCCACTGCCTCTGCTGCCCAGGGCATGCTGGGGTTTGTCCTGCCCTGTCGGCTTCTCCTTCACCGAGAAAAAGTAAAAGCAGTTTCAGGAATATTTGAGGGAGACGGTGAGATGGGCTTTGAGGCAAGTCCTTCAGCTGTTGTCTGTCCAACTGTGCTCTCAAAGAGTGGAAACGACCCTCAGTTATCAAAAAATACCATGGGTTTAAAGCAGAACCTGATGATTTCAAAATCTTCTACAACCCCATTTTTTAGATCTTTTTTTATACACACTTGTCCTCCAGTGAGGCAGTCTTTTGTGTCCCAGAAAATATACCATGTTTTGGGGTAGGAGGTAAATTAAACAAGAAACTAGATATTAAGCTCCTTAATCTTCCTTTTTTTTATGCTGTTCGCATCACCAAGCACAACAGATTCCATGTCCCTGACTGTGACTCATAGATGCTCTCATAGTAAAATTACCGATAAATAGTATGGTCTGCTGTAGACTGAACATTTGAAAAAAAAAAAAAACCACAACAAAACCCAGGTATTTGATAGTTTTTAGAACGTTTAGAGAGCTGGATAATAAAGGTTCAAATAATTAGTTAGGAATGGGCACATGTCTGTAACCAAACCACATACGCACGCAGCCCCCATACACCGTGATTATAACTTGTGCTGGGGGCTTTGGCAGGCTGTGATGATGAATTCAGTTCAACCAAACCCTTCATCACCCTCAGACCCCCACCCTGTCTCTCCTGGTATGGATCAACATTGCCACCTCCAAGGCAAAGGTATCTGGTTTGCAGGTGAATCACCATCAAAGTGCCCAAATTTTCAGCCTTAAAGTAACTCAAAACTGTGGCTCAGAAATCAGCAAATATTTATAGGAAAAAGAACCAGTAGTTTCTGCAGGCTATCAGAAAGTATTACACTTTGGACAAATGGCAAATATAGGAAATACCCACACTCCAAAATATTTCTTTGTTGAAATAATGTGGAGAAGCAAAAAAAAATCAACAAAAATAACTGAAAAAGAAAGAGTTTTACATTTTTCTTCCTTCACCTTAATTAGATGGTAGGACCAATATTGGCCATAAGCTCAGTAGTAAGGAGGGATAAAAATATCTACAAAGCTAAGGCTGTAGTCATTGCGTAAGTGACTATTCCCAGCGGAGTCGACAGACAAATCTATGGAAAAGGGTGTAAGAATGGTCTCAGAATCACAATAAATTGAGTAATTCTATTTTTATATTAGAGTCTTGAACTGAACAAAATTTGAGACAAAGCAGGTGAATGCAATGCAAATGTCGTTTATTCCACTCATCATCATCTTCATCCCTTGTATTTATGGCAAGTTTGCGTAGGATTCCTCTGTTTGTCTTTTTGCATTTAAAAAAAGTTCTTTCATACTACCAGGTTATTTTTTTAAAATCTTCCTGACCTTTAGTACCTAGGAGCTTATTTAAAAGGAACCACATGATGAAAGATTGTGGCTTTGGCAATATTTCTTATATGAAGAGTACAGGGCGTGGTTCAATAACGGTGAAGAGAGAACTTTCTGGAGAATATTTTTCTCCTTTTTTATTTTATCTAAGAAGGAAATTCTTCGTCCACTTTGAAATAAATAAATAAACTTTCTGGCAACTAGGATATATATAATTCTGGATGTGCAGAATTTCATCAGCACACAAAACAAGACTTCTGTCCATCGATGGTTTCGTATTTGTGTTGTGCTTCAGCTCTGCCTATGGCATTTAAGATGAGTGGAACAGTATATCCTAAAGGATGATTAATCCCATGTAATGCAATGGAAACTCAGTGTCAGGAAGAGATGGATCTGGTCTTTGCATTATTTGAAAGGGACAGGCAGACACAAAGCTGAAGGTGCCTGAATTCCAGTAGGCTTGCAGGAGCTGCTCACTCCCAGGCAGGATTAAGGAAGACTAACATAGACCCATGTTTTCGGGAAGGGTGTCCACACTCGGGAGATGTGTCAATGCTTGAAGAAGGGTGTGTTTTTTGGATTGCAACAAAATAAGCCAAGAGTGGCTGGCAGGCCGGTGAAGCCAGCGGGAAACCGGGCTATTCCCGTCTCCATGAGGTAGAGAAGAGCAGCTTGGTTTTACGGCGCGTGGGTTGGGAGCCAGCACAAGGATACAAGGAATAGGTAGTTACGGCTGTTGAGACGTGTTTTTGAAAGTCTAAGTGGACTGACATGCTGAAACCTCAAGAAGCCAGAGGAACGATGCAGAAAAACTACATTTTGTGCCTCAAAATTAGACTTTCTCTCTTGAAACAGTCGCAAAACCCAAGTACTCAGAAAAGAAGAGGTTTCTTTGGCAGCTAATGACAAAGACCCCATGTCAGCATTTGGGTGATTTTGTGTTGATAGAGGATGCTCACAGGCAAGTGATGGCAGCACCAGAGCACTTCAATGCCTACGTGCAGAAGTGGTGACCTGCTGATGCTCCCAGGCTTTCTCTGTACCCTCCGAGGACTTGGACACTTTCAACTCAGCACAAGGATGCTCAGCCCCACCAAGAAAATGGCTGCAAAGGTCTATGTGCTGAAACCGGATCCCTCCCTCCTCACCCCATCACTGGCTTAGACGTCTCTGTGAAACGTGGTGTCATAGCCTGGCTCTCCCTCATGGTATGGTCCACCCAGACGATCCCTTTGGGGGCAGACAATTGCTTCACTTCCCTGCCACACCTGAAGCTGCTGGTGCCCACCTCTCCTTGCCCAACAGCACAGACAGGCAGCAGGCACGGGCTCCCTCCTCCCCAGCCTCAGGGGCTCCTACCCACCCGCTGCCGGGAAGGGGCCCTGACTCAGCCTGGAGACACACACCAGCCTCCAGCCTGGAACGGGGCCACGCCAGCGGCTGAGTGCGTATTAAACAGCTGCAGAACGATGGGCAGGCAGCGACTGCATTTCAATTAAACAGGCATAGAAAAAAGTGCAAGCAGAAGCTGCATTTGTGTTAAAGAGGCGTAGAGAAAAGTGCCTGCGCAGACGGAAAGCGATGGCCAGGACACACAACATTCTTCCTCCTTTACCCCGGCCTCTGAGGAAAGCAGTCGCATCTGCAGGCTATGAGATGTTCCTCCCCACATAACCCACCATGAGGCATTTACCACCCGTACAGTGGCTCAGCCTCCAAAAAAAGGGCTGGAGGGCTGTGGCCACTGACCCCGTGGTGAGCCTGCGGCTTTCTGTCCCTGCAGCCCAAGGATGGACTCGAGCCATGGGGCTGGTGGGTGCGGAGGGAATGGTGGGTGCACAGGGCGATGTGTGCTCACTCAAAGGGCTCTGTATCTCCAGAACAGTGTCTTTGACCCCCCAGGTGCCACCAGAGGCCGTGGACCTGGTTCCCCCATGTTTTGTGTCTGCACAAATCTGGAGTGACTCCGCAGGGGTCAATGGAAAAAGAAAAACATGTGAGGCAGAAATCTTATCCCAGAGAGCCTGGGCAGCCAGCAGTTCTTCAGAGGCAGGAAGGGTATCTGTCACCCAAGGAGGGGTGGATTCATTATCAGCCAGAGTAAACAGTCGATTCTGTAGCTAATTTTGTAACCCTAATATGACAGTAAACCTGAAACTACCCCACATATTCAATTTTTATTAATAACTCCCTGACATACATCATATCCTTTTCAAGGGAGCCTGTGAAGCTTTACTCAACGCATAGACGAATTCCTATATTCCAGCTTAGAGGTTTGCATCGGGGGGGTGGGGGTGGGGGGGTGGGGGAGGCAAATGCTGTATTTTACCCAGCTGCATGAATTTGGAGTGATTTTAAGTCCCACAAGTTTGCCCTTTTTCTTTCAAAGATGAAGAAAACAACCAGCCAAACAAACCCTTTTCTTTCAAGCATAATAACCTCAGCATAATTCCAGAAAGTTCTTAGAAGAAGTGAAACCTTCCCTGCAATCACGTGGCACATCAAACCCCCGTCCGTACAGCCTGCAGGGAGCTGCCTGACGGACGAAGCATGCAGTACTGGGGAGTCTGTAATGGTGCCGGAGGTTTACTTGTAGTTCTGCCTGGGGAAGTATCAAACCGTCTCTGTACAGCACTGTGAATCCAAACTCCACGTCATCTACCATTAATTTAGGGTTCTCTTCACTTAAGGTAACTGTAGTAGTTCTACACGCCCAAAGAGAGGCATTTAAAACTGGCTGTTCACATCCCACCGTCCTTCTTCCTTTAAAACCACTCTGATCGCAGCCCTATTACCGCTGTTTCTCCTTTCTTGCTGTTTACAGTTTATTGATGCAATTCCTTCCTTCACTCTGGCAGAGTAAATGGCTCTGCTGTTACACTGCGTTTTACCCCTCTCCCATCCAGCCATGCCATCATCCTACTGCTGCCGTGCGGAAAACCTGCAGGGCACAAACCGAGACTGCAAGGAGCAGCATTAGCCCCAGAGCCACCCCGCCTTAAATAGCCGGCCCTATGGAAAATATTTTGCCAGTGCAAAAGCTCCACCAGTGGGGAATAGGACAGCGAAGCGCCACGCTATTGCTCTGTGCTGCGCTGTATTTACAAGCTGCTTTGGAAGTGCAGAAATTGCACCTGTTCCCACACAAATCTCCCTGCTCCCCCTGACACCGTGTAAGAGGTTGATTACTGCAACATCCTGCAATGTAATCCTGAAGGGTATAGGACAAACTCAAACACCCACAGAATACAGAATAATAGGACTCTGACAACCAAAAAGGCTGGGTTATATGAAGGGTAATGTCAAGGAAAACCCTTAAGCTAGGAAAATACAGTCCTGTGAAGAAACATCATTGCTCCCACGGTGCAGGTATTATAAGACACATGCTCCAGTTTTGCTGGAGCAACGATAAATCTGACACACACACACACACACACACACACACACAAAGCATCAGTCCTGTTGCCTGTTTAGGCTTGCTTAAGGCTAAAATACCTACAAATCCATTCAGCACGGGAAGTACTTGATCAGCAGTTTCCTGGGTTTGCTCTCATGGCCCAGAAATACCATTCCCACAGACAGTTTAACTGTAGAAATAAATGTATACTTCCGGAGCTGGCTAATTAAATAGTAAATTAAAATAATTACAATAATAAGAGTAAGATAGCATATTTCTACCATTCTTTAATAGCCACCTGTGTTCCTTTTTTGGAGAAGAACGCTGGATTTCAAACTCAGCCCTAGAGCTAGAGGAATTATTCACTCTTGCTCCAGAGTAAGATAATGTACAATTCAGAGATGCCTGAAGGGAACCTGTTGCCAATACTGGAGGGAGGCCTGGAGTAATTTACCCACCTCCTGAGCAGTTTACTACCTTCTTGTAAGGTATCCTTTGGGGAGATAATGGGTCCTTGGCTGTCATCTACATGGTGTTCAGCAGTGGGTTTTTTATGTTCCAAATGTAAGGTGTTTTCCAAAAAAACTCCCATTAAGGCATAACAAGCTGGCAGTGTTTCCATGAAAAATCCCAAGTACTGAATCTTGTGGGAAAGGATGCTGACTCACTGATACTGATGGCTCAATACCGAGCTCTGATACAAAGAATTAGGACAGTGGCATTATTCAGGCAGGAAGAAGAAAGCTACAGAAATGGGAAAGCAAGAGGGAGGAAAAGACAATTTTATGTTTCCTTATGATTGAAGACATACTATAAGAAGAGAGAGTTCAGACATTTGTCATACATGGTTTTAGTTGATATGCATGAATTTGTTTTATTCAGGTTCTCTGTGTTGTGCATCAGGAATACAAATTCAATATGAAATTTTAAATTGTGGGGCATCTAGCTCTGTTCTTATCCCAAGCCATGAAGAAAGTCTTCCTCTCCTTTCTCTATACCAGACTCTGAAAAGCATCTAAGTCTCCTTTCTGAGTAAAACCTGCAATGGATGAGAAAACACTGATTTCAAATGGACATTTTGGAACTGCCCTTTGTGGGAGGGCATCTGATTTATGGTGTGGTGTCCCTCATGACTTCAGTCGGATGGCTTATGCCCAAAAATATAAGGCAATCTTCAGCCCCAAGTCAGGCATGCAAAGATATCTCTTACTTCTTACATTTCTTTTAAATTATGATTTAAGGTTTATGTCTGGTATTCTTCGCATGGCCAAGGCTTGCTTGTTTTTGTTGGATTTGTAAATGCTTTAGAGAAAAGAGCGACTGAAAAATTAAATTGCCACAGGCAAGCAAAGTAGAGCCAGCCTGCACCACTGCCAGCATGGAAAGTCATTGCCAGCACAGACAGTCGTTGCTGCAAAAGGAAATACTTTCAGTATGACAGCTACAGTCTTCAGACAAAGAATTATAAGGAAAAATGCTATTTCAGTGTTTATTCAGAGAAGGAAATCTTGCTTCTGGAGAGATGGGCTGAGGAGGAATGGATTCAACTCAGTTTTAGTTCAGCTATACCATGTGGGACTACGCGAGCAGTAACCACAGCCACCGGGAGTCAGCCCAGCCGCCCAGCATCCCGCCTTGCAGCCATTTTAACCCCCCAAACGTAATGCTGAGCACCAACCAGAGAAATTCTTGTGGAAGCTCAGATTTCAGATCCACTGGCTTTCCACCTCTCTCTCCCAGGCAAGCGCTAGCTGGTTGTGCTGGAGGGGAATTTTGAGCCTGCGGAGACAGGCACCTGATTGCCCAAAGACTTTCTGGGTTATGCTGATGTGCCTGGTTTCGGTCTGGTCTCCACAGATCTTCTGCGAAGTTTCAGTTCCTCTTTACTTGTGGATTTCTCTGTCCAGAGAAATTGAATCTTTCAGTGGATGCCTGATTCTGGTCTTGCTTGGACTGGTGTTGCGCGGCTGTGTATCTTGATCTGGAGTTTTATTTTCTGAAACCATAAGAGAATGACTGGGTTCTTCAGCCTACCCCAGATCATCAACCTCTGTCTTCACGCTGCTATGGCTCCACCCGTGGAAAGTGGCCACAAACAACATGAAAGAGTAGCAAATGAGCTAGCTAGTTCCTGGAGATGCATTTCCAGCTAGAGGAGAAAAAACGGATTACCACTAGGAGCAGCAGGCTGGGAACTCCTATTACCAAGGCATACTTGCTACTGGAAACAGCAGGAAGCTCAAGGGAAATGGTTAGTGCCTGCTTGCTGATGCAAAGAGCAGAGAAAAAAAAATATTCTCAGATTAAGTCCATGGGTCACTTCAGTGGTGTTATCCTGAGTCAACAGTCTGGTTTCCTTTTAAATACTTGATTAAAATAGTATCAATACGCTACAAGTGGAGAAGCAAAGTATTTCATATTGTCTCTGTCAGCTACAGTTTAACACTTCACATTTTGCTGCTCAGTCCAATGCCTTTGTGCTCAGAAAGATTTGGCAAGGAGGTTTGTTTGAATATGGCAAGAGAGTGAGCTTTGGCTCGGTTATCTGCTAACTGCATCTGTCTGGCACGATGCGCTGCTCCTCTCCCATGGCCACAAAGCCACCTCCCTGAGAGCCCGCTGCAGCCACCCATGGGCAGAGCCCAGAGGGCTTTGAGTATTTCACCCGATGGGGAACTTCCCCTTACTCCAGCAGGAAGGGCTGAGGGAACCCCAGCTGCAAAAGTCAAAGGGTTTAGATCATTCACGTGGGAAAATCTGAAAGCACTCTCAAATTCAAAGCAAGGGGTTAAACCAGGCTTTTCCTTCTGAAGAGTCTTGTCTAAAATGGAGCAGGCAATTCTGTCTCCCCCGCCTCGCAAACTAAACAAAAGCAAATGTAATATGTTCAACTAAAGCATTTTAAATTAAAACAAAAGAGAAAAAAAATCAATTCTTTTCATAATCCTGTTTTTATTTTCTAAGCATGACATGCTGAGCTGAGCTAACATGAATGTCAATCCCACTTGACTGCAGTAAGTGAAATGGTTCCAGTTCATACAAAAGCTGTATATGCCTGCAAAATCAGGGAGGAAACATTTATTTAAACCTTCAGAAATAATTAAATCATGTGTTTATTACAGCGAATGGTTAGATCTGATTGCTTGGAAGACTGGGGGACAGAAAATAGTGTTAACTTATGCTGCTTAAATATATTTTGGATCTATTTTCTGAGATGAAATGGATGCAGAAAGTGTTTCCTTTAACAGGCATTGCCACAAACAATCTGTGGAGCAGGGACTGAACTACTTAGTTCCTCTGTGTAAAAAGGACAAAAAGTACTGGCCTAAAACTGCCTGCTATGAAGAAGGACTAGGGAAAACAGGGAGTGAAAGCATCTCTAGCTTCCCAGTTGTGGCAGCTCTCCTCTGCTGGTGCCCTCCATCTTCTGCCTGAGCAGGTAGTGGGGAACAAAACAAATCTTGTTTTCCCCTTGGCTTAGTTTCCTTTTTTTCAAAAAGACCCGAATTTCTTACATTATGGTATGTTCAACTTGCATAGGTCCCCTGTCCCACTTTCTGCCCTGGCACGTCTCTCCTGCTCTGCCTTCTTTGTGGGATAGCTGCGTACAGCCCATTAATAAAGTCAGATTAGTAAATCAAACCCACTAATCATCACATCCAAAACAAATAGGGCCCAAAGTTGCAAAGTAAGAAGGATTTTGCCTGCACTCCTGCATCTCTTCAGAAGACAAGCCAAACTTTTAAGAGAGTTGGCAGAAAGTATTAAAAGGAGCTTTTCTTACCAAGCAAGAGCAACAGCCGGGTGTTGAAGTGATTACCCTCAAAAGAGCTCAAAGACAGACATGCTTATTTGGCTTTTTTTCACCTGGGTTATCCATTACTGTTTTTCAGACAAAAATTACTTGATTCCTGTTCAACAAACAGTGAAAGCAGCTTTTATTTGACATTGTATAAGAATGTCTGTTACCCAGAAGTGTAGCTCTTTTTGATGGCACAAATGAATAATTATGACTACAGTGGAAATTCTGGAAAGAGCATGCAAGGAGGAAATCAGTTATTTATCCCTTTCTGGAAGAAAGGCCCTTCATTTCTTAATAACTGATGATGTTCCTGCTTTAGCAGCCTATGTGCTTTCATATGGCCCTGAATCGAAAAGGGCCTTTACAACTGGGGAGCGTAACTTGTCCTTCTCCCTGTGGCACTGGCACAGACGGAGAGGAATGATGCATCAGAAGAGCTGACGCACTCAAAAGAGTTGAGCCCAGACCTGTATCCTGGATCTGAGCCACCTTTTGATCCTGGCACAACTGTCATAAGGGTCCCACCCCAGTGCCTGCCACTGAATACACTGAACCTGCTCCCTTTTCTCTCCCACCCATCCGTTCCTCAGCATGGGGAAAGAATGACATCCCTGTTTCAAGTCTGAAGCCTGATGGATTCATGGGCAGGGAGAAGCAGCGTGATATGTGTCTTCTGCAAGCAGCTCATCCAACTGCCCGTGTTGAGCAGCAGCTTTGTGGCTAAATGACCCCCAGGTACAGAAGAAGAAGCAAAAGAGGTCTGGGGGCAGTGGGGGAGAGTAAGATGACAAAAAGATGGATTCAGAAAAAGGAGTAGGCAAAGGTGAAGGAGTAAGTAGGATAAAATAGAAAACTGTAATTACAGGTGTAGTATGCTGTATTCCAGCTCTCACAAGGCACATCTCACGCATGTTAGATACCCTGCATTTCTATGTCTGGGTTTAAGTTGGTCATAAAAGACTGTTCCTAAGGGGGTTAGTGGTGGTCTGTGTGCTTAGAGGTGAAGACCACAACTGCACACTGAGAAAGGAAATCTGGAAGAAAGCAGAACTTCCACGTACTGACAAAGTGAATCAGAATCCAAGCAGAAGGAAGAAAGCAGCAAATTTCACCTTCTTTCACCAAAAATACACAAGCGGAATATGCATTGACCTTATGCCTACTCATTTATGCTATGGCTCCTGGTTTTCCGAAGGTTTAGCAGCCACTCAGGAGGTCACAAAAGCTGTTTATTGCCTTACAGTATGTCAGAAATCAGGAATCGCCTTCCATTAATAGCTGAGGTGACTCAAAGTCTTCACAATAGCAAAACGCCAGACAGGCTGGCCCAACAGGCAATGGGCACAGACTGAAATACAGAGGATTCCCTCTGAACATCAGGAGAAACTTTTTTATATTGTGAGGGTGACTGAGCCCTGGGAACAGGTTACCCAGGGAGGCTGTGGAGTCTCCATCCCTGGAGATATTTGAAATGTGTCTGGACATGGTTGGCAACCGACTCTAGGTGGCCCTGCTTGAGCAAGGGGGTTGGACCAGATGACCTCCAGAGGTCCCTTCCGACCTTAACCATCCTGTGATTCTGTGAATGACACAAGGTATGTTCATGCTATGAAACCTGTTGGACCTTGGCCAGAAGGAGCAGAGGCCATAAATGGTGTAGGGCTATCTCACTGAGGCCCGTATCACCTGGGGCCACCTCCAAAGAGGTTGTGGCAGATGTTTCAGAGCTGTTGTCCTGCTGTGGAACCAGTAGTATAACAAGATGTTGAAGGCGCCTGGAGTCTCTTTTCCTGTGCCTTTCTGGGACTGGTTTTCCCTTCCTCAGGAAAGCCACTTGCATTTGCTTTTAAAGTCTGTACTTGAAGAAAAATTCATCTGTTTATTGTAACAAAGTGGACTTGAAAATAGGTGGTGTGCATGTATGCTTAGGTCAGAAGTGCACTTGCCTCAGCTGATAATTATTCTGTATTTTTAGCATCAGGGTGGGCAAATCTTTCTATTTTCTCCATTGGACAAAAAAACCCAAAAAACTTATTTCCTTCCTGTTACACACCCAGAACTCACAATGATTGTTATTCTGACGGAACTGCCTACTTCGTTAACGCATGCGTGAACATTGCTTTAAAGCAGACGGATAAATACAGCCTGGCTTTATTTTAAGCTTTTCACTAATGTGAAATTTCAGCTCGGTTGGAGTGATTGCTAAACTTTGCCGTCTGGAATTCTTCAGTTCAAACGCTGCAATTCTAATGTAGATCTAATGCATTCAGCTCAACATTCAGAAATACATGCTTAGGTATATTCAGAATTACACTATTGTTTGTCTTGATTTTGCTGTTAAATAATCCTCAAATTTTCAGTTTTGGTGAGCATAATTTACAAGAAAATCCCTCATTTACTTATATGAAACAAGCTTAAGTAAATATCTTTAAACCACTTTCATGTCTTCTTAATTTTATTAAGATAAAGTAGTGATAAAAATGAATTAAGATTTAAATAATTCCTCACAAAAGCCTTTTTTCCAGACACAAGCTTCCAGAGATTTAAGATGAAGGGATTCGACCTCATTAGGCAGCTAAGTCTTGCCAATCTGTTTACATGGAGAACAAATGAAATACAAGAATGAAGATGGTTTAAGAACTCAAGTGAAACAGCTCTGTAAGATGTTACAGAAAGCAACACTGTGGCGCTTTTGTTGAAATGTCTATTTTTTAAGATGTGACAGATTCTGTTGTCTGGCAAACTGACTCCATATCTCCATCTCCCCAGCCCGGTGGTAGGGATTTCCCCCACTCAGCCAGCTGTGACAAGTGTGACCTTGACCAGACTCCCTCCGCAACGTCTGTGGGACAGTGCCACATGACCACACGGCTCGTGCCAACTCTTCAGTTGGCACACACAGACCAGGAGGATGTGAGGAGTCCGGAGCTCTCTACCATCCTGCCTACAGGTTTGGATACTGGAAAAGAATTAGATCACTTCCCCCTTCCCCTCTGTATATTAGTCTTTCCTCCATTTCTCACCAGCTCTCTCTATGAGTTGTATTTAATAACACCCCTGGATGTTTTTTAAAAACATGCTGTTTTAATGTTTCTTTAAGAAAACACAAATTCCCATCAGACATAATTTTATGGTCTTACTACTTACACAAATGTTGAATTCCCCTCATTATTCCTATTGACCTTGGCTTCACTTAAATCCTGTGGTTGTGCATTAGTGCTTCTGCATAATATAAAATCATTTCCCTTGGCAAGATTTACACTACACTGCTTTAAAAATGATTGAATATCTCCTTGTTCTTGCAAGAAAGCAAATAAGGTGTCCTTTACCTGACCGTTCTTATTTGTTTCCAAATTAAACACTCCTCTGATTATTTGCTGTAGTGCTTTACATAGCCCATGAAGATCATTTGCAGCTTAGGGCAGCAGAGCCAGGCAAGAGGAGAGGAAAATGGACTGGACACAGCTGAGGTATGGAGGAGAAGGGCTGAGACTGCCTATTGAAACTCTTTGTCCTCTTACGGTTTTTTTGACATAATTGTTTTTTTCCCAGGTGTCTGTGCATTCATGTCTCCCAACCTGAGCAGCAGGTAGCCTCTGGTGAGAGGGGCAGAGAGGCAGAGCAAAGAAAATGGGATTAGAATCTGGAAAACTGGGAAAACAAAAAGGGAGAGGAGCAAGATCTGCTGCCTGCCTGGTGCAGAAGTATCCAAGGATCTGGTTACCAAACAGTTGTAAAGGGATCCCTGGAAAAAATAAAAGGTGGGAACAGACCAACACTGTATGTCATTTTGTTCACCAGAAATGAGCATGAAGTTCAGACAGAAGCGTGACTTGTCACTTTACCTTGCTGGTTGACCACAATGCTCTTGGTTCTGCATGTTATGGATGCTGTCTGCACCACACTTTCATTTTGGCTTTTTTGGGGTTGGGTTGGGAGATTTTTTTTTTCTTCTCGTTTTCTTGAGGTGCTGGGCACTACTGTACTGTCTACTCAAGCAAACTGCACTTAAGCAGCATCTCTGCAAGTACAGGACCAGCACAGAATTTTCCATTTTGTTAGAAACTTTTTGTCAAAACCAGCCTATTTCAGTGGGAGCAGACATGCCACCTTCCCCAGAAAGAATTTTGCAGTGCCTACCTAGAATTTCCAGTGAAAACAGCCTGCTCAGTCTCCACGACAGCCTGTTTGTCAAGGCACATACCTGGGGTGTGAGAGATCCAGAGTTAAGTTCTTGAGTCCAGGAAAGATGCCACTGATGGTATAAAGCAAAATAGCTCCAAAAGGAGAGATTGAAAAAGCCCTAACTGAAGAAAGGCAATAACGTGGCACGAAGGCACTTACAATGGGGAAGAACAAGCTTCATGTCCATGGTCAGAATACAAAATGCAGACTTCACTGCAGTCTGCCACATCTCACAGGTGTTCCTTAGGTTCCAAGGTGTTGAATTATGTTAGTCCATTTCAGTAAAGAACATTAAAAAAAATTCAGCACCTCCTATAATTCTGGATTAACAGACCGCTGTGGGCATGGCTAGCACGCAACATAATGTCTCAGCTGTGCAAAGTGATGGTATTAACACATCTCTATACTACCAATATAGCCTTCCGCAATATTCCTTGATGGTGCCCACCATGCACTTACCACTTTGGAATTTAATGTCTTTTCTAAGCAAGAATAGAACTCAAGTGAGCAACCAAAAGACTACAGCTGAAATTACTCCTGCCCAAGAACGCAAGACTTCAGAAACAGGATACTCTGACAGCCAAGGGCTAGGTGTATTCGTGACAACAAAACTTTTATGTCAGTCTTGATGTTACTAACATTTCATTTTTAGTCAGGAAGTCCTTAAACATCATGTTTCACAAAGAACTTATTTAAATCTAATTGAACTTAATGGCATAGCTGCCAATTAATAGTGATGTTCATTGAGATGACCTCAAGAAGCGTAGCATGGCTTGATTTATTGTGCCCGTCTCAGTCTGAGTTGGTTGTGTGTGCACACTTCTTAGCTCCTTCCAAAAGATAATTCAGTCAGCTCTTCCAACAACCAAACCATCCTGAGTCCATGATGCTACCTTTCACACTTTTACTACTGTACTCAGCTCCAAGTACAGTACTCATTCCTGTTGTCAAGCACCACATGCCTGCCCAGAGCACAAATAGCTTGTTGCAGAGCTGTTTATTACAACAGCAAAACAGAAACTTATTACATTTTCTTCACATGCAAATGATAATCCATCTGCTCACCACCACAAAATTTTCCTTTAGCACGAAGGGCTACACAATCTGCTGATTCCACCATATTGCCCACTGCATTATCTCCTTAAAATATCCATACCTGAACACACAGAGAAGCAAGTGGGTCCTGCAGCCAGCTGTTAAGCTGAAGGTAGACATAAAGATTTGTTTCCTGAGAAGATTCAAAACAATGACTTGGAGTCTTTGGCAATTTCCTGCTTTCACTCATTTGTCTGATCCTCCCTTTGTGACTTCTGTTTATCTCATCCATTTTGTCTGAATCTTTGAAAGAACAGAATTGCTACAGCAAGAAGGAAACCAATAAAACCATTTTGTGAGCTGCTGACAGCTCTGTTACTTCTGTAAGTCTGGAAAAATCAAGCTATCCACATATTTCTCCTTCGTCCTCTTGATAGTCAAAACTGGTGGACATAGTCTATACAGACTATGCAAATTACTACTGCATGAAGGTGCGATGACAAAGTCATGGTTTGAGCCATCCTGCAAAACAAATATCTGTTCTGCCAGGAAGAAAGTATGTATTTCATCCATCTGATTCTCTCGATTGCATAGCATGCCCAAATCTTCTCATTGGAAAGATACAGAAGGTGCATCTTTCTGGGAACACTTGGACCACACTGGAATCAAGAGATGTTCCTGGCACCAGGCAACAATTTCTCCCACTCCATGGCTTCCATCAGCAATGAGATACTGGTCTGCACATCAATTTAGACTGTATTTCAGAACTATAACGGAGAGTAATGCTGGTTTTCTCGGTGGCACATCATATGCAACTATGATTGATTTTCATATTGCAAGAAGACTGCTATTTGAAGCTGCATCCCCAAAACATGAATAAATACCCTCTTTCACAGTATGTCCTGAAATACAAATGGGCTTAGTTATGCTTTCACTGTAAGTCACCAGTAGTGCTACTGAAATCATTGCAGTAAGACCCTAAAGGAAGAGGAAGAGGTGTTGTGTTAATAATGTATCTTGACCTGCCTCATCCTTTTTTCAGAAAGCCCTCCTTTTTAGATTAAAACACCTGTAATAGCATCATCTCCTACTCATATAATTTCCTTTTCTTGCATTGCATGATGCCTGCACTTAACCATGGTGGAAGAGGATATGGCAAGCTTTTAACCTTACTGAACCTAATGTGAGACTGACACTGAAGCCGAGTTACTCAGCTTGCCTATTAACTAAGGAATGTTCAAAGACATATGCATGCGTTATACAGTAACTCTGAATGCAACTGATGGAGTAAAATACCCCAGAAAGGGAAGTTATTTGCATGGTTTTTCATGTTGCAGGTGGCAGCATAGCACAGCTCCGAGCTCCACACTTCCTTTCTCTACCAGAGAGGCTGAAGGAACAGAACATCTCTCATGACTTTTATGTGTTCAGCCTGTTGTCAATAACCATAGACAGGTGCAAATACCAAGGGGTTTCCATTAAAATGAACAAACACCCTAAAACTCCACCCAGATGCATGGAAAAATTAGTTATTTTCCCCAGCCACTATAACCAGCTACACTTCCCCCCTCACAAGCTCTAAGCCTACCTATAAACAGAAGGAATGCTATCGAGGAGGAAAAGGAACCCAGAATTAATATGGGACAAGAGAGTGGGGATAAAAATATTTCTGCTAATGTTTTGTACATTCCTATCCTCCAGCATCTTTGGCAGCTGGCTTTCTGCCCTCTCCCACCCACCCACCCCACCTCCCAATTGTATGAATCCCCATTAGACAAATGCCCTCTCACAGATACAGTTTCTTTCCTTTCCACATCCCATTCAGTTTCTCATCAGTTCCACAACTTTTTAACTTCTAGGGAAATGGTGTCTAACCTATGGCTGGTATCGAGCAATTGCTGCCCAGCTATGCCTGGGGCTACCTGCGTCAGTCCTGAAGAATCACATAATCCAGCTGGTAATGCAGTTTTAAGAAGCTAAATTGAAGGTGAGACCACAGCTGCTGCTTCCAACTGCGATGCGTGGACCTGGCCAAGCCAGATTAAAGCTACAGAGATATGAAGTAAAGGATCTTCATAATTTCTGTCCTGATTCCTACCATGATGTCCTACTTGAATTGTTTGGTTCCTAACTCAAGTGGGAAAAATGGCAAGAATCCCATCAACACCCACGCAGGTGTCACCACCCTGTAGAGACACCAGAAGAGAAGAATCTTGTAGAGTCCCTGCATCAAAACTAGAACTATTCAAGTCTAACAAAGCTAAACAGTTAAAATATTTGTGTGGACAGAAGGAGAGATCACCTCTTAAATGGAGGAGAATTCATTGTCCAGGGCATCACAAGGGAACGGCAGGGTTCCTTTTTTCTGTGAGTTCAAGGAAGATCACTAAAGATGCTTATTTTTTGCCAGATAATGTACATTTCCAGGCAGCAGTAGAGGCAGACGTGGCTCCACATCAGACCCCAGAAGCATGGCTGTTCTTCGGAGGCATTTTTCTCTGCCAGGCTTGCCACGTGTCCTCTTCATTCCAGCGTCCCTTGACACAAATTCAGCAGCAAAAGGTGAGAGGAAAAGCAGAAGCCATGAAAACATCCAGAACAATGAAGCATGCACACTCAAACATCAAAGTCCATACGCTGCCCTTATGGGCTGTACTCAGCCCTCCTGCTATCGCCACTGCCAGTGGCACAGCTGCAGCCCCCGGGCTTCACCAGGCAGGTGTTGACGTGTGTCCCAGCTCCATACAGGCATGGTGTCTGGCAGTGGTAGTCTCCAAGCTGTGCCTCAGCCTCAGCTGGGCTGGTGTCATCTGGCTCTGGTTAACCCCATGCTGGGGACACCATGAGCTGTGGGAACCACCACATACTGATGTCCAAGCCCTAGGAATTTCCCTGCACAGCCTGAGGGTGCTTTGTGTTGCCGGTGCCTTGGCCAGGCCCTTCATTTTCCCATTCACCCCATCCCACCAGCACACTGTTCGTTCTGCCTGCCTGGCCCATAGCCCAGGTACTTTGTCGCAGAGCCCATCCCCAAGTCCAGAGGAACCCCCCACACCTCACCCCTCTCACCTCCTTCATTTTTCCTTCCCAAAACACTAGTTTTCAATCAAATTCCCGGGCCCAACAATCTGAATAAACTAATCTGAATTTGTGGTAACGGTGGTAAATCAGATAAACTAACCCAAATTTCCCCAGAAAATCTGTCTTTCCACATTTCTTATCTCCCAGCTGCCTCCTCTCTAACATTGGCCATCAACCTGCACCAGAGAGAGAGGGCTGCACTATGCATCGCCACTAGAGAACCTGCCCACATGTGCCACCTCCCCTGGGATCAGTATGAGGAAGACTAGTCAAGTACTACCCAAAAAACAGCCTTTTCAACATGAAATTCTCAGCTCAGCCAAAATAGTCCTGAGGTGCTCAGTGAGCACCATGCTTGGTGGAGCCACCACAGGACTGGACCGCTGTTTGGCCTTGCTTGTGTCTGCTCTCCCTGGTGTGCAGCAGGTTTACATCCCACCATGCCCACATTAGGGATGTGCCAGGGTATGGAAATGTGAGATCAGGGTGAATGCAGGCACGGTGTGAATGGACATTTGGGCTGGGCAGCCAAAATCACCCTTTTCTGCAGAGCAGGGGTTATGGAGGCACTGGCCACCCTGGGGGGAAGCTCACCTCTACAAACTCTGTAGGCCAAAATTCAAATGTTCTTTCTACCTACAGCTGTGAAACCTCTCTCTGATTTCTCGTTTTCTACAAGGGACTGAAAAATTAATGTTTGGGCCAATATTTAATCCCCGTGTTGCAACAATGGACCATAATGACCTGAAGGTGTTTTGGATTTGTTCTTTGCTGTAGCAAACCAGATGGGCAGAGAATAGTAATTTTTCCTTGAGGATCTCAAAGAAAAAATCAGATTTTTTTAAACATACCGTAGAGAATGATTGCTTCTTTCACATTTTATTGCTCCACTCCACAACAACAAAATATATGAAACTAGCCCAACCACATATCTAGTCATACAAAGGCAATCAAAAGCACATTACAAATAATATATGATTCAACACAGTGCAATATCATTCATAATACAACTCTAATAATCCCATAAAAAATGGAATTGCACAGTCTATGAGATTTTCCCAACCTGTGTGTAACAAAGATTGGATTAGTTCTCATCCAGCATTGTTTCTATGAGGCTGAAACAAAACAACATTAAGCTAGTTGTGTGAGGAAGCAAGACTTAAGAATATGTGACTCTATATCTACACTTATTGTTGCAAACTGAGTACAATAAACTAAAGAAAAGTAAATTTAGAATAAAAAAAAAATTAACAAAATAAAGAGGTCTACCCATGAATCAGCGAGTTAGTAGGTTTTGTAAATTCAAATGTGTGTTATAGCCCAAGAAAATTAAAATATGAAAGTGGTGGAAAGTGTTTATTTTTGCCATCTGGCAAGTCCGGGGTCCAAAGACAATCCTAGACCTTATTAAAGTCAGTGGTCTGGCTGGACCATCTTCCAGGTACAACAGAACACCCTGGGTACAAAACAGCAGAAATGAATCAAAGCGGTTACAGACCCATAAATAAATATTAATCCACAAGTTATTGTAGAAATTCTTTAGAAATTAGAATCTCCAAAATGCTTCATGTTTTCTTTGAACCAAGCAGTAAATTGAGAGGACTCTTTACTTGACAGGCCTACGCTGCTCATTTCCCGTGCTGGCAAAGAAATCATGAATAGGCACGATTTCATGGCTATGGGCCCATGATTGCATCTGAGCAACGTCATATACAACCTGTTGGTTACAAAGGCCTGTAAAGAACTGGCTTTAAAAATCAGGAAACGCATGGCGGGAAGTCATGGTTCAAGAAGATGGGCAGACAGCATGAGCACATGTTGGAGCAGATTCATGTTTAGTGCCCAGTTCTATGCACCATTAGCCTGGTTGAATGCACCATTAGCCCAGCAGAATGCACCATTAGCCTAGTAGAATGCACATTAGCCCAGCTGAAGGCACCAGTAGCAAGTTTCCTGGTGATACCAAACTGGGAGGTGCTGTTGGCCCTCCTGAGGATCAAGTTGCCTTGCGAGGAGATCTAGATAGCTTGGAGCACCAGGCTGTGATTAATGGGATGAAATTCAGCAAGTCTCAATACCGGATTCTGCACCTAGGATGGAACAACACAAGGACAAGTATAAATTGTGAGGAGCGGCTGAAGAGGAGCCCGGCAGGAAGGGACCAGGGGGTGCTGGGTGACAGCAGGCTCAGCGTGACCCAGCAGTGTGCCTGGGTGGCCAGGAGGGCCACCCGCATCCTTGGGGGCATCGAACATGGCATAACCAGCCGTCAAAAGGGGTGGTTATCCCGCTGTATTCAGTGTTGGTGCGGCCTCACCTCGAGTGCCGTGGGCAGTTCTGGGCCCCACCGATTAAGAAGGATGTGAAAGTCCCTGAATGCATCCAAAGGAGGGCAACAAAGCTGGTTGAAAGGTCTGGAAGAAATGTCCTGTGAGGAGCAGCTAAGGACTTTGGGCTTGTCTAGTTTGGAGAAAAGGAGGCTCAGGGGCGACCGCATTGCTCTCTACAGCTTCCTGAGAGGGGACATGGAGAGGGAGGTGCTGATCTCTTCCCCCTGGTATCCAGTGATGGGACATATAGGAATGGTTCAAAGCTGTGCCAGGGGAGGTTTAAACTGGACATGGGAAGCATTTCTGTACCAAGAGGATGGTCAAACACAGGAACTCCCTTCCTAGTGAGGTGGTCAGCACCTCAAGCCTGTCAGTGTTTAAGAAGCATTTGGACAATGCTCTTAATAACAGGGTTTAATTGGTCAGCCCTGAATTGGTCAGGCAGTTGGACTAGATGATCATTGTAGATCCCTCCCAACTGGAACAGCCTATTCCATTCTATTCTGTTCTATTGTACCCAGTGTGGTGAACTGGTGGGATGGATGCTCAGGGAACCCACCATGTGCTCTACCAAAAGCCTGCAGATCCCCAGGTGGAACATTTTCTGGATGCAGTGATTTAAGTATTTAAACACAAAGGCACCGTGAATTTTTTTTCACTATCTCATTGCCAACCCCCACCCAGTCCTTCTGTGGCGGTGCAACTACCTGGGGAGACAAGTGCTGGTGCAAACTGTGAGACAGTCTGCCATGGGCAGTCAGCTGAAACCCGCGTCCTTAGTGTAAGGGGGAAAACCTGAAAGACACATGCTCTCAAACTGGAGGGATGGAGGGAAAATTGTAGCAGAAGGCAAGAGCTCCAGGGAAAGCTGAGACGTAGCTGACCTTTGTTGAAAGATGGATCAGTGATCCCTCCAAAAACACGCCAACGTGTTGCTCCAGGCTACAGCTGGATCCAGCGGAGTCCACAGCGCCTGCATGAGTGACGCAGCTGGACCCAGGCCCGTGTGCAGGGGCGCGTGGGTGCCAAGCTGGGATGAGCCGTAGGGGTAGGTGGGGGTGACATTTGTGGCTGGCTGGCCCAAGGGCCCCATTTCATTCCTTGTGCCAAGGCCCATGCCAATTGTGCTGCAAGACTACCCGGAAAATTTTGTTTTGAAGCAAGAACAGAGCCTGCTTAATCCTGGTTAACGCAAAGCCTCTGTTAAAAATGATGTGCATGATTTAAGAGTTTGTTTCAAGCTGACTAAATCATGCAAAGGGGACATTCTTTATTACCCTTTCTCTTGAAGCAAATTAATTTCCATTCCTCCTGAAGCGAACCTTAGGGAGTGAGGAAGAATCACAAGAGCTAATGGGGAAGGCGTCGCATGTGTAACACCACCAAAAATACTCCCTTACTCTTTCCCCACAAAGCCACTGGGTAATTTAAAATAATAAAACATCAGAAAACAGGGCAGCTTGCTTCTATGTAATTTAGAAGCATAAAAGGGAACTGATGCTGTAATTACAGGCTGAAAAACCCAAAGCCCCATTTTTTAAAGTTGTTTCAGCAGACTTGTTTTTTAATTGCTATTAGCTCCTCCAAAGAGAGGACAAAACCTCCAGTCAGGGGCTTTGTTCAAGTATGAATAGACCCAGGTAAAAGCAATGTACCCCAAAAGATGCTGGGGGGGGGGGGGAGGGGGGGCTGGCAGAGCAGAAGGGGTTAGTGTGCCTCAATGCAGACACCCATGCTGAGACTGGGGTTTGCTGCCAGCAGAGGTAAGTGACCAAGAGGAGACTTAGCATGTCTATGGTATTTTCCACCGATCCAGATCAGTATCCTCACTTCACAGATCAGCCACTCGAGGCACAGAAATAATAAGACTGATTTAGAAAAGCTGCTGAAGGGACAAACCCGAACCTAAGTTAACATGTCTTCTGCATTTTTCTCCAAGCTACTACTTTGCGTTCTGATGTAGTTAGTGTATATACAGACTAGTTAGCTATATATGTGTAGCGTAGTTACATGTATGCAATTATAGTGAGTTTTTCATCAAAATTAGCCAATTTGAGCTCAAATGCTGTAGGACCATTGCAGCCATGTGAGAGAACAGGTGCCGTCTTTTCAGACGAATGGAAGGAAACCCAGAGGGGAAGATGCTTTTTCAGTGGACCCTTTTAGGGAAGTGAAAAGAGGCAATGTAACTTCAAGAACAGCGTGGCTTTTTCAATGAAGTTCCTTGTTCCAAAGTAAGAGGAAGCCGCTTCCAGCAGCTCTGTGTCTTTCTCGGCAGTTCAGGCTGATGGTGTTGGTCATTGTCCGTTCCATTTGGAAGGTCAGTAAAGCTGGTCTCCTCCTTGGCCTCAGGAACGCTGCCTCCCGCATATGCCAGAACACATTTGCAGGCAAGGCTTCTGACTTTCTCATTTCCTTTCTTGTTTTGTTGTGCAGAGATTTTAAGCTCTTGGCTTCCAAGCTCTCTTTTTATAGGCCTTTTGCCTTTGTTTATTGTCATTTAGTTTTTAGTTGGTTTTGCTAAGATGCCCAGTATCCTTTAGGCGTGGATGCCCATAAATTAAAATGCATTATTATTATAATAAAGTTGCGTCACTGCTGAAAGCCAGACTGGCCAACATAGACCTCTAAATAGAGGTCTAAGTGAGAAGCTGGATTGTATCGACCTCTACAACAAGCAACACAGCAGACAGTATCTAATCTGGGAGGTGGAAAATATGGAGAGGAGATGTACAAAGGGGTGTTCATATAAGCTTCTGGTGGCCTGAAAAGTCCATCTTTAAAAACTGGGATGACCATGAAAATCCTGAAAACTTTCACAGGGAACTGAGATGAATTATATACTTATAAGGCTGTGGTTGTTCTAAACTGTTGGGATTAAATGCTAAAACAGGCAGCATGCTTTGACTCTCATCTCAAATGGGCCAACCAGCTAGAGAGAGCGGTGGCTGTGCACTACCACAATTACAGGGAAAGTTTGCTTATTGCAGCAACCACTTATGAAATGAAGAGTTCGATAATCAAATAGAACAGGCTGCTCTTTTTTCAATCCTTTCCTTGAATATTCAAATGAAATGTTTTCACTTTGGGGCTTCGAATCCAGAAAAAAATACCCCAGGTGTCATTTCTTGTCATTTCTCTGCTGTAATCAACCCAGCTCACAGACAAACATTCAGAGACTTAGCAGGTCTCTTTGTAAGTGCGAAAACACTAGGTAGGATCCATCCTGCTCAACCAGGAAACCTTGGATTTGTGCTATAGTTTTAGCACCTAAAAAAAGTTATTCCTTAAGTGCCTAAGTTGTCCATGAAGAAAGGAGATGCCTCAGAAGGCTTGCAGAAGAAAATTCTTCCTTGCTTAACATAGATGCATTTTGTTAAGCAAGGAAGATATCCATCCCAGGGGTCTTCAGAAACCTGCTTCTCTCCGTTTACTGTACAGTGAACTGTACTGTACACTGTACTGTACAGTGTTGTCAGCTAAAAGGTATTAGATTCCAAAGTTTATCCACAAGTTAGCTGCCTAAGTTCAGTGAGCTGGATCCAACCCCTAAATGTTTCTCTTTCTCTGTACAATTTTACTCTCAAGTGCCGCCTGTATGAAGGTGGTTTTATATAGAAAGAAGCACCACACTCCTGTGAAGAATGAGAACATTATTTCCATTTCCCCATAAACAAACTGACCCACAGAAAAGGGACAAGGTGACTTAGGTTAGGTATGCAACACATACTTATGAACTCAAGTTGTACCTTGTCCTTCGTTTCCAGGACTGCAAAGGAATAAAATGAACACCCGTGGTCAAATGCCATCTTCAAAAGGCTGCAAGCACAACTGCTAAAATACATTCTCCGAACTCACATGAAACTCTATTTTAGTGAAAAGATGATTCCTAGAGACCTAAGTTCTACCACCCACAATGTCTCATGTTAATGTGTCTTTTTAATTTGTAGTTTATTAATCTTATTCACGTTCCTCTACGTAAAAGTCCATGAACTACCAGTAATTTCTGCTTTCTGGTTGCCTTTATGTCTGAAATGTTTTCTTACCATTTCTTGGCTGGTTTGATTTCTTAGCCTTTTCCAGTTGAAAAATTACGGGTCCTGTTTTTTGTTTGGTTTTGTTTTGTTTGTAAAATATCTGATGATCTAACAAACAGAAAACCTTACAAGAAAAATCTTCCCTTGGAAAGACGTCACGTCCAATTTTTCATAGGTTTTCCCCCAAATATAAATAACATTTACTTAAGCCAGTAGATATTAGTGGGCTGATCTAAAACTATATGATAATGACATTTGAATTCCTGCTGTCATTACTTTAATAGAAAGTCCTACTTTCAGTTTTGCTAACCAGGAAACAGGCAGAACTAGATACTTCTTTAAAAGCCACAGCTGCAAAATGTCTACTTTTATTTGTGAAAAGGTACACTGTCCTTTACGCATATATGGGTGCCTTGCATTGCTCTATCATGAGAAAGGATGACAGTAAACATCCCTTTTTGCTGAGATGGGAAAAGCTGCAGCATCAGCAATCCATCACTTCAAACCTTAAATAGCAAAACAACTGCATGGTATTATTAATACAGATACTAAAACTGACTGAAAAATAGCAGTACCTTCTTCAAGAGAAATTAGAATCATGGCTAATTTCAGTGTTGCTCATTCTGTTACTTGCAGCTCTCAGGAGTTTGCCCAGAGGTTTCTGTCAGAACCTGGCCACAGGTCAGACTCAAAGGGTCTGTCCTTCTGGTTACTATTAACTTTGATGAAAGTCGGGTCAGCTTACTATCTCCCTTGCTCCCTCGTTGCAAAGGGATCTGAAATGTGCAGTAGATTTTGCACTTGAGTAACTCCTCCCCTCTGGGCCACCGCTTCTGAGTGGGTCCTACTGAAGTGTAGCTAGAAGCTGGAAGAATTGGAGGTCAATGGTCCTGGCTCTGATCTGGTTAAACTCACATAAAGTTCATCAGGGTTAATTTTATAAATATTTTGGTGTAAGATAATTTGGGCCATATTAACTGAATCATCTGCCATGGTATTTTCCCCTTCTACTGAAGCACAATTCAGTTATTCATGTGTGTTAATTAATAATCCTTCAAGAGCCAAAGCATTAGTACATCATTTATTCCTTCCTGCCAGGAAAATTATACAAGAGATTTTGTATTCATTGCTCTGTTGCCAGAAGAACTATACTCAAGAAATGGAAAATCAGGGAAAGACAGACTGCCCACTCTGCAAAAGCATCGACGGCATACATCAGACTTTGCTTATCACTTCCTTGAACAAAACCACACAGCCTTGATGGGAAAATGGCAGACTTCAACAAACAAATCTCATATAAAACTGCCACTGCATTTGGAAAAAAACAGAAGTCCTTCCCAGGGAATTTTTCTTTCTTATCTGATACAAGACCTTTGTAACTGCTCTATTCCTTTAACCACAAGACTCATTAATGAGGGCTACTTGGCGATGGCTACATCACAACTTTGACATAATTGTCCCCAGCAGTGATTTAAGGAGGGAAAATACATCCCTCCTGCAAAAATAAACAACCTGAAACTTTCCCAGCAGTATCAGTTCCAGTCTGGTGGAGAGGACATAGTTCAGCGCTGATGACACCACTCTTCTGCTGCAGCCACCCCTCGGGTGCAGCAGCAGAGCTGAGCACCCAGTGTCCAGGGTGGTCAGAAAGCTTGCCTCTAGGGTAGCGTCTAGGCCAGTTCGTTTAACGGTTCTCCTCCAACCACTCTTGAACAGAGGTTGGTTGTATTCTTATATTACTCGAAATGGCCCGTTTGGTTTATGCACACCTCTTCTGCCCATTTGTCACTGCAAAATTAATCAAACGGAAAACTCGCCTAAACCCTTATTAAAATGTTCATTCTTATTCAGCAAAGCTATCTATTTATCAAAGTAATCTATTATCTCATGCGGAATGATCTTATCCATCCACATGAGGAGCCCTAAGAGATAGTGAAACATAATTAACGTAGAGGTTTATGAATTCATTATAGAAAATTCTTGCCTGTCAATGGAGAAGAATAGCTCATCCCCATCCCAAGATGTACATTTCTGTCACCTTTGTCTCCAGATAAGGCACAAAGATAGCATTTGGGTTGAGAAGGTTTTACTTCTAGGTTCAACCGATGACTTGAATATACTATTATATGGGTCGTTCCTCAAGAAAACAGTTTCTCCTACAAGATTGTGTAGTATTTGGAAAGCACCCAAGTAAAATCATAAAACTGTCTGGGTTTCTGGTGGTTTTGTCCTCAAACAAAACAGATGTGCTCAGGTTTTGCTGCCCTCTGCCAGTGCAGGCACAAGTACTGTGGTGAAGAAAAAAAAAATCTGGTAACCAAGCCTTTGATATAGAAAAACCACACGGAGTTGAGTCATAAACTGTGGACACGAGACAACTAATTATGGGTTATGTTAGGCATGGGGAACAGGTTAACTGCTACATAATTACAATTGAGATCGCTGTGGACACAGTCAAGGAAACCCAGTTAATAGAAAGAAGTAAATGAAAATGTATTGGTATCTACGTATACAACTTCTGTTTTCGTTAGCCTCTTCAGTGATTTCAGATGTTCTCGATGCTTTACCACTGCTTAAGCATTATATTTATGAAGGCTAAACAGGGGTTTGTATTTCACATTCTGCTATTTTTCATGAGAACAGCAGGGAAGGAGTTAGTAAAGGTTCCTTTAATAAGCACCCTGCACGGGTGGCATTGCCAGTTGAGTGATACTCCAGATACCAGAGACACAATACAAACTGGAAATCTGTGAAACAGAAACCCCTGTGAAACAGATCACTGAGCGGTGGAAAGGAGATGGGTGGTCGTACCGAAAGGGTTGGTAGTCGAAGGGCTACTGGGAAAGGAGGGGCACTGGAAGCGGGACTTGGGGGACACCACGGGCAGCAGAGCCCCGCGGCTGCCCCGGCCACCCCACCAGCAGGAGTGGCCCTGCCAGGGCTCAGGCAGAGCTATCTGCTGCGAAGCCACCTCTTGTGGAGAAAAACCTTCTTCTGACAACAACAAAGGAGCGAGAAAAGCAAGGCGAGTGTCAAGATGGGCTGCATCCCCAAGGCTTCCCTGAAGGCCTGACTCAGACTGATTTGCAGGCTTCCCCATTTCCTCCTAGCCTGGTGGAAACTTACCCTGGTTCCTTGAACTCAACCTCCAGAAGTACACACCATTTCTGAGTACATACCTATATATAGCCTCCTTCTGCAACGCCACCTCACTGTCAGAGGCTGTTTCCCGTTGACACCAGCTAAATGTGGTATTGAAGTTTGAGGCTGAGGTGATGGGTCTCTACCTGGGTGAGCAGGCAGACAGCCAGAGGGATGTCCAGGTTGCTTGACCTTACTGTGGTGTCAGAACTCGCACAGTGGAGTTGCAGGCAAACACTGTGGCTCTTTGGGTTTCTCTGTTTGCCACAATGATTCCGCTTTTGGTGCCACTGTGGGTAAGCCCGGGCGGTGCGGTGCATGCCGGCAGCCACCCATGCAGGGTATCCCTCTGCCCCACCAGGCATCTCCCTCCAGCTCTGCAGGTGGGGACGCACTCTTGTGCAAGATGCCCAGGTGTGCTCCCGCTCTTTCAGGCACATGGACTCTCGTCTTGGGTTTTGATCTGCACCTGTAAAGGCACAGGTGTCCAGATCATCAAGGAGGATGTCACAATGTCCTTGAGCTTTCCCATAAAAATTCCTGGCAGTTTCCAGGTCCTGTATGTGCTGGAGAAGGTGTTTCTGTTTAAAGCACATTGACATCAATATATTTACACACGTTAATCATGTGGGAAATGTCCAGTGTATATAAATCCATCTAACATCTCACAAGCCTCCATACTTTTTATTACTGAAAACAACTTAATCATCAGCAGACTTTAATTAGCTGGCTGCCTGCTTCCTCCCGCAGAGCGTCAGTGCCTGCGATACCCCTGGTCCCAGAAAAGATCCCTGGCTTTACACCGCGATTCATTTATTTTCAGTGCTAAGGAACAAACTTCCCCTTGTGTAACCATTTCTAAGTCTTTGCCAAGACTTTGCTTCTTCCCTATGGTTACTTATACTCCAACCATTTGCACTGTGGATGTTTGGATATTAAAAAATTATGAAGGGCTTTTTTGAATGCTAATGTAAATTGCATTTTCCAGATCACCTTTTCTGCAGCTCACCTTCAGGCATGCTATTCCAAGTCACTGACAAAGCGGCTGCTCCCCGCTCACCAAACCTATGATTTAGAAAGACAGAGGCACTTGTGATTCCCTTCCACACAAAGAAACGTCCTGTCTCAAGACCTCAACCATGAGTTATGAGCACGTAGAGCTTTGCAGCCACTGCATATTAGAAATAACAACTAATTACAAAACTGTAAAGTGAAACATAATTACTAAGGAAGAGTATTTAAATGCCACCATAGTTTATTTTGATAGATGAGCCTGTCTTGAAAATGAAGGATTTCCCACAGGAGAAATAGAGTCTCAAGTTGCTTTTTGATCTAAAGGCAATTTCTAGACTTCTTTTTTTTTTTATCACCTCCTTTGAAGGGAATCATGACTCAGAGAGACACAGGGTTAAGGGTGTAACGAACATTAAAGGCTCCTGTCACTGCAGCAAGACTCCAAAAAAATTTTCAGGGACTCCAGACCTATGATTTTAATTTTTTTTCTGTTTCTCCTGGAGTTGGTGTGATAGGATGTAAAGCAAATCTGGGCCCTGATGGATGACAATTGCTGCTCCAAGAGAAAAAAAAGAAGAGATCACTTCAGAAAGATCACCAAGCAAGGACCATATACATCGAGGTTCAGGGATCCATTTCCAAGTAATCTGACTGGAAAAAACAGGAAAAGGGGTAAAAAAAGAAAGCAAGAAAGACAGCACTGTAAGGCACCTGGGAGATGATAGTTTATCTAGGCTACTCACTGTACAAGAAGGGGAAAGCAACAGTGCATCTTTGGTGATTGCTGTAGTAATTTCTATAGCTGAAGTACCTGCTTTTGTGTGTGTCTATTTGACGTTGGCTGGGTAAGTTACTCAGTTTTTTGTGACAGGCAGGTGGTCGCACCCAGCTGTGTGCTGCATTCCTAGTTTCACTGCTCTTCTCCTGGAAAAAGATCTTGAAATGACACTCAAACATAAACATATCCTTCTCATTTCATTCATTTGGGGACCTGAGGCAGTTTACAGGCCATTCCATGTCTCGGTTAAAGCAGTACATGTTAATACACTGGAGTCAACTGACTTGGACATCTGTCCTTCAACATCCACCAAAACTGAACTGAGTATGTGTTGCTCATAGGCTTATGCCATGGATCAGCTTGCCCCTGACAGTTCACAGAAGCTAAACTGGATGTTTCACATCCACTTCAGAAATCTTTTTATATTTGCTGTTCAAGTTCAGTGAGAATACCCCTAGCACTGTCCAATCGACAAGCATTGTCCTTTTTCCTTTTTTTTTTTTTTTTTTTTTAAACTTTCAAGTTTCTCTCCTTTTACAGTCCTATTTTGCTTGCAGGCACCCATTTCCTTCATTTCTAATTTAGGCATGGGACACTTTCCCAGAACTAAAATCAAGGCATGAGTAAGGAAAATGGTATGCAGAGTATGAGCACTGGTGAGGAGTAGATGCCCTCTGTTACTACCAGTGAAGCCTTATTATCAACATGACGAACCAATTCAGAGCTTCCATTAAGGCAGTTTGATTTTGGCATAGGAGGAAATCATCCAGCATTTTTCAAATTGAGTTTCAACGTTATAGACTCACACCAAGGAGTAAAAAATCACCTTTGTATTTATTTGGGCCAGGCATATGGGCAGACCATTCACCTGTGTAGTACAGATCTCTCACGGAGCATTGTTTAACCACAAGGCCACCTCCAAAACCTTTGGAAATCAGCAGGAATGACTTCAGCAGGGTGTTTGACCTCAGCGCAAGTGTGCCCATGCAACTGGCAATGCCACAGCAATAGCTGTAGCCCTTTTTACTTGCATGGAGCAATATCACACTATATTCACCTCTGTTGCTTAGATGAGCAAGTTTATCACCTGGACTCGAAAGCCACGGTGGCACAGAAGCAGCTGCCCGTATTTCACACCCCTGGGTGGAGAACAGGTAACCAGGCACATATAAAGAGTATTGCTGGTTCTGCATCCCACTAGCATCTTCCTGTGGGGTTTTGTTTTCTCTGTGAAATATTTTTACTTTTCTTCCCATCAGCCGTATCATCAGGTCCCACATACATCTGATGGCCGTTTCTATAAAGTAAAATACTGGCAAATGTTGACGTTACATCAGTGAAACTAAACTGTGCAGTTTCTAAGGAAGCTGCAAACTGGGTGCGTACAAGTCCTTAGGGGCCAAGCTGCTTTTTCTTCCTACCTTGCAGTAATATGTATCATGTTGAAATTTGAAAACAAGGAGTGAGCATGCATTAAAAAAACAGTCCTAATTCTTTTTCCAAGCCTTATTTACTAAAACAAATGGGTAAAACTATCATCAGGAAAACATCGTTACATGACCATTGCCCGAAGTGTATTCTTACCACTGGATCATAATTCCCTTTCTTTCCATGCCTTAAAAGTTCATTCAGTTCTAACTTCTGCAGTAATGTTTATCTAGAGTACCTAATTATATAGTGCAACCTGCATCTGGAGTGCTGGTTCAAGGTTATTATAGTTCTCCACAGACATAACAAAAATATTATTTTAAACTTATCCATTGAGGAAAAATGGCTGGACTTTACCACTGATAGAAGCATACGGATGTAAAATAAAATTATTAGAACTTTAGAAACATAAGAGCTTTGTCTGTTCAGATGAATTTCCTCCATGACACTTGCTGTCACAGAAGTATCTCCTTTTTGCTTCTGCTGCAGACATAAAATCTGATAAATTTAAACTAAATATATTAGATGTATAAAATGACAGATTGTAGTGATAGGCAAATAAGAAAGCTGAATTTTATGAATGCTTGTCAGCATATGTTACTTGTTCGGAAGATTTGATAAGATTAATGAAATATGAATAATGGAGTAGGAATAATCATTTAATAGTTTCTCAGTACTCAATACCTGAAAACTAAGCTTCTACTTAATCTATATCATAGTGATTATATGCAGAGTACCATTACTTTTACTACAAAGTAGAAAACTTTTTCTTTGGCAGCAGTAAAAGGAAAGTGGGTAGATAAAACAAACTCTTTAATTCACATGTCCTTACTCATAGGTTTCCCGTCAAGCATGGTTTCTTCTTTATTTAGAATCAATACTAAGTAAGGAAAGGATAAATATATAAATCGCAAAACTCTTTCTGTGGGTGTATTGGTAGCCAAAGTAAATTGTCTGAGGTTTGGAGAGACCATGTGCTCGTTCTGTATTTGCTCTAAAATTCAGAAGTGATGAAGAAATATTTTGTTTCAATCCCTAGAATGAGGGCCGGGAGCCCTGCTGGGAGGGCTGGCTGTGTTTACAAGGCACAGCATTCCTGATAGATCCCTCGCTGCTCACTTCCATAGTATTCCCGGTCTCTGTGGAAAGGGTGAGGTCTCACACACCGTCAAAAATGGGAAGTCAGGAGCCTTTGGCTGGGGCCCAGTTATTTTTTCTGCCATGGCAAGCGAGTGCAAGGCAAGAAAGCTATAGGACCCTCTCCTAAGGGGTTTGTACTGTGGAAGCCTGATTCTGCTAACAACCCAAGCGCAAAGATAAAAGTAGTCTCTTTAAATTCAGAAATGACTTTAAGATAAAGAATGTGATTAATTCTTTTACTGACAGTGGAAAAAATTAATTGTACTCATGCTACCTCCCCCAAAAAAGACTTCGCTGTTACTAGACAAGTCACATCCCCGTGCTCTGTGTCAGTGCCCTTATGTGAAAATGGATGCAATAAAATGCCCAGGTGATGATGTGATACCGTTGTGGAAGTTCACATTTCTGGCTTGTCCTAAGAACTTCAGAAAAAGTTGAGTGAGAATTGCAGGAACTCTGTTTTTTTTAATAATGCTTCTGGTTAATGGCTCAGGTAAAGTAGTCCTCAAATAATGAAGTCAGCTAGGAGGAATCACAAGTTTGTTAAAAGTGTGATGTAATATCACTTGGAAGCTTTTAGGCTTTTAACTGTGTGCCAATATTTTTTATTCTTATTAATGATCCAAAAGAGCTTTCACTTTTACCTGGGTAAAAAATAGTATCAATATTAAGATAAGTTTCAGAATTTAAGAATTGTTCCTTCTAGGTATTTGAAGCAAAGTAAGTTTCAAAAATATAGAAGTATGGAATACATGTTGTCTTGGTTTCAGCTGAGATAGAGCTGTGTACAGCATAGGTACTTCTACACTGCAAGCTTCACTAAAACTGTGAGGTTCTTAAATCCATGACCACTTAAGCCTTATCTTTAAAAAGAGGCACTTTCACTCAACACCGTCTGGGCAGACAAGCTCGGTGAAGTCACTGTAGAAAACTCCATCACCCTTCTAAAAGGTTTCAACCTGTGAGAGTTCAAACATTACCTCAAAACGTCTGAGTGCAGCTGTCTAGCAGGGTCTGACTGTTGCTTAGTAAAAATAGTTGGAAATGGATCAATATCCTGAAGAATTATTGCTTGCATTGTGTTACTGTGCAGTTTGATCAAACCCTCTTTCTTCCTTCTTTCTTCCATTCCCTCCCTCTTTCCTTCCTTCCTTCCATCCTTGCTTTCTTTCTTCCTTCCTTCCTCCCTCCCTCCCTCTTCCCATTCCGGAAATGGCAAGAAAATAGTCTGAGCCCTCAAGACAAGCATGACAAACAGAGGGAGAGGCTTCATTGGCTCAGCGCCAAAGGAAATGAAATTACTTTGAGGAATTTTCAAATTTTGCATAAAATTAGCTGGATGCCAACCCACATGTTTAGATGTGGGTCAGATGAAAATTACTGTCACAGGAGATGTGGAAGGTCAAAGGATGAGACAAACCCGCCCCTCGCGCTTGCGTCCAACAATGACAAAAATCTGGAAGGAAGTGGTAACGTAAAGGGGCTATCTGGGACTACAGGCTGCCAGCACTGGTGCAGTGTTTTTGTTGCACGTCTATTCAGAACTAAAAAAACGTAGCAAAAAAATGTCATCAGGCTGATCTTTATGCACGTACAAAGGGTTCAAATAAATGTAATTCTGGAGTCACGGGGTTTCAGTGGCACTAACACCAAGTTTGCATTTCTTTAGGAGGGAAACTGCTGGTAGGGATGCTGATGACATGAAAGCAGTGTTGGGGCAGCTGGGATGGTGGTGCGGGTGACACAGATCCTAGGTGACATGGTTCAAGCATTTGATTGCAAGGTGTTGGAAGAAGGCTGCAGAAAATCTCTGCTCGGATTTCTTATGGAGTTAAACAGAAGAAACAATTAATCATTCCAGAGTGGAAAGTCTGGGAGACGATGACAACCTCTCCAATTTTGTGTTCATTATTTATTTCAACCTTTAGAAATACTAGGAAAGGTATTTGCCCTCCACGCTACAGCTCACAGTACCCAGAATGGGGCAAATAAAATGTATGATGTTGTTTCAGGAATGAAACAATATGAACAATGGTCTCTTGTTTGGCATCTAAGACCCCCACCTGAATAGTACAAGACTTAAAAGCCCAACAGGTCATAGGGGCAAAAAAAAAAGAGGAAAGCAGAAAAAGCTGCAGCAGCAAGATTGGCAGCCAAAGGGAAGCAGGGCCAGTGGTCTCTTCAAGCCTGGGACACAGTAAGTGGATTTCTCGGAGCTGAGGAAGAGCCTGATTAGAGATGCCAGGAAAGAAAGGAAATTTTACAGCCTAGACATAGAGCATGGTTGCGGACGCAGGCCAGGCTGGAGCAGGCAGGATGCAGGAGCTAGGGACGAATTTGTCAGTGCAAGTGGATACGTGAAAAAAAAACATTTCAAACTGTTAGTCCAAAGAAGGTGGGAGAATTTCATCCCCGCCAAATAAATCATAGGAGACCTTGGGGTGAGATCATTATTTACGTAGAGGGTGGGGTAGGACCTCGACCAAGCAGGGTGCTCTCAGCCTGGGGCTTCGTCCATGGGAAGGTCACCAGAAAGCCAAGCGGGGAAAGCAAACAGCAGCAGAAGGAGCCCAGACGGGTCCAAATCTGATAAAAGTGCTTAAATCCAGAGATACTCCACATTTTTCCAGCCTTCCATCAATAGAGAGGATTGTGCTAACTGGCAAATTGCTGCTACAAGATGATACTCTTGCTAAGCCCAAGTTAAAGGGAAATAGCAATTATTTTTTTAAAAAAAATGCTTTTTTCTCCTCACAGTACAGAAATTGGGGAAAGCTGAAACAATCAATCCAATGCAGTACAATATCAGGAGCACCTCTTAGTCTGGTTGAAAGTTCTTCAATTCATGCACGGAATTAGCCATCAGCATTTTTTTCATCACAAGGACCATGATTGTTCATATGGGATTTTTGTACGAGATAAATGCTCACGTGACAGGAAAATACTGCCAAGTACAGTGGGAAGGATACACAGAATAGCTCATTGTCTCATACCCCAGAGCTCTCCCAGGCCTCCCTGCTAAGCCAGCAGTGTGCAAAGGATATGACACTCCTCTGGGAGCTGAACTTCAGTGTGTATCCGGCTGTTTTTAGCGTGCATTCCCTACTGTCCTCTTCACATCTACCGTCAAAAGCTCCTGAGGACCATCACAAAATTCCTCTGAGAGCAAAGCTAGGGAAAAAAAAAAAAAAAGGAAACACCTACTTTTTGTTTTCCATGTTTTTCTACTTCCAATATTATCAAAGTATGTGAGAACCCCCGGTCCCAAAGAAGTAATGTACATGATAAATTTTATTCTACTTCAAGCTAGGGGACAATAGGTTTACTGTGGAAAATTTGCCCCAGTCCTTTGTTTTTCCTTGAGTTCCGCTACCAAAAAAATATAAAAAATTGGAATTTGTTTTTTTCTCAATTTCATATGCTTGAGAAGTTTTCACTCAAAAAACACAACATAAACCATAAAGCATGTGGGTGCGTTGGCAACCTGTTTGGGTTTTAATGAGCATCATGTATATTTTTACTGGGGAGAAAGAAGTTCCTGTGTTTTTTTTCCAATATACCATTGCTTTAGTGGGAGTCAAAAGTGAAGTGAAACCATCGTGTTAACCGAGAGGATACCAAGATGATAGTGTTCTTTGGTTGTTCCCAGCACTAATACCCACTTGAAAGCAGTAAGGAGACCTTATTTCCTTTTGGGGGGCTTATTTTAGCATTTGAAATATGGCAGATAGCATAATTGGATTTTAAATATCTGATCCAAATTTATTTCAGGGGATTGAGTCAAAACAAATAGAAATTCAGGTTTGCCTGGTGCATTTAAAAACTGGCAGCACACACATTTCAGGACCTCACCAATTACAGCACCTCACTTATTTCTGAAACAGTTGGCTGCATATTATTTCTATCTAAAACCATGTCCCACACTTTCAGGCTTAGTTGCGGGTTCATAAGTGTTTGTTCTATTATTCAATCGTATTATAAAATGAACCACATTTTCCAATAGCTACTTCATGTTCCCTATTTCATTTTTAATTGTGGCGTTTCTTCAAACATCAGTTGTCCCACAGGATTTCATTTTTGGACCACTTTCGCAAGCCACTAAAAATGATGAATTCTTGAAGCTTGCAATCTGAGCTTTGTTTAAGCCCACATACCAAAATCTTATCCAAAACCATGTCAAAGAAGCCAAAACCAACCCCATACCACTTCCTAGGTCTAAGTTGCATAACGAATAGGTCTGTACCCTCCCATAAAAACATAAAGGCTACTGGCCTCCTGTATTTTTCGTGGACAGAGAGTTACCTCAACACCCATGATGCATTAATATTGTCTTGCACCAGGTAAACATAAGTCTTCTGTCAATTGTATCCGCTTTTAACTCTTGCATTTCAAACGCTCTGATTTCCTGTGGTCTGATGACATTGTTTGCCACTGAAATACAGGGGGAAAAGAGTTTGTGATTACTGGCAGGCTAGTTTTCATCAGCTGAACCACCTTTTAATTTTTATTTTAATTTTTAAATGTCTAAAACTGTCCAGATGCTGCTGGTGCTTGTTGTCTGATCCCCATTTGTCCCCTTAAGGACCCTTCTCTGTTCTGTCTCGCTAGGACATCCCATGGTCCCTCAGACAAGTATATGGGCCTTTCAGGGTGGCTCTAAAGAATCTCAAACGAGTAATCCAGCTTTCCAAGGAAAAAGACAGATCATTATTACAAAGTCCACATGTGAAGAAAACAATCAATCACCATCTTCTGGTGGAATGACCAAAAATGCTAGTGGGGATGAGGTTGCATGACTTGTGGTGGCTGGGATCCAAGCAATCATCACATCCCAAGGAGGTCAAAAAGGACAGGTACCTTCTACTACATCTCCTGTCACCATTCTTTTTGTAACTTCTTGTTACACCACCAAAATTATCAAATTTTATTGTTTCATGTATTCTGTATTGGAAAGCACTTTGACTGGGATGGCTTCTTTTACATAAGTTCTCTTGCAAACCACTTTGAGTGGAATTACTTCTTTTACATCAGTTATCTTAACAGTTTTTTGCTCTGGGACCAAAATATCAAGTTTGTCACTGGGATGCATTTGAAAATAAACTCTAACCTCAGATGCACAGCCAGTCTCACTGCTGGAGACACAGCAGCCGGAGATGCAAGATAAGAAGATGAAGCTTCTTCCAGGTGTCACCAGCTGCTGGTGGTCTGTGGGTCTATAAGCCGTGGAGCAGCATGCAGGGGCATGCAGGGAGCAGTGAGGTGGTGGCAGTGCTGCCCAGCAGCTGCTGGCTCTGCTGCCTCCAGTGACGCTGTGCCCACCGAGCAGCACGCTTCTGGCTCCAGGATGCTGCCACAACCCCTCCCGTACACCGAGCACACATATGGATGGCATCCCCTGCATCCAGGCTGTGGAGCTCTTGCAAACGCCAGAAGAAGAGAAATCGGGGAGGTTTCCTGGAGCTCTGATAGCTGTCTGACCTGGTCCCCATACGGCAAAGCAAAAGCAGGGCCAGCTTTTGCTGAGCAAGCTGAGTCTGCAGATCGTGTTTCCACATAGCGCTTGAAACCCTTAGCCCACATCTCCACCACTTTTCCACATCATGGTTACAGGCTTCTTAAATTTCCCTTCTACCACATGGTTGCTCACAAAGCTTATCTCCCTACTACACAGATCATTCCTGCCTCTTTTAGGACAAGAATCCTCAGATCTTTCAGGAAGGCCAACAGAGCAAGATGAGGCTGTGTGGTTTGCTTTCACATCCAGTGAGAAACCAGAAATATTTCTTCCTACACTGTAATGAAGAATGTGTTATCATTGTTAGAAGGAAGGCCTGGGTTAGATCCTCCTTTCTCCCGTTCTGAAATGCCTTTTTTGAGAACAAACAGCAGGTGAATAAAGGTGTCTGTGATGAAAGAAACGTCTCAGAACATAAAAGAGGTTTGTATCCATGAATCTAAGAAGCAAGCAGATCCGTGTGCACGTCCTGGTCCCTCACTAAGGCATCTGTAGAGTCCCTCAGCTTGGAAGAGTCATGGGAAAAGTCTGTAAATGGAGGATGTAGGAAGAAAAAGCAAGAAAAATGCAGAGTCTAGAGAAACACAGTTAAGGTTGGACCTAACTCTGGTTCAGCAGTTAGTTCATAAGCTTTCAATACATAGCTCCTTTCAAAAGGCCTCAGCATTCTTCGTAACCTTCAGCTTATTCATGATTCCACATCAGAGGAGTATTACAGAAACCTCATTTTGGGTGGCCAAAATGTTGATTATTGTGACAGGTTTCCATCTGGCAGAAAAGGTCATATTTGCCTTGACATAAGCATAAAAGTTGCTTTTGGCCAGAGTTGCTCCTGTAGAGTCCAGGTACACAACTGGAATGTGCTGAATGCTGTGTTACGCCATCCTACAAGTGTCAGTCATGCTTTCTCAAGGAGGAGCACTGGTATAAATTCTGCCAGCTCTTCTTTCTGCCTTCCTTATGGAATTCATCCCATCTAGCATGAGTGGTGAGATCTCAGCCATGGCTTAAGCTCATCAAAGTGGTCCATAACTCATCATCCGTGTCAGAAATGACAGTGACGTAGAGGCTGAAAGTCATCAGTGACTTGGATGCACCAAAGTCAGTGTTCCTCCCTAATCTTTCCGGTGCCTTCATACAAAAGCTAAGCCAGAATCAAGGGGATATATATTAACAGGGAAATACACATTGATTCTAGACTATAGATCCCTGTTACCTTCCTCTCCCAAAAGAAACACCGGAACTGCAAATGGTTATCACAGGTACTTTCCTAAGATTTCCTCACTCTTACAGATAGATGCAGTACTTCTATGTGAACTTTTAAATACAGGTACAATGCCCCACACTATGTTCTATGATGGACAGTATACACCCGTGCTCGGTAAAATTACTCCATCATGCTTATTCACTTTGTAATTATCTATAGTTCAAAATTCATGATGAGCTGTTACGTACACATCTATATCTGGTCGAGAGTGTTGGAAATGAAAGTAAGAAAGTGAATTCCAAATAGAGCCATTCTTCGTGCAGCTACGCAGAAGGACATTAAATTAAGATTACAGTTGGTATCTGTAGTATCGATGCTCCTTAACATCTAAGAGCCTGTATTGCAGCTAGCTTTCTTTATATGAAGGGAATTTTGTTTGCAATTTTTAAGTTTCTTTGAAAAGCCAACAAAATCCTCTTAGCAATTCCCCTACATGGAATTGTATTGACAGGACAGAGGGGTCATTGACAGGGCTGCAACTTATACCCAAAGAAAGTGAGACTGGGCTGTCACCTTCTGGGTGGACCAGCTTTCTAAAGGAACATGAGACACAGTCTGAAAGTGAACTTCACAGATACTTTTTAGATGCAGACAAACAGCAAGTCTCAGCAACTGGGTATAATTTCAAGTCTTGATGGTCGTAGATTACGTGTGCTGATTTACAAGTCTTTCTTTTCTGATTTTTCTTTTCTCCCTTGACACATTCCTAACCTTTTTTGCTTTATTCCCTCTAGCCCTTTCTTATCTCAAAGCTTCTCTTTCCTGTCTGTCTACATAGGAAGTCCCATCCTCAAACGTTACTGAACATAACACTGAACTTTCTGTTCCCATCCACAGTCTCTCCTGTTTCTGCTTTTTGCCCCCTATTTCCTTGTTCTTCTTTTCTTCCACGTACATAATCCTGGCTCCACGCTCAGACTCTCCAAACGAGTTCTGTATCTAGTGAGCCTGGTTCCCATCATCTTTCCCACTTCAGGTCTTTGTTTGAACCTTCCCTTCCTTCCAATCAGCTCTCACTAATTCCCATTCCTAACTCCCTCCTTAGGCTGCTCAGTCATCTCTCCCTCCTCAATCTCTCTTCACCCAGCCTGGTTTCTCATCTGATCTGCTCTCCTTTGTAACTACCTCCTCATCCCAACAGTGTCTAGAGGTGACCTGTGTCCTTATACTCATCCCTCCTTGTGGCTTTTCATCTAGCGAGCATGAGTTTCTTCATCCCTGCCTTTGTTCTGTTCTGATCTTGCCAGTCTCGCAGTTTTTCATACTGTCCCTGCTCTTCCTTCCTGGTTTTACATTACAACATCCTTGTGCAACCAGTTTCTCCTTTTATTTTCTTTTTGGAAAACCTCATCAGCTCCCATGCTTTTCCAACTCAGCTTCTTGGCCCTCTCTGGCCCCATATCTGAGACCTTGGTCTCCTCTTGCCTAGACTCAAGTTAGATGGTGGCTACTTGCTGTCTCTTGATCTGGCAGTGTGTGGGCACAGAAGGCACAAGTCATGCGCCAGCTTGCTGCTACTTCTAAAAGCATCTGCAAGGAAATCCTGGGATGCAGAGGCTCAAATCAGTCAGTGGAGATAAAGCAGCTGGCATGCAAAAGGTAGCACATGCTCAGGACAGACAGGAATTTTGAGGAATTTATCTGCCAGACTACCATATTACTAATGAATAGGGGTTTAAATCCAGCCAAATATGGGCAAATACTTATGTGTCTGGCACCAGGATGCCTCCAGCCTGCCAACCTTCAAGTCAAAGCATGGAGGAGCTAGCATTTCCAAAAAAGAATTCTTACAACCAATTCATTAACATTGGCAAAACAATGTCTTTTTTCCTAATCTTTTTTCTGGGAAATAGCATAACCATTTTTGCTGAAACTTTCCAAAAAAAATTTAAGCAGAGGCAGACACCCAGCATAAAAATTCACAAAGTTATAAATACCCAGAACAGGGATTTATAATTAGAAGCATCAGGCAAATTTATAGTATTTGGTAGCA
Source organism: Falco biarmicus (assembly GCF_023638135.1). Classification (NCBI taxonomy): domain Eukaryota; kingdom Metazoa; phylum Chordata; class Aves; order Falconiformes; family Falconidae; genus Falco; species Falco biarmicus. The sequence goes on from NC_079290.1 coordinate 20,387,499, forward strand.
TAGTATCAGTAACAACCATTTTTATTACTGTAGCCCCCAAAATGCTGCTCAGGGACCACAACTTGACTGTGTTAAATGTGTACAAACATGGAACAGGGATATGTCTACAACACTGGGTCCCAAAGAGCTTATAAATCAAATTTTAGAACAACAGAAAACAGATAGATCCAGACACATAGGCAGCACAAGGAAACAGTAAGAAAATATGTTTTAGTGTGACTGACAAATCATCTCAGGGTACCGTCAGCCTATGGACCGTCAAGTTTTTCATAGATGTGCAGAAAGATAAGAGCTTTTAAGGAAAATGAGGCTTGGTCAGAGGACAATGAGGTAGTTTTGCAGATACTTGCAGAGGCACAGGGTCATGACAGGAAGAAGCATGGAGGAATTTAAGTGAAACTAATCAGCTTTGCCATGACCCCTGGGCAGATGACATCCAGCAGTGAGAAAGGGCCACCAAGCAGAGGGAGAGCAGCCTGGAAGGCAAGCCAGAGCCAAGGACAGCACCCAGGAGTTTACCCTCATTCCTGGGATTGCCACGTGTGCCCATCTCTGGGTATAGAGGGGAGGTAGGACTTAACAACCATTAATGGCCATTATTCCCCTTTTCCTTCACCTTCCTGTCGCCACAAAAAGGAGGGAACACAGACCGCCTGCTTCGCTGCTGTGTGCGTGGGAAGGGTGACGATTTTCTGAAGACCCTATTTCTTTGTCCCCCAGGAAGATTAGCTGGAGGTAAAATAAAACTCCCAGATAGCTCTAATTAAAGGGGGGTGGGGTGGTGGGGGTGGTGGCGTGTCTTGTGGGTGTTGGGATAGGAGTGGCCTCACCAGCTTGATTTCAAAGCCTGCAGCCCTCCACGACCCTCAGCACCGCTCTGCAGCCTCCCCCCTCTGCAAGGCGGGAGGCGGCTGCAGCCTCGGGGGCTGTGAGCGGCCGGGTGCCCCAGCCCGCGGGGTTTGTTCCCCTTTCCCAGCAGGAGGATTGCACAACACCGGGAGAAACGCACGGTCCCACCCCGGACGGAGGGGGCGTCCCTTGAAGCCATCGACCCGGAGCCGGTGCAGCCGGGTGTCCCGGGGGTAACAGCTGTGCTCACAGCTGTGTAGAGCCGCACCGCTCCGAGCGCAGCCAGCGGCGGCCGCCGCTGCTGCGGGAGCCGGGGCGCCCTGCGGAAAGGCGGCCGTCCCGCTGCGGCTGCAGGCAGCCCCGGGCGCCCAGCGCGGCGGCGGACACGGGCCCGGCAGGGCGGCCGGCGGGGCGGGCCGCGCGCAGGCAGGGCAGGGCGGCGCCGGCGGGAGCGCGCGCTGTGAGCGCCCCCTGCTGGGCCGGCAGACGCCGCCGGGCCGCACCGCGCCGCCCCCCCCCCGCCGCCGCCGCCCCGTCACCGGTGTCAGCCAGCGCCCGCCGCCGCCCCGTCACCGGCCTCTGCCGGCGCCCACCACTGCTCTGTGACGTGTGTCAGCCCGCGCCCGCCAGCGCCCCATAACGTGGGTCTGTCAGCGCCCGGCTGCACCCTGCAACCTGCCGCTGCTGGCACCCGCCACCGCTCCGTAACGTGTGTCTGCCAGCACCCGCGCCCACCCCGTAATGTGTGTCTGCCAGTGCCCATCACCACTCCGTAACATGTCTGCCAGTGCCCACCAGCGCCCGCCAGCACCCCGTAACGTGTCTGTCATTGCCCACCATTGCCCCATAGTATGTGTCTGCCATTGCCCACCACCCCCCCATAATACCTGCCATCGCTCACCAGCGCCTGCCAGCACCCCATAACATGTCTGCCCATCACCCACCAGCACTCTGTAACTTGCCTGCCATCACCCACCATTGCCTGCCATCGCCCCATAACATGTCTGTCATTGCCCACATCACCCCGTAACGTGTCTGCCATCGCCCACCATCACCTCATAACCTGTCTCTACCAGAGCCCACCAGCACCCCGTAACAGATCTGCCATTGCTTGCCATCACCCCCCATCGTGTCTGCCATCACCCACCATTGCCCCATAACGTCTGCCATTGCCTGCCATCACCCTGTAATGTGTGTCTGCCAGCATGCATCATCGCCCCACAATGTCTGCCGTTGCTCACCATTGCCCTGTAACATGTCTGCCATCACCCACCATCACCCCATAACATCTGCCATTGCCCACCATCACACCGTAATGTGTGTCTGCCATCACCCATCGCCCACCAGCACACCATAACATCTGCTATCGCCCACCAGCGCCCCATAACCTGTCTTTGCCATTGCCCACCATTGCCCCATAATGTGTGTCTGCTACCACCTGCGACTGCCCACCATGGCCCCACACCTCCCGCGCCGTGGGTGGGCAGCAGACCCACACCTGCCCACCCGCAATGCCGGCTGCCCGCCACCAGCATGGCCTATGGGAGCAGAGTGGCAGGCCTCTCCCTGGTGGGAACCGCACTTCATCCTGAGGGACAACAGCAGCAGAGATCTCGCCCCAAGCATGACATCGGCACAGCTCTTTCCAGTATCCCAGCTCCAGTCCCTGCAAGGTGCTGAGACAATGTCGTGAGTCCTCTGCCACATGAGCCACCCTGGTCTCTCTGCCAGTGCCCTCAGGTTGAGCCTAGTCCCATCTTCACACCCACCACCGCCAGCTCTTGAAGGTGCCTTCAAGCTGATTTCAGGGCTTTGCCTGCAAACCTGCAGTGTCTTAAGCACCAGTAGTTTAGACTTGACCAAGACATCCCTAGTGGACACTGCAGTTTGCCTCTCCCTGCAGGAAGCATCCCTTGCTCTCTGTTGGGTTCATCATCTTTGGCAGGCAGACAAGTTTTTCCAAAAGCCGAAGCCTCCGCTCCAGAAGCAATCAGGGGGCTCATTCAGCGTTCGGTCATCCAACAATCCCTGTGCCTTGGCTGAGAGCACGCAGTCTCCCACCAGCCCCACAAAGCTCCTTCTGTGGGGCATAAATATACTGCCGGAAAGCAATCAGCATCTGGGACCCAGGTGGCTGGCCAAGGTGAGAGTGGATCGTTGGAGGGGATGGAGCAGCATGAGATAATCTCGGCTGTTTGTTTGCACTGGAAAACTGTTGGAGAAATAACACTGCTGTTCTAGTGCCAGTGGCCTGGTGTGAACTGCTTTGCTGTGAACGCTTGTCTTTGGCTCACAGTCTCAGCTTCTCTGCACCACATGTTAATAAAGATTCAGATAATTTTCTGATGCATGTCACCATTATTTTCAAGCTGAGCTCACCAAGACAAAGAAGCCCTTCAAGAAGGATCGAGAGGTGAAGAGTCCATAACTTTCCTTGCCAATTTGTTCCAAGGACTAACTTTCCTCTCAGTTACATTTTAATTACTGATTTCTAATTTGCATTTGTCTGGCTTTGTCCACAGTTCTGTCTTTTTTTGTTTGTTTTCTTCTTTTCTAGTTGGTAGAAACTCACATATTTTCTCAGTCCCTTTTTTTTTTTTTTTGATTAGCTAAACTGGCTGAGCCTATTACAGCTGTCACTGTCTAGGGCTTTGGCAATTTTTATTCTTTCCAATATCTTCTCCAGTTTTTCAACATCCACTCTGAAATGTGAAGAGTTGATTTGTACAAGTATATTCCGTTTTCAGTCTGATCAGGAAGGCTACAAACAGAGGAAAATCCCAAGGCCCATGACTCCCGTGTTAACATATCTGGACATATGGCCATATTCACCCTTTTCTTGAGGATTTGAACAGAAAGTTTAGACTTCTCTCTTTTCCTGCTTTCCAGCACTCCTGCTGATTTTTCTGCATCCATTGTCTACATTTTTTCTTATTGACATGCTGCTTTCACTCGATTTTAATAAAAGTCAAGAGATCGGAAAGGATGCGGCTTAAGAAATGACCTTTTTTGCCCTATAAACATTATTTTTTACCACAGGAAGGACCCCGTCTGATGATAATTCCCAGTGACAGCTACTCTCTGAGATTTGCAGTGGTAATATGGGAAGTCAGTATGTGTACATTCCAGGTAGACCTGAATATATTTTCTGTCCTCATTGTCAAAGGCTGAGAGCTGAGACACAGCAGTGGTCTTAACAATCTACGACATGGTTCGTTTTCAGGACTGGCTGTGTGCATGCTCTTAGCCCATAGGAAACATGAGATAAAGCATTTCAACTTAAACCCAAGTAGAAGACGTGCACATCGCTCTGCACGTGTACTTTTAAACCACAGGGAAATCATTCCATAATTCCTTAACCCGTGAGAAGTCACTTACTTACCGAGTCCTGAGTTTGGCATGTGGTCGCAGAAGCTCCTCCCTTAGCACATCTCCAGGACTGTATTTTCTCTGGAACCACCGATGTGAAATAACTAAACAGCACAAGAGTTTTGAAAAATAGAGAGAAAATATTTTTGAAAAGAGGTGAAAAAGAAGATTTGAATAATATCCACACCCACATTTCAAGAGAAGCGAATCGGGTACTCTTTGGCCATTTTTGTGTCAGGTCTGCCGATAACTCCTGTTATCTAGGCAGAGGCAATCTCTCTGTTGTGGCCAGAGATTTTGCTTTTCGAATCTATGCTGTCTGCTGGGGCTGCTTCTGCTTTTTGAGTCAGTTTTCTCTAGTTATTTACACAGTGAATATTTGTGACAAAGTTTAACTATTTCCAAGAGGGGTATATGAAACTGTCTTATGCCAGCAGAGGTGATTCACTGTGTTGGAATAATGGTGCACACGCCTGGGAACTGCAATCTTTTAACTAGGTTGCTTTCAGATAAATTAAAGCTGCACACAAAAAAATGTGTAAATGAGTGCTAAAACATCCCACTGAGATTTTAAAGACTCTTAACAATGATTAACCGCTATCTTAAAACCGCTTAACTACTCACTGCTGAGACCTTACCCTACAGATCCTTCTCCATACAGAAGACAAGTACCCAAACCTCCACTTCCAATCCCTTCTTCTTATTAACGTTCCCTCCAAACACCTCTCGGAAAATATATGAATGGTGGTTTCAGACCATCTGTAATGACCTTGCTCTTCATCAGAGTCCCAATACACATCCTTCCACCATACTTTGAGATAAAAGTGTGTTGCAAATCACTTGTAAATAAAATAAGGCAGCAGAGGTGAAACTCAGATCTTGGAGCAAAAGATACGCTGTGGTGCTCACCTTAGTAGGACATTCCTTCCCAGTAACAGAAATTAAAGCTGGCATGTAAAAGCTTGTCTTTGGTGTGGTTTTTTTTTCTTTCTTTTTTTTTTTTTCTGTTTGTTTTGTTTTTAAGAAATAACTAAATATTTAGCCATTATTGGTACAGCTAACACAATAATAAGCGAGGCTTGGCAGACTATGAACAGTGTTACTAAGTGCTTTGTTTCCTCTTTGCCCACTTTCCAAATAGGTGTAAAAAGATGGAAGCCAAAAGGTTATTCTTCTCTTTCAAAATGTGTCATTCTGAAGCCTTATAGAGAAGGCATTATCCAAATGATAAGCAGGGTGAATTAACCTAGACTTTCTCCTTGGAGAGAACTAGATCAATTATTTCTTGTTACAGACAGAATTTCTGGTTACATTCGTCCAGCTGCTTGTCACTTTTGTCACCTTTGCTCCCGTCAGCCCCAGGCTGTGGGCATAGGTGAGCGCAGGGGCAGCAATACATTGCTTGCTTCTGTTGAGTGCACCCAGACATCATTGCCAGGCACAAGGAAGCTCTGCAGTGAGACCAGTGTTGAGGAGAAAATGCCGCTCTACTTAGGAAAGTAACAAAACAGCCACTGACCTCCAGGAAACCGGGTCTTCTTTTTTCTCTGCATTGGTGACATCAGCTAATTAAAATTTCTTCATTACTGAGGACCTTTCAATACTGTCCTGTGGGGACAAGGATATCTCTGCGTTACGTCCTGGTTGCATTTTTCCTTTAGAAATCACTTTTCTGTGTCTTCGCCTTCTTCACTTTTGTGTGTGCATTGAGGTAGTCTACCAAGTTTACTGTGAATGGCTATAAACAGTAGTGTTTGAACCTTTCTAATCGCCTTAATCCTGATTCCCAGGAGTTCCTGTATGCACATAGCCCATACATTGACCCAAAGAGCTTAAGCTAAACTGGATGTATTACATCTTTCAATACCTTTTGATCAAGCTGACCACAATCTGTTGTGGACCATGCCTGGAGCTGCTAGAGGTGGGGCAGCCTCGGGTGGTAACTCCTGGCAGGGTGAAGGGGTGATCCAGGAGGAAGGAGCCATCCTGATGCTGAACGCTCTGCATTTTTGACTACTTGGAAGCATTAAGCAACCTGACAGCTTGTCCATAATTAACAGGTTTACTAAGATAGCTGTGTGACAGAGCAACTGCAAAGCTGAGATGCAGCAGCACTTTTTCTTTTGCTACTATCATTTATATTAACTCCCAGAGGAAAATCAGTCGCGCTAATTAGGACTTGTGAGTCTAAATGTCAATATGTAACTGCAGAGCACAGAGGAAAAAGCTCTTCAGGAATAATGTCTTCACCATACAGAAGAACACACAGCAAAACATTTATGCCAAAGGGTAGTCTGGAGCCAGTGGAAGGGCAGGAACTGACCATTTTAGAAATACCTTTGTTAACATTTGGCTGCTGTAGAATGAATTTCGGACATTGTCTTCTCTTGAACAAAGACTCATTATTTGGTCTTCATTTTGAAAATTCCTGCAGTAAATCTGAGTCTGTGTTAGAGAAAATGAAAGAGAGAGGCAAAAGACATCTTAACTAATTCAAATCTTAAAGGTTAGGCATTCAAGAACACAGATATTTGCCTTTTTTCCTCCCAGAACTCTTTTCCTTTCTGTGCAATTGAGATATAAAATAAATTACTTAAGAATAATAAGATAAAAATAACTTCTGGTAAACTGCATTTTCATGAAGTAGTTGGTTAGAAAAATATTGATGTTTAAACAACTGTAGAAAGAAAATCAATAATGAATGCAGCAGTTTGGAGGAAATTATTTTAAAATAGAATTCCTTTTAATGTCCATAGTGAAGGAAAAAAAATCAGCGATGTTACTACCTATCCAAAAAAGCTAACATATAGCTAATCTCTTTTGTTTGATTAAATATAATCTTGAACAAGTTATTTGTCCTTTATTTGATATGACATACCTCTAAATCAGTATATACAGTGTGACACATCAACCAAGCATGGGGGGCACTGATTGAAAGCAGCAGCAGCAACTAAGGCCCAAGGAAACACAGTGAACTACAATGTGCACAGAGCCCCCCTGAGCTGTGCAGCACTATGTCCAACCACAGACCTGAAAAATAACTGTGACCGGCAGTTATATTACAACAATTAATATTGCAACATTTCACTGTAAAGACTCATGCAACTAGATCTAATGTTCCTTTAGTATGATGAAATTCAGGATATAGATTTCTTGAAACATGCCTCACACCCATGAGTCTGCTCATGCACACTCTTCGCTGCGCACTGAATCCAGGTTCTCAACTGTGCTGGCCTCAGCCATTAATTTTCTCCAGCCAAGCATACAAAACCTGCTGACCCCAGTTTGGATATGCTTTAATTCAAGATGGATTTACCACAAAGATGAACCTGGTAATATATTAATATAGAAGTCCTCAGCTCACTGGGAAAATCCTAGTATGTCTCAACAGATAACACACCTGGACACTCAAGGGATGCAAAGCCAGCCAGGTTACATTAATATACGTTGTACTTTGTTGTCCATCCTAATCTAGGTTAACCTAGATATTCAAAACTAGTTATCTGTCATGCAAGCTAGAGCTGAGTTATGACTCACTCTTATCTTCCACCTGAAACCTGTATACATTGCCAAACGCTGTAGGAAAGGACTGTGTTAGAGGATTTGATTCTCCAGAAAGATACTGAGTTGAAATCTGTTTTTATTTGTAGCTGTGACCTAACAAATCTATAACATGGCAGATAGAAGTTTATTATAGGCTGTAGCAGGGTGGAAACTTCCACTTGGAATGATCTAGTAACAAATATATTCTTGGCAAAATAGAAGTATTTTATGGTGAAAATATCAACTTCCTTAAAAAACAGAATTGTTTTTCTACTTGAGCAAAAATGAAAATGAAATATTTGGTTTCAGGTTGGCTTGGACAATGTTGTTTTGTTAACCAACAGCGTGTTCCAGTGCCCAGGACCCACAGCCGCCGATGTGCAGGCAGCGGTTCTGCCGCAGATGCCAGCGCTCTGTCCCAGGGCCGAAGGGAGGTGTCTAATTCCACAGAGGAAGCGCGGTGTCGGACATGGTGTTCTCGCTGTTGTTCCTGTTGGCTAGCTTGTGGTCTCTCCACCTTCTTCCTCCTCTTTTCGATGCTGTCAATCCTATTCTGGGCTGCTGGGCTCTTCCCAGCCCAAGTGTCCCGTGCCCAAGCGACTCCCTTGGGTTTCTGAATTCCTCCCTCCGAATGGGGCTTTCCTTGCCAGCCCGCACCCAAATCTCCCGATCTTTCCACCCTGTTTACTTACCCCAGGTTTTAACCTATCATTTTTCCTCTTGCTCAATTTCCTGCTTGTACTTCTGCGCTCCCCTTGGCTGGTACTCCATTCACCACCTTCTGGGCATGATTATCTCCTCAGTTGTACCAGTGGTCCTGGGGCCAGCTTTGTACCATTGGAAAGCTTCGTCCTCTGTATGCACACGCTTCCAGGTCATCAGTACGCAATGGAGGCAGCCAAGCTAGCAACACTAGTGCCTGGGGAACTGAAGCTGGGGTTCAGCCTGTTAGAACTTAGGGGACAGAAGACTCTTGAGGACAGAGCTGAGAGCAGCAGAAAGGGAAAGACTGAGAACTAAAATGTCTCTTGAAAATACAAGGGAGAAAAAGATGGAAAAACAGGAGAGAATCAGTGGTTTCATAGGGGCTTCGATACCATGACATGAAAATCGAAATTAAAAAAAAATAGTACGGGTTTAACCTTCCAACTTGTAAAATGGTGAGACGCATCCTACTGTGGTGAGGCTTGGTCTTGTGGATGTGCACTTCTGTAATCAGTTTGAGAATCCCCAGTTTATGAAGACTTTGGAGAGGTTTCTGAATATCTTTCTGGGCTCACACAAAGTCACTGTTGCCAAAATAATATCTCATACCCAAAACTACTGTCAGCACATGGATTCTCAGCCTGCAGCAAATGTGTAAAATTCAAGCTAGTTTAAGCCTCCGCACTGAGGCTAACCCAATTCCAATTGCTTTGCATTTGTGACGGGTTAAAATGCACACGCAGCTGCTGTGATGAGGATGACACAGAGTGCATTACCCCATCGCATGCCATTTCCATGGGTGCACTTGCTGTTTTCCAGAGCGTCTACAGGCACCTGGTCCAGGCCTTGAGACCCCGTGGGATTTTTTTTTCCTTGTGAACGGTCCTCAGGATCAGTCTTGTCATGACAAAAGAGGCCACTTTCTGGTTAATTATCCCCTTGCCAAAATACTTATTATCTTTCTATTCCAAATACAAAATCACTGGGATGAGAGACTGCTTCAGATGCTAACGTGATGTATATCACCGGTCAATAACAGACTTATTACAAAATAAATAAATGATATTTGCACGTGGGAAGCTCCAGGTCCAGTCTAAGTAGAGCAAGTAATTACAGAGGAAAAGAATTTCTTCTTCAGATGGTTTTTAGTAGCATGAGGGATAAGTCAACACGAGCAGGGCTGATTTAGCAGGAAACCAGTGGACCTTAGTAGAGGAGGAATACTATCCCTCCTGCCTCTGGGCTGGTAGTAGAATTTTAACAGGGGGTTCCTAAGAGACCCCTCAAAGCACATCACTGCATGTAATTCATTAGCTCAGCTGCACCTGAGGTCTTGGATTTTCTGGACAAGGTGTGCTTCTGCTAAGCGACTAAAAAAAATGGAGACGATGCTCAAGCTCAAATCTCCAGAGGAAGTCCAGATGGCTATTCTAAAAAATGCAATCAAAAAAGGCCTCTGGCCTTGATGGTTTGTAGACTGATTTTAATAAGAATTACCAGAGCATTTTCTCTCCCAAATTGGGAAAGGAATATTCAGTACTGAACAACAATCTGTCACTCAATTAAAATTTGTTTATGCCACAAACCACGTGGCTCTCAGATGGTAAAGGAAAGAAAGTGCCACTGACAACCCAATTTGTCAGTTTTATTCTTTGGGTTTGATTTGATTTCTTATCTTTGCTCAAACCTCTTTTTAAAAATCTGAATAAATGTTACAACAGTTGTGGGAAGGTTAGAGGAAGAATAATTTTAACTAAATTTGAAGAAGTCTGGGTCTGAGCAATTAACACTTCAGTCAAGGCTGGCTAAAGATATAATTTTCACAAATCTTAGCAGATGCGAAGTGATGCTACGTGGGGAGGAGGTACGTTGTCTCTGCTGCAATACTACAGTGTCTGAACACTTTCTAATGAACACAGAGGTGAAATTTGGAGCATAGCAAGTAACAAGTGTTGGCATAAATTTTGAGAAATGGTCGCTCAAGAGATTATTTTCTAATGCTCATGCACACTCAGGCCAGCAAGGAACACTCTTAACCAAAAGAAAAAGAGTAAAAATGAATGTCTTGTCTTTCACAATGTATAATTAAGCTGTGAAACTCATTTTTACAAAATATTGAGGTCAAGAGTTTAGCAGCATTAAAAGAAAGATTACATATTATAGGGATAATACTAAATCAAATGGGGTGGAAAAAGATTGCAGGAATATGCAACATCACTGCTGCAGGCACAGACAATTCCTAATTAATAATAAGGTGAATTTTCCCCTTGGCAGGTTATGCTGTAAGTGTTCACCGCTGGGCTTCCTGGTGCTCCCTCCCTCTGCCAGTAACAAACTCCCCCAGGCAATAACCACGCCGATCCACCAGCATGCACCTGATTCCAGTGTACTTCTCGGAAGGATATCACCCAAAGAGATGCCCATCAAAATGACGGTGACTTTAAATGAAAAAGACTGTCTCAAGCCTGACTGGGAAATTACCTCCAACTCTTGCATGGCCCGCTTTGTCCGAAAAGTTGCCATTTTATTCTGGAAAGGGTCAAACTAGGTGGGCAACCGCTGGTAGGGGGTGGGACAAGCAGTGCAGGGGGTCTTGCCTGTATGGGTCTGGCACAGGTAGAGGGACAGAGTATTCAGGTCTCTGGGTCATTAACTGGCACACACAGAGACAAATAGTTCTTTAGCTTCTTCTACTTTCACTGATAAGAAATCTGAGGTCATCAGAAAACACAATGTTCTGCTCCAGATTGTCATAAAATATGATTTCTTTCTATGAGAATAAGAATTAAAGCAATTATCTCTGGAATTTTACATACAGAAAGAACTGTGCGGAGGCGGACTCCAACAAAGGGTGGCACAGGGAGAAGATGAAAACAGCCTAAATAAATAAAGTCGTGTTTTTGTTGAAAGCATCTTCCAAAAACCAGAATAATTGACCAAAACAGAGTATCCTCAGGTATAAAAAATGAAACCAATTGTAAAACGGAAAATTCCAGTGAAATAGCTCCATTAGCTCTGTGTACAGTTCTGCTCCCAAGTAGAGGGGCCAGTGATGACGGCTCCGAACAGAAGATCATGCTGAATAGGAGGCACCGTGTCGGTCTGTGAGACCTGGTCTCATTTGTAACTGTTGATCCGTTGACTTCACACATGGATACAACTCTCGCCAATGCCCAGGCTCCTATCCACGCTTCTAATTAACTTGGATGCTAGTTTCATATTTCCCCTATGATAACAGCATCATAATAAATCCCAGGGATTACAATTCTAGCACAAGGCTCACTGTGGAGCTGCCTGGGAGATGAAATTGCAACAAGTGGCACGGGAAGCTTCATTGAAAGATGAGACACTCCGTGTGAGAATAAAAGTTATGTCTCCAAGGAGAAAATTCAATGGGCCACAAAACATTATATTTGAGGGTGTTACATTGATTGCTAAGTGGGTTAAGAGAGAAATTCCCCTCTCCCATTCAGCATGGCAGGGGTGGGAGACTGAAGCGGCTGCCTAACACAGACTCTGCTTTTCCCGGGAGCCTCCGGCACTGCCTGCGAGGCAGGCAGCAGAAGGCTTGCTGCAGTGTCCAGAGCCATTTCTGAAGCCCGGAGAAAAGCTGGCTGCCTCTTCAGGGGGTGCAGGTTTTGGGTCACATCCACCAGCCCCATGCAGATGTCTCAGATGCGCCACTGAACACCCTGGGCCCTGATGTTCGGGCACCTGGACTGAGCCCTAGGGCTCCACTGACTGAAATGGCAGCTCAGACACCTAAATTTAGAGGCAGATGTTATTATTCTGAGCTGAACCTGGGCCCTGTAATGTGTTATCAGTGGCTGCGTGTTAACTGCTCTGTAATTAAAGGATATATGCTGGTAACATAGCAAGTCCTTGCAAACCAGAGTGCAGGATCTGAAATGTCCTCAAATTCTTATGAAGAGGAACAGTAAATATTTGGTCTGTAAATGAGGTTCTGGAAAAAGAAATGACAGTGTGGCTAAATATATCCTTTGAATCTTACCCTGTGAATCTCAGAAGACTGAGTCAGCAGTCTTTTCTCAGGCAGAATTCCCACTGCCATGCATGGGGTGATGGACTGTGGCTGTAAGTACCACTGTGGGCAGAGTGGGAAGGAGGAGAGGTGAGCTCTTCCCACGGGCGCGGAGCAAACCCAGCAAGCATGGCACCGCGTCAGCACGGCGCGCTGCGCCTCTGTGCTCCCTTTGGTCAAGGGGAATCTGCTCTCACCTCCCCGTGCTGCAGAGCTGGCTCTGGTCTGCCTCCTCTTTGCCATTTACTGGAGCACAAGGAATTGGATTATGTTAACCTCTGTGCTCATGCAGGGGAGGAGGAAAGGCTCTCATCTCCCTTCTTCCCTGCTGCACAGGTCCAATGACATCCTTGCCACAGGGTGCTGGCCTGGCTTGCTTAAACCCTGAATAAGCACAGCCAGATTTGACTCAAAGCTTTTACTACTTAAAATGGTTTTCTGGAAAGGGTTAATTGGCAGTTTGAAAATCCTGTATCAAAGACAGATGGCTATATGCCGGCAATAATGCAGAATGTTTTATTTTCAGACGGGTTTGCTCCATTCTATTTAAATTCTGTGACCTTCAGGGAATCGAGTTAGTTCTAGCTCTTAGTTTATAGAATTTGTGTTCGGTATTCAAGGTTAACTTCTTGCTTGATTAGACACAGGCAAATGTTAGCGGCTGCAGAACCACAGTGGAAATGAAGTCCTGTACTGTATTTGGTCAGAAATGTCAAGAACCTGATAGTTAGCTACGAAGAACTCATTTTGTCTTCCATTAGCAGCATTAAGGTAAGTTAGATGCTCTTTCGTATTCATGTTGCAAAACATAAAAATGTTATAATGTGGGACATGTGTGATGATTTGAAGATGACTGTCCTTATTTATACAGGTTGTGCTACTCTGTTGTTAAATCATTATCACTATCATCACAGAAACAGTAGATGAAAGTTCAAGCAATTTGGAAAAATATTTGCCTGCTAAAGGATCCATGCACACTGTCCTGGCAACACTATAAACGCATGCTAAAAATTCAACAGGATTGGACTAAGTAAAATTCATATTACGTGGCACACAAGGACAAAAGAAAATAAAGCAAATACACAGGACCAAGGCAGGTTCAGATAAAAGAGCAGTGCCGTGTTTGCCCCTGATTAGTTGCATAATATGCACTGGCACTGGCAGAAATTGGCCTCCTGTCCAGCCAGCTGCCTGTGCCAGTCTCTGCACCCTCTCATTTTCATACCCCTGAGTCTTTTGAGCCTGTAGGGGCATGGTGCATATTCTTTGACCACCTACTATCCACCATGGATTGTGAGAGACATTTTGCAAACAGTGCATCAGAAGCACAGAACAAGTCTGCACCTCCTAAGAAACTGAGGTGCCCTAGCTAGGACCTGCTGGAATGAAGCTGGCTGCTCTCAGGGGCTGCCAAAGCTGAGGGCATCCTCAGATCCAGCTTAAGAAAGATTATGTTCAAGACTGATTTCAGGCTGCTTCAGATCTCATTTGCCTTGGCAACAGGCTGTGTCAGGGCTGTTCCAGGAAGGGGACATTGATGGGTCTGCTCATGGGCAGCGACGTGAAGCCAGGCCAGAAAAGACAGGTGAGGTCATAAGGCCAGGCACTGCCACCCATGGGCAGGCAAGGCAGCCCTTGAAGAGGCTCTAGTATTGCCCTGGGAGCTGGGAGGTATCACTAGCTTGCACCAGAGACATTTCCCAAGGCCTTGTCTCTGAACTTGGCCTTTGTTGTATAGTCATGGGCAGCATCTCCAGGGAAATATCACTGTTACACAGCTGTTTCATGCTCCCATCTCCAACGTGAGCATCAGGTTCAAGTCAGACCTTTGCCTTACAATGTTTGGTTTACACATATTACTGACTTTATCTCTGACTGAAGAGAGATGAATTTAGTTTGCAGTCAAAGTAAACACCTTTGAAATGACCTTGGCTAGTACACGGCTGTTATGCATCAGTTTGGAATGAGCTTGACAAGAGAATACACATTGGCTGCTTCTTTTGATGCACAGTTCAAGTGCAGACTTGAGAGCTTGTTGACGGGGAACATTCAGATATGGATCAGGGAAAGAATGTTTTCTCATACAGCTTCCTCCTCCGCCTTTACTTTTCTTCCTTTAATATTATTTCCAGATATTTCCACAAGGCATCAGCAACAGTAGTTGCTATGTGGTGAAGAAACTCTGTTTAGAGTGTTTACAAGTCATTCTACACACACAACACGCAAAAGATTTTTTGATGCTAAAGGAACACAACTACTTTATTCACTCACTAAGTCAGGGTGCTACCAGCATTTCTTTTTAGGAGTTGCCAGTGCAAACCAGAATGAAGAAACAGGAATTAATGCCCTAAATATATGCCTTTGTATTTGAAGAGATCTGATTTTTCAGCAGTGCTATTAAGGTACACAGTGCCCTGAACTTTCAGCAAAATACACAGAATAAGAAGTACTCTTTGTAGAGAAAGGTCATCAGAATGACAGCAGCTCTCAGAGGTCCCGTCTGTGTGGGCATGCAAGGGATCTTCAGAAATAGCTAGGACTCCACTGTAGTGTGGCTGTTCAGAAAAGGGTTGTAACTCAAAATGGTCTGCATGCACCAGAGAGCCCAAAGGACTAATGTGCTTTTTGGTATCAGAGCTGAGAATGTCCTGTGCCCGTTACAGGTGGTCATCAGTGGGACTGGGTAGGCTGTGGGCTCTGAGACGCGAAGCATGTGGTTCTTCTAAGACTTGTTCTACCTCTGTCTGTGTAATTGTTCCCTTCTCTTTGTATTACTTTGTCCACCAACAGCCTTCCCATCTCTAAAGATGCAATATCCACCATGGAGATTGAGGAGTTTCTCCCCATTCTGAAGACTGGAGGTCTGCCAGCTCAAATCCAACTTTGCAGGAGCCCAAGGAGGAGAGGCTGTGGTGTTGTACACCAGAGTCCAGAGGTGGTTGTTGTACAAACGTGTCCCGGTTATGTTGAAACCTGGAAAGGGTTATACATAGGCTGTGGGACAGACGTGACTTAGTGCTGCTTCTGGGCTACTCAGCCTCCTCACAACCCCCAAGAAAGATGACACTTGCCTACATCACTGCGTTGTTCATGGTGGCGGGGTCAGTTGTTTGTGCTCTGTTGAAGGCAGCACTGTCATCCTAAGTGTGAGCTTAACCAACCTCTTACACAATCCTTCACTTCCTGGTGAAAAAGGAGTTAAAGCCTCCTTACGCCCAGCTGCAGCTGAGCAGCTCCTAATGGCAATGTGGACACCACAGCCCAGCTGTTCCTAATGGCAGTGTGGACACCACAGCCCAGCTGGCAGCATGAATGGGGTCCCAGCTGGGAGAGAGCACTCAGCCAAAGTCTTGTGGGGTTGGCTGGACCTCATGGCACTATGTTTGCTGTGCAAAATATATTTTGTAGTCCTGCTGCAGGACTACAGCTAGAGATAGTCATTTAGAGTACTGTGAAGATCCAGAGATGGAAATCCACCAAAAGACCATGTGGTTTGGAGGCTTCTCCCACTGGACCACATCCATCATGACCCATGAAGATACCATCTCCCCATTATGGAGGGTTGATTTCACCTCTGGGCAACTGCCAGGCACAAAGAATGACCACCTTGCTCCTGCCTGCCCATGACTGCCTTCTTAAACCAGCATACATGACAGTTTGCAAACAAATAAGCCAAATATTTTTTTCATTCAAATTTGTAACAATTGTGTTGAAGACGACAGTATTGCAGGTAGAACAAAACAGCAGTTTCCTTTCTTAAAGCTGTCTTAAATGATGGACAGGATTTTTGGCCATCATCAGAAGAACCCACACGAGCTCGCGTCACCATTCAAAACCAAGGTCCACTCAAAATATGAACAACAATATGAGTGTTGGTGATTTTGCAGGAGAATTGTCTTAAGTGAGGAGTAGGAGAAAAAAAGCACAAAGTGACAGAGCACAGGCTAGGAAACCCAGGCACAGAACCAAGATCAAATGTTTGCTTTTGTGAGAAGCCTAAAGAAGGAGCAAGATTTGGGGCTGAAAGCTGGAGAAAAGGAGCAGGAGAAAAGAATCTATGCCATATCACTTAATCCTTTGAAAAGAAGCAAGGATCTAACATCAACAGATGAGATTTCCCAATTAAGAAGTTTCATGGCACCTAGTGTTGCTTAATCCATGGACCAAAACTTTTTGGAGTATTGGCTTGCAGTTGGTGGCTTATCGTGTGCATTTCCTGGATGGCCCAATCTACTGGCTTTGTGCCTGGGACTTCAACTGCATCTTGTTTAAAAATGTGGCACGCAGCTTTCAGATCCAAGTGATTACTGGTTGATTTATATAAATGTTAATATGAATACAGAAGTCAGGGCTTTCCTTTTCCCCACAAGAAGAATGGAAAATAAATCACAGATGTTGATGCTGATGTCTTGTAAATAAAAGCTAAAGTAAACTGTCAATGAGACTTACGTAAATGATTGTAATAATTTGGGTTTGAAAAGAACTCAAACTCTTAGCATCAGCCAGCTGGCATGTTCGAAGTCTGTCTGTAAATATTAAAAGCTTTTCTTTGGCAAGAATACCAAAATATTACTGGTGTCTCTGGCACATAATTCGAATAAAGATTAAGTCAACTGTAAATTTTATCACAAACCTTAAATAGTCCTGATATCTGCTAAATGGAGAGCTTCATTATGCCAGGCTGACATAACCTCAAGTAGTGCTTGAACAACAAGGACTGTGTTGGGTGATTCCCTGTTACGTCCGTAAAGTGTTTTAATAAGAGGCATGCTTTCTTAAACAACTTGGCACTTTTTCTTTGATATTGCTGACACAGCAACGATAACCCCCTCCCCTCTTTCTGCAGCAAGCTCCAGACTGGACTGCTCTGTAACCTAGTTAGGTGCTCCCTAGTTAGGTCCCTGAGGTTTATGATCTCCTGAGCCTTTTGCATATGACCAAACAGCACACGTGCCAAAGCTCCTGTGCCTTTTGGAGAAGGTCAACCTAGCAGCGCATGTGCTGAATGCTGATGCTGTGGATGCACTGAGGATTTCTGGATGTGTGGTGGCCCTTGATGGACATCTCCGACCTGGTGTGGGAGCATTTTGTGCAACTGCTCAACGCACAGGTAGATCCGCAGACACTCAGGAAAGGACTACCACACAACTGGAACTCCTATAGAAATAAAGCAGTTGCCCAAAGTACACTCAGAGATTTGAGGAAGATGATTCTGGGAGAAGCTGACTATCCAGTAGCCTTACCTGTTCCTGATTCCTGGAAAATATGTCTCTTGCAACCAAAGGTAAGGGTGTCCTCCTTGTTACTTTTGCTTGTGTTTGGTTAAGCCTGGTGTGTTTGCAAAGATGGCAGTTTGCCCATTAATGCACAGGTCATTTCTCTAGCCTGACGTCAACAACAAGCTGCAAAACACTGTTTGGCAGCTGCTTCCCACATCTTCCATGCGGTGGCACGGAAAACCAGAAAAAACTGATGGCTGCTGGCAGGGTGGGCTGTGATGTGTATGCCTTCATCAGTCCCAGAACTCTCTGAACTGCACGAACAAGAGTTTGGGTCCATGCTAAGGCACTGTGGGTGCCTGGGTTCCTCCTCCTCCCCTCAGCCCTCCCAGATTAGCCTATGTCCTTGTCTTAAGCACAAGCATGCTCCTACACAAATTACATGGTGAGTCTGTCGTGGTTTAACCCCAGCCGGCAACCAAGCCCCACACAGCCACTCCCCCACTCCCCCCCAGTGGGAGATGGGTGGGAATCAGAAAGGTAGGAGTGAGAAAACTCGTGGGTTGAGATAAAGACAATTTAATAGGTAAAGCAAAAACCGTGCATGCAAACAAAGCAAACCAAGGAATTCATTCACCACTTCCCATGGGCAGGCAGGTGTTCAGCCATTGCTAGGAAAGTGGGGCTCCAACACGCTTACTTGGGGAGACAAGTGCCATCGCTTTGAACATCCCCCCTTCCTTCTTCCCCCAGCTTGATATGCTGAGCATGCCGTCCTATGGTATGGAACATCCCTGTAGTCAGTTGGGGTCAGCTGTCCCAGCCGTGTCCCCTCCCAACTTCTTGTGCAGCCCCAGCTGCTCACTGGTGGGGTGGTGGGAGAAGGACAGCCCTTGGCGCCGTGTAAGCGCTGCTCAGCAGTAACTGAAACATCCCTGAATTATCAACACTGTTTCCTGTACACATCCAAAACACAGCCCCATACCAGCTACTGTAAAGAAAATTAACTCTATCCCAGCCAAACCCAGCACAGTCTGGAACTAAGAACCATCAAACTAATAAAAGCATGAAGATGCTCACTCTGCTCGTTAGTCCAGTGACTGTGGCAACGTAGCTAATTGCATACACTCAAACACTGGGAGTCCCACGCAGGCAGCTACCTGTGTGCAGCAGTGTGGCAAACCCCAGCAGAGCTCTCCATGGCACAGCACTTTGCCTGGGTAGACAAAGACCCGCAGGATTTGTAATTTAAGTTTTACAGCCCTATGGTATGGAATGATGAATCTAGCAAAAATTACAATTTTGTATTGTTGAAATATCAAAAAAATAGTGCCTGCGATGCAGAAAGAATACATTTCCAGCCACAATTATTTTTAGATAAAAAGCAATAGGAGTTGTTATAAGAAGTAGACTTTAATTTTTCCTGTCTTTTCAAGTGTCAGCTTGGCAAAGGTTTAGGTATATGTAACACAATATTCCATGGTTATGCAGAAGGACAACTTGTGCAATATGGCATCATATTTTTCAAGGCTATCTAATGAATGAGGCCAAAAGTGTGTCTAATTTTTTTTGCAAGTCAGTAATGTGGAAGATAATAAAATATTTATGTTACGTAACAGGAGCCCTCTGGTTATGCTTTATTTTTGGAAATGTTAAAAAAAATGCAAGGGCTTCTCTGAAATGAGCATTTACTAACTTAATGGGAAATGTGACGTGGATTTAGCAGAAGCCATGAACAAAAGCAGCAGACTGAGGCAGCAAGTGGAGTGCTCCAGAGTTTTGTTGCATTGTGCTTGCTGCAAGCCACCATCATGTGGAGGATTATGTGCTTACTGCATTTGCCAGGAGGGCAGTTTTTCTCTTTTTCCCCACATAAATGTGTGCCTTGTGTATGCTTCTAAGGCTTTTAACTGAGATGGAGTGTGTTTCCACACTGAATTACCAGTGAGCAGTTAATACTCTGCCAGGCCGTGACACAAGAAAGGGAAAGAGAGCTCAGCCTCAGTGTACGGGTGATGCCCACACTTTCTAAACGAGGTTAAAGGCTGTTTTTGCTGACCTATGGCAAACGAGGAGGTGCAGGATGGTGATGTTGGAGTTACAATACTTGTCTCTCCCAGTGTTAACTCTCTGAGTGCAAAATAGGTGCTGAAATGTTCTCTGATAACATCACATCATCAAAGACATACTTGGCCTTTCCCCAGAATGATGCAAAAATACCATGGAAAGATAAATGCAATGTTGCTGACATGCTGCCTAGGTATTTCATTGTAGCATCGTTACATAACAATGTTATACTACACCATGCCATTACCTACCTTCTGACGGGGTATTATCCTAGGTGTCTAGCTAGGTTCAGGTATCCTGCAGGTAAACCTGATAAGTGAACAGATGTAGAAAAAAAATACAATAATAATGAAAAAAGGAAAAAGAAAAAAGAATAAAGAAAAAAAAAAAAGGCAAGCAGGAACATTTCATGGAGAAAAGGTTGGTAGAGAGCCTGAAGCTCAAAACTGCATCTCTGTCAGTGATCGGGTCAGGGAGGACAGCCTCACGCACACAGTCCTGTGCCATGTTACTGGCCTTATTTATTCAATTAACAGTCCTGCAATCACACAGCCTAATTATTTGTTATAGACGTATTTGTACAAAAAGACTGTGCAAAACTAAGTGGTTTTTAGAGCTGGTAGGTTTTCTCCCTCCCTGCTTTAGCTGCTTGCAGCAGCCTGTGACTAGCCAGACAGGCAGCGGCTGGTGGGAAACCTGGATCTTGCATCTCCTCTGGCCGAGGCTGCCATGCTCGGTACTGATAGCCAGGCTGTGCAGAGCTGCTTTTAGGGATCAAATTGGATAATGGTGAAGAGATCGGGATCATTGATGACTTCTGAAGACTTTATACTAAGTTTTTTGCCTCGTTCATCTGTGGAAGTGCGTTCCCTCAAGCTGCTGGGGCCAGTGATCCCTTCCACAGCTCCTCTGTTAGAGTTCAAAGGTTGGGGAAGGTGAGTGACTGGGACAGCAGGTTTTTGCTGGGCATTACACTGCTTGTGCTTGCCAGGATCTGGAGAAGATGCTGTTGATATTCTGCTTATTCTCTGAGATCCCAGAGAAGGAAAAATGCCTGCTGTATCCCAGTGTTACATGAGCATCACAATACAAAGCAAGCATCAGCTCCCATCAGGGCTGTGTTAGGTTTTCTGACTCAGTGGGAAGCAGCTAGCTCTTAGTTGTTAATATATGCCAAATATGATGGGAGCAGAAACACAGAAAAATTGTCAAAAGCAGAGTTGTCAATTGCTCTCCCTGGCTGTGGGCAGACAGAGGGTGTGTGGCAGTACGGGGGCAGAGACAGGACAAGGACAGGTCATTCATGGCTTCACTGTTGGAAGTCGTCACCCCATGTACCCTCACTGCTGTGCAGTCACTCAAACCTGCTGCCAGCGGTGCCCCATGCAAATGTTTCAAAGG
The DNA here is from genome assembly GCF_023638135.1 of Falco biarmicus. Classification (NCBI taxonomy): domain Eukaryota; kingdom Metazoa; phylum Chordata; class Aves; order Falconiformes; family Falconidae; genus Falco; species Falco biarmicus. Next base: position 20,408,694 of record NC_079290.1, read on the forward strand.
CTGGTGAAACAAAACACACCTCTGTATTTGCTCAGCACAGAGGTACAGGGATGAAGGGGAAATTCTTACTGACATATAAGGATGTCAGGAATCACATAACTATTGAATAGTCGGGAGACATGCTGGAAAAGTGATTGGCAGCATCCAAAGCAGGAGGATATTCAGCTGTTTTATTCAGCTTGCCATACAATATAAAGCCTGCCAGGTTCTACATGGCAGTGGATATGCTGTTTTCTGATGAGGATATCAGTATTTGAAGAAAGATTAAGGAAATGTGTGACTGCAAGATCCTACTTTGTATCTGCTACTACAGTGCTGGGCTGCAAAGGAGAGAAGAGAGCTCCCCACTCTTCAAATACACAGTGCACCACACGGAGGAAACATATACTTAGTTTGTACGCAAGAGACAGCTTGAAAAATTCCCAAGCAGCTGAATTTGCTTTTAAAATTTCCAAGCGCTGTGAAATCAGAACAGCCCAGGCATACTCTGCCCTTTCCACATCTTTCTGCCCATCACATCACCAGTACTTACCATTTAAGACCGTTCGCCTCCATTCTCAGCCAGGGCTGTCTGCATCCCTGCTATCAGCAGCACGCCAGTGTGTGGCTTCAGCCTTACACAATTAAAAGTTTGAGAAGCTTGTGATACAGAAGGCAAGTTCTTAAATCAAATGAAAATGTTCTCCATTTGCTTCAGACTCTTCAATAATTTGTTCCAAATTTCATGCTCTCCATTGGTCCAATTTACGCAAACTCACACTAATTAGCTGCAGAGCTTCTTTTAAATTTACAAAAGCAATCATTCTCTGTGATAGCTCTATGCTATGCCCAACTCCCTCTGAATAGACTTTAATGACACAGTAACCATGGTTACAGTATATAAAATATGCAGCCACGAAATGTGGAAATGTACCAGTGTAATATAATTTTCTCTGGAAAATAAAAGTTTTTGGCATATTTGCATTAATTAGGACATTGCATTAAGTATTTCATGTCTGCATTCTTTATGAAAATAAAAGTCATAACAGACAAAATGTTCCTTGAATTCTATTCAGTAGCAAACAGTACCACTGGGAAAGCATTTTTGCTGAAAAACCAGGACATTTTAACTGGACATCTATAAGTGCCATTCTGGTAAATTGGAGTTATAGTGCATTGGAAACAAGCCCAGCGATCCACTGTGATTGAGCAGCCATATGTCACAGAGCTCAGGCTTTTATCTGAGGAGTGATGAGTGGAAGCAGCAAAACCTCTCGTCTGCGGAACTGAGTGGATAACGAGGGAAATCCATGGCCCGGCACAGCAGAACACAACTTGCTGTGTTGTGTTTTCAGGTTTTTTGCTTTCCTGTTTCTATTTGTTATTACATCTGTTTAACTAGTATAAAACAAACTATTGCATGTAAGTCAAGCCTGCTGTTAAATGATACTCTGGATATTTTGTGAATGTTGCAGCCCCCTCCATCAAAGTTTTGTGTACCACACAATGCTTCTGGATGAGGGTTGAACATCCTCAGACCCCTTGATGACCTGCCTCTCTGCAGCAGATCTGGTTGTAGTGGCTGGCTGGGACACAATCTAGAGCATTTTATCCCTCCAACTTACACCTGTAACACCTCCACTTTGGGAATTTGTAGGGAAAAGGGAGAAGGGCGGTCATCCCAGCAAAAGGAATAGGCAAAACACAGCCCTGCTCTAACTTTTGCTCTAGATGTATTGCTTGCTACCAAATACATGTGAAATACAACAGGGTGGTTGTGTTGTCCATTACTAGTTAGGAACCGTAGAAAAAATTTGAACCAACTTGGCTGTCATGATGGAAACTCAAAAGCTTACTTCCAAAGTAGATGTTACTCGCTGCTCAGTCCCTTCCAGGGGACAACTTCAGAGTGGTCCTAACAAGCCCATTTGCTTATTCTTATTTGCAGCAGTGATGCCATGACAAGTAGCAAACAGCCTTAAAGTGCCAGTTTTCAAGCAATACAAAGGCAGATACTTTATTTTCTCTTGAAGGATTCATCAAATTACATTAGACAAGAAATGTATTTATAAAAACTAGTCTCTTCATGACAAACTGACATGCAAGAGAAAAGATTAAATTAATTGAAAAACATTTATTATGAATAGGTCATTTACCTCTAGCCTCAGGCAAACCACCTCCTTATCAGCTGGACATGGAAACATGCTCCGGGTTCAGCTGCACCTCTTGTTCTCTCAGCTGCAGCCTAGTGAGAGAAACACAAAGGAAGGAAGATTAACCTTAGGAAATACAAAAGGATGAAAGGTTGGTGAAAATCCTTCAATTCCATTTAGGTCAGGCTGGCATTCAGCAACAATTCTGTCCAATTAGACAACTGGAGCGGATTTGCTCTTTGTCCCCACGTCCTGTGCACCCTCATTGCAGAGACAGAAGTGAAGGGTGACATTTTTATTCCAGTTCCAAAATACAGATAGAACAATATTCCATTTAGGGAAATGAGACTGGATTTCTTTTTTGTTAGCATGTTATCCTTTTTTTTGTTTTTGTTTTTTATTATCTTTTTTCCCCCACCATGCAGACAAGGTCAAATTTGGAGCCTCAATTTTGCTTAGCTAGATCTTGTTTTCTTTAATACAATCCTCTGATGAGGACTTTCAGATCCAGCCAAAGCTAACACAGAAAATGCAATTAAGATTGACATGTATATGTTCTTTATTACCTTGGACTCAGTTTCTGGGATATATTTTGTCTGGGCAGAAGGGACAAAAAAAGCAGGACTCCTTTCTGAATCTTGTGCATTTTGAAACTATTTCTCCTCACAGCACAGAGCATCTCTCTCAGATATTTACACAGTACCTGTCACCATGGGAACCAAACTAAACATCAGGAAAGCAAAAGGAAAACCCCATTTTCTAATCTTCTATATGATTCTGAAGAAAAAGAAGGACCAAGCAGAGCACCAGCTCCAAACTTCAGCCTAGGCTCCAGTTCATTTCCAGCAACAAGTATCAATGACAACACCATCTTTCCTCCTACTTTTCTTTGAAGAGCAGAACACCCCCAAAGATATCAAAGAACATATTTGAGAAGGTAATGACTGTGTCCTGGTCTACATAGTGTCCTTCTGATAAAAAGCATGGTAAAATCCTGGTCCTCATTGAGTCAATGCAAAAATTGACATGGGTTTAAATCTTTTTAGTAAGATGCAGGTTCAACATGCTCTCCAACACTCAGACATGAAGTAAGTATTTCATGACTGCCAGCCATCCACACAGAACTACCAGTCAGAGGGCCAGACTCATGATGGCCAGGATTTCGTGGCCCTTCTGAAGTCTCAGTGACAGAGTGATGTTAGTTCCTGCTCTACCAGTATATGCCCACTCTTCCTGGTCCGGCTCTGCATCCCACAGAGAGCAGTGGCAAAGGCACTTCCCACCCTGCTCTTACCCAAACGCCCAGCGCTCACATGCCTGCTCAGTGAACAACGTGTCCTCAAACCCTTCTGAGGTTCTGAATTATTCAAACCTACTAAAAATATATGTCATTTTTAGGAATAATTACTGACTACTATTATCCTTTGAAACTAAGTAAGTATATTCAAATTATAACAAAAAAGGACAAAGATTCAGAGCTATGAACCCTTTCTTAATTTTTACTGCTATGTTTTTGAGCTAGACATTTCCACACGCATTGGGTTCTGCACCCAATAGCGACTTGTGCTATCATATATTGTGGTTTCTCCTCCAGTCCCCCTTCCATGCAGAAATGCCAGCCAGGCACATCTTGGAAGCTGGCTGTCTAAAGGCTGATACACATTATTTGATATTATTGACACATGATACTTGTGCTTTATGGTCAAAACCTGTGTTGAACTCATCAGGAGGGTTTCCTGATTAAGGGCTGCCACATGGAATTTGACCCACAGCATTATGAAGAGACCTGGAGAAGATCAGTGGAAGCAGTAACCATCACAGCCAGACCCGCAGTCGTGTTTAAGTTCTCCCTCCTCCCCAGCCCATGTTGAACTGTGTTCATCCTTCTTTTAAAAATAACTGCTGGTAGATCTTTTTCAGTTGCTTGGAAAGAAGAAAGTCCTTGCTTAAAATTGCTGCATTGCAACATCACTGCTCTCAGCTATTCAACATCACATGGCATTGCACAAAACACCATGTCCACACAGGTCTACCTTAGCAAGTGTTCCAGCCAAGCGCAACGTGAGTCATCTTCTGAGCTTCAGCTAGCTGACTCACAAGGAATTTGCAGGTGTGTGTTTGTTTGGATTACAAGTAGACTATTTCAAGTGGAGACAGAATGTTTCATTCCTGCTCCTCACTCCCATATGCACATTATGTTTGTCAATCCTGTCAACAAACATTTGTAAACTAAAAATAATGTGTTAAATATACGTACTATATTACAGTGCTCTGGAAGACATCGAGCCATCTCTGCTTACAACTTGAATTTAGTCTCTTGGCTGCCTCCTTCCTTTGGTAGACAGCACTCTCGCTGTGCCAGTTGGAAAGACCCATCCCTCTCCCCCCACCCCTTCCCAGTTTACTCACTATTCCTTTCATAGTTAACATTCAGAGAAGAACAACATCTTCTGAAAGTCCAAACATTTTGTAAACAGCCTTGGGAAACTTGGCTTGAATCATCTTGCAGGGCAAATCTGTGAGACCTCATTTTCCACCAGTGGAAGTTATGTGTAAGCAAATGACAGCCTAACCAGGAGCCCATCAGGTTAAACACACTTGGTTTTCATTTCCAGCAGAGTCTTTCTGCTTGCTCTCTGTCATTTTTGCTGAATAGCTGAGACTGTCCTGGAATAATTGTCTCATTAGGTATACAGGATACAAGTTGTAAACTGCATTCTGTCCTCTCAAGAATAAATTATACCCAAACAGCTACTGAACAGTGTGTGAGAATGTAGTTTGGCACATGTATTTTGCATTACTCTTAGAACAAGAGATATCTATATGTAACCATTACCATTCAGGTAGCAAGGTCAAGGTCAAACCTTTTGCATTGCTTGATGTCTTCCAAAGGCCATGCAAAAAAAAGAGGGTGATCATTATCCACCACCACCTAACATTGCATCCACATATTTTTATGAAAATCAGACCTGATTATTCACAAGGTCTCCCCAGTGGTCTTGTGAGACAGGCAAAAAGAGAGGTGGAACAGGCAAAGAAGGAAAGTGGTCTATAGAAAATAAGGGAAAAAGAGGGAGAAAAAAAAAAGAAAACTACATGAATGTTAACTGAGAATTAAAAATGGGATAAATATGTACATATTCAAGCCAAAAAAAGAAAAAGCAGTGAACAAGTACAGAATGCAAAGATTGTAAATGAAATATCAGATGATCACTATTATAGACAATTGTCTTCTCTTCAGCAGAAGCACCAAGAATCTTCACTTCTGAAATTGTCTGACCTCAGTTTAATTGTACTTTAAGCATCCAACAAGGTGTCACAAGTGGAAAAAGAATACTAGATTATTTTAATTTTTTTAATTAAAGCAAAATGACATTGCATTTATATACTGTTTTCTTTTCTATTAACACTTCAAGAAGAAGATAGTCAAAATGATTGTACCTTTTTGTCCTTGATTGCATCTTCCCCTCTCAAAGAAAATAATTTGCCCTTAGGTGGTTTAAGTGCTTGATTAATTAGAGACCCCAGATGCAGAAACACACAAGATCCTCCTTAGCAGAATAGAATGAGAATTAAGGAATTTAGCGATGATTTGCCTGAAATGGACAGTGCTAGCAAGTGCTTCATGTGCTGTAACAGGCGTGCTGTATCTTTAATAAATGAGTAGTAGTGGCAGTTTCAGGAGTCATACAGTGACATATCATTTTGCTCTGAGGCATTGGTTCCTCCTATCCAATTTTCTTAATGGTTCTGATAAGCCATTAGGACATTTTTGCCCATTCCTGCTTGTCAAAAAATGTCACTGAGCTCTGACGGAGTGAGATCATGAACTAAGACATCGCATGGGAAGATGCGTGGGCATACTCAGCTCTTCTCTCATGGTGTCTAAGACAACTGTACTCTGATTCTGTGGCTTGTCATCAGCTCAGTGCATATGTCACACTGGCTCAATAGCAATGACAACACACGCCCATTAAAATAGACTAGAGGTTTTGTCACTTGCTTATTCTCTCAAGGGAAAGTAATACATATTTTTTTTTTGCTTCTTTTTGACTATACTTGCTTTTTTAACACTTTTTCAGTAGGATGTGTCAATTTGGGATGGCATTAATGGGTCCCGATTCTAGCTATGCCACTGCTATTGAAGATAGTGCCCTGATTTTTTTTTTTTTAAGCCATATGAAATTAAGGCTAATTTTTAAGAAATCCTAAAATCATACTTAGACGCTAATATAGTTTCCTGATCCTGTAGTTGACTATAGAATGACAAACCAAAAGGCTAGGATGAAGCCTTCCCCTGTTTTGAAGGGTGTGCTCATTGCAGAGCCATGGTCAGAGTGGTCTGGCTCTTACAAGTGCTGCAAATAAGAGCAATGTGCAGCTGCAGGGATGCTTATGTGATGCTCTTCATGAGAGCCTGTGCCCCAAAAGCCAGGCTCCTGTTGTTGAATCTCTTGGCCATGTGGCTATTATAGTTAATGATAAAAGGGATTTTCCCTTTGGCTAATATCCCTGCACCTTTCTGAGATATTTCTGATTGAGGATGATGTGGGAATTGGAGGGAAAAGCTCACAAAATATTTTTGAACAAACCAGCCACTAGAAAAACACTTGCAGAAGATCATTTCTTACAACAGAAGATGCATAATTCAGAAATAACGATTTGCAATGCAGACTGTTTGCATAGTTATGCAGAAAGAAAGAAAATTTTACAAATAAAAGGAATGAAACTCTACTACTGTGGGATTAATGGAAAACACCAAGGAGACATTAACTCTGCCTGCAAGAGGTAGCAAACACTTAGCATGCTGAAAAGCATTTCGATATTATTTTAAAGGAGCGGCACAAAATATTGAAAAAATAAGCAAAGGGGATTGAAGATTAGCCTTGACATGTAATATTCATAGCCAGAGAAAATAGCTATTATTATTTATGCAGGAAAGATAGACAATATAGGATTCTTGTGGACATCCAGCAACATTGTTTAATAATGAGAAGTAATTTAAAACTTGCTCCAATCACAGATAAATGAATCCCAAGTATTTCTAATACTCAGCTGAAAAATAATGAACACAACAACAAAATAATCAAATTTAGACACACACATACACACACGCTCCTGCATCCTAACCTGAAAAACTTTTTGTTTGTGACCCAACACTCAGGCTGGATTTGGAGTTGTCCCTGGAGACAGGCTGAGCAGCTCGGGGCCACCCTGGGCCACCCTGGGCTGAGCACTCCAGCCTGCTGGTCTCCTGGTAGGTACAGATGGTCTCAGCGGGAAGGACACCATTGCTGGAGAGGCAAGGTTCAATCAAGGGGTCTGGTTCACAGGGAGGCATCAGAAAGAAGGCATCTAGAATGTAGATCCTTGGCTCACTGTATTTTCATGTCCATACTCGGTTGTTTTTCCTTAAAGAATTTGGAGTTGAAAAGTGATGCTTGGCCAAAGGCATTTGTGTTATCCCTTTTGTTTTTTCTTTCTGTAAGGTCAGTATTTTCATTTGGAGAAAAATAATTTTCTGGCGAGCTCTAATTAAATACAATAGTTACTTCAGTTGAATGAAGATTCAATATTGACAGCTGCAGGAATTCGGGAAAGTGCAGATGTCCACACCATGAGGCATCATCAGGAATACCAAATGCACTGGATGATGTAGTTTTAGGCTAAAGCTAATCTTGTGATCAGCAGTTCCAGCCTTTGTGCAATTCCCGTGCTTCCAGAGGTCAATATTGTCGTTCCCTGTTTCCCCAAGGGAGACACGCCAGGTATGTGATGGAGAGGCCAGGAGGTGCAGGGTGTTTTGCAGCTGGATGACTGAATGTGATGCAGAGGTCAGCATTCAGGTAGGCAAAGAGATGGCAAAGGGGAAAAAACTGAGGGCTGAAGGAATTGCTGTGGGAAAGTTGAGTAACACCTGAAATCACATTTCCCACTCTTGTGTGGAAAGACTCAATGGCAGGCACATTTAGGACAGCAGAGGGAGTTAAAAATGTGGAGAGATCAGACAACTATTGATAGCTGTCACATATCGAAAACCACTGTCACTGCTCGCAAGGAGAGGCTGAATCATTTCTACCTTTGGGGTTTTATTAAATGCATTCTTTAATGAGGTTTAAGCTAATGAAAGTTATTGAACACCTGAAAAGAAGATCTGAGAAGGCGGAGGTCATGAGTGAAGACCCTCGCTGCTGCACCCTTTGGTGAGCTGCCGAGAGCGAAGCCCTTCTGAAAATAAATTTCCTTTGTTGAGTGCTTGAAATAAAGTTTTCCTCTGAAATCTTCATTATGCACCTAAGTTCATGCTAGATGAGAATGTGGCTAATTGTCCTCCCTGTGTAAGGACCCACTGCCGACGTGCAGGAAACATGAGAAGGGGTCAGGTGCTTTTTTATTAGGTTGGTATTTATATCACAAAACCCACGGTCAAAGTTGATCCTTTGATTTGCTCAGAGCTCCACGAGTAAAAATTATAATGACTACTAGAAAAAGTTACACATCCCAAATCAGAAAAAAAAATGCTGTGTGAGAATGAATAATGAATAGAGTTTATAAAACTTCTAGGAAAATTCTAGTAGAAAATACATGATATTTTATCATAAAAAATCCTAGATGATAGCATTTTATGCCAAACAAAACCCAACACGTATGTCAAAGCCTGAGAAAATGAGGACTTAGCAAGCAATCAGTGCCCAGTTTCCTTTAATCACATGTGCTACAAAATTAAATTAAAGACAGACTATGCACAACAGCCTAAAACAGGCTTGTAGCAGCTGCAGGGCTAGGAAAGTTCTGTAAAATCAGTGAAAATTTGACTTTAAAAAAATAAATGTGCAATGCTATGGTTAAACCAGAATGGTTTGGGAAAAATTGTTAAGGTAAAGGAAGCACTACATGTGTAGTATAACTGACTTCTTATGAAAATGCATCTTTTGATAGCAATGTGGATTATACTCTTTACAACAGGTGAAATAACTAATAGTACAAATTGCATATGATCATATAATTCTTGAACTTCCCAACATCAGTTGATTGGAAACTGCTAGCAGTAAAGATCTGAACAGGGTGGAATAACGATTTCTTTACTAAACAGTCAATCAATCCAGAAAGCAGTAGTGATTTGGATCCTGTTTCAGTGGGTGTGAAGCTCTTGCAGAAAAAATGGCTGTAAAAATAACTATGGATAGGTTGAGTTCTTCATGTTAAATTGCAATATGAACAAATGCAAATCTGTAATTAAGTTAGAGCATTAGGGCTTCCAATTTTTGAGATTGGAACAAAACTTAGACCATGTAATGTATAAAAATGCAGAATATAGGAAACTTATCCCAGACCATTAAAAGAACTGGAATGTGAAATGGCAAGTCCAGTAGGAGGAACTTAGTAAAATGGTAAATGTTGTGTGGAAGGTTGTAAATGCACCTAGCTTCAGAGAAGGAGGAAAACATGATTCTGAGCAACACTAAGCCTTTTAATGTGACTTTGACCCTGCAAAATTTTAGAACAGATTCTGGAGGAATGTATAAATAAGAGGAGAGAGGCAATAGGAAGTAGACCAAATTGCAGCATAGTTTTGTCAAAGATAGCTCATAGACTAAACTAATTTTACTTTTTTTCATCAACTCAATTATTTCCTACATAAGGGTAATGTAGGAGATAAAATCTAGATAGATAGTTAAGCATTTCTTACAACACTATAGGAAATCAGTATTTAAGTTGGAGATAGTAAGGATTAACGTGAAGGAGACAGAAAGCTGTTAAATGAAACAAATTGCTTAAATCATATTTTAAGAAGAGTTATGAGGATGACCAATGTTACCGCCTCAATGATCAGTATTGGGGCCTATTCTGATTAATATATTAGTGTCAGGCAGGCAGAATTAAATTATTTGCTAAGGAAATTTACAGGTGACAGATATTATCAACACCAAGAAAGCAGAGTCACCATAAGAAAAACTTTTTGCACAAGACACTAAAATACTTTGGAATATTATGTTCTGTTCTGTTCACGTTCAAGAAAAAAAAATTGGAATCAGAATACAGAAGGGTTTGGAAAATGGACTATCCATTCTATCAGGAAAAATGAAAAGACCAAGGTTTATTTAGCTTAGGCAAATAAAGGGGATTGACAGTTCTTTATATTCAGAGGAAATTTTTACAAAGGGAGAAGAACCCTTTAGGTGAAATAATAATGCTGGCCTAAGATCAAATGCTATAAACCAATAATGAATATTTATTAGCCTAGACATTTAGAAGATGACTTAAGATCCAGAAATTAAATTCAGGAAGAGTTTTGCGAAAACAGGTTACGAGATTTGGAGTCTGAACTTATTTTAAAACAGAATCTACTAAGTTCAAGGAACTTCTGTTTGGCAACTTAAAATGCCTCAAGATGGAAAATGAAGTCTGTGATATTAGTCTTTGGTACTTGGTATTTTGGTACGTTCAAGACACCGAAGGATGAGTTGCTGTTCATTTGCATTGTATGTACATGACATACATGATATTCTATATATCATATTTGGATTTATTTATGAGGATCATTCTCAGTAGGAGAAAGGAAAATGTTGTTATCCTTGATAAATATAATTCAACTTCTGAGGTGGAATGAGTGAGAAAGAAGAATTTTTCATAGTTTTATGAAACTCTGGGTGTTGAACAAAGTAAGAGAACATAAATGGAAGACAGCGGTAGTTCTAGCATCACTAAATTCTTAGGGGATAGACTGGTATATTGTGTTCCCATGCTCAATGGTGAAATAACTGTCAGATTTGGGGTCACACTGGTGGTCTGGGGAAACCGAAGTATTACTCTTTCTTCTGTTCCCTCTGTAACACGAGGTAGCAGATCGCTTCCTAGCTTAATGTAAGAGATTTATTTAATATTTTCCTTCCAGTGACATTGATGAGGTCCTTGAATTCTTCTATTTTTCCTATAGCCTATTACAATGGAACTTTTCATTCATCTAATACAGACTTGAAGTTTGTTTTAAGATGCTGGGATGCATTCTTATACTTTGGAGTATAGCCTGGTGTAGATTAGAATCTTTACAAATTAACAGCTGGTGCATGTTTATTGTAATAAACCCCAAATGGACGAAACAGAACTGAGTGACCCATGTAGGTCTTCATTATTTCCTTGTCACACACTTCTGCAATTGTACAAAAGTCCAGTCAGTAGCAAGGGGAATGGGTGGGTGAGCTGGCTGCCATTTGAGTTGTGTTCCTGTAACACCTTTCCATGTAAGCATGTTCGAGCCATTCGACAGTTACGGTTTCTAAAGATATTGTATGAAAGACATTTGGTACATGCCCCGTGCTCAGAACATGACTGAGCCCACAAACCAAGGCAGCCTTTAGGGAGGGTCCATCTTTCTGAAGATTCCTGTGGTGGGTTTAACCCCAGCTGGCAACCAAGCACCACACAGCTGTTTGCTCAGTTACCCCCCAGTGGGACGGGGGAGAGAATCGGAAGGGCAAAAGTAAGAAAACTTGTAGGTTGAGATGAGAACAATTTAATAATATAAATGTAGTAGTAGTAGTAGTAGTAGTAATAATAATAATTTGTAATGGAAAGGAAAATAACAAGAATAAAACCTGAGGAAAACAAGTGATGCAAATGAAAAACAATTGCTCGCCACCAACCGATTCCCAGCCTGTTCCCAAGCAGTGCCCCCCAAGTCAGCTTCCCCCTCTTCCCCCCGAGTTTATATGCTGAGCATGACATCATATAGTATGGAATATCCCCTTGGCCAGTTTGGGTCAACTGTCCTGGCTGTGCCCCCTTCCCAGCTCCTTGTGACTCTCCAGCCTCCTCGCTGGCAGAGCAGCATGAGAAGCTGAAAAGTCCTTGACTGAGTGTGAGCACTGCTCAGCAGCAACTGAAACATCAGGGTGTTACCAACATTATTCTCATCCTAAATCCAAACTGTGGTACTACACCAGCTACTAGGAAGAAAATTAACTATCCCAGCCAAAACCAGGACAATTCCCCAGACAAGCACCATAGGCAGCATGGAAAAACTGTTTATTGACAGAAAAAGCCTCTTTCCTTAAAAAAAGCGCAATCCACATCCACTCCTATATATGTCACAAATAAATGTATAGATATTATTGGTACATGTCTTTTTGTGGGGGATAACAGGAACTAGTAATGGCAAGACTGTGGGGTTTTTTTAGAAGCATTCCCTGTGTGGAAGTGCTGGATTGTAGAAATGCCATTAAATTTGGATTTGTCAGGCCTCATGTTCTCTCCTCTGGACTTGGAGAATCTATAGGATAAAAAATACATCCTAAAGTTGTAGTAGCTCCCGATTCTCAGAACAAACCAGATGCGACAAAATAAGCAGCTCAGATACTGCATTCGAGCTCCTCTGTTACTGGAACATGAAGAAAGAACAGGCTGGTCAGCCTCCTAAAATCATGCAGATGGCTTGTGTATCCTGGAAAGCCACTGATCCTTTGATGCCTAAGTTTTTCTTGGTGGATGGAAGTCAACCTTTGCTATGCTACAAGGTTACAAAGAATAGCTGAAGAAGATTATAGTGCATCATAAGAAGATCTAGTAGAAGTGCTTGCCACAGTAGGCACCTTCCATTCTGTATTTCTGGATACACTCCAGCGGTTCTTTGTCCCCCAAACTTGTAATTATAAATGCTCTTAGCATGAACCCCACAGTCATATGCCAGATGGGTGCTGTGAGATGGGTACCAGTTAAGGTGGTTGCATGCCAAGCAGCTTCACAGTTTTAATTGCTACTGTAGGCTATATCCATGCAGATACTTGCTGGTATGATTAGTGAGAGAAGCAACATTAGAAAGGTCAACAAAACTGGTCACAATGCTCATGGCATTACTATTGAGGTGGACAATTGAGAGGACAGATGTCCCAGTCCTACTTATCTTAGAAATTGCTAATATGTGTTGGCAGTATTTCAGGACCAACCAGCTGGACAAAATTCAGTATCTTTGCCCTCCTGTAATATTTTATACTCATAAATATTTATTCCCGTAAATGAATGCTTAGGTTTTACAAATATCTATTCTATAGAATAGGTCTTTTTCTACTCACGGTAGTGGGAGGTGAACTTCTGTTTCCCTAGGAATCCACGCACATTTTTGCTGGAGAATTCAGGAGCAGAGTTCCTCTGAATCTCACATTCCTTTTATCAGCAGGAGGTCATACGCTCTGCCAATCCCATATTCATGTAAATCCATAAGCCTAAAGGAGGAGATTTACAGAGAGGTCTATGAAAGCAACTTTGCAATACTTGCCTGGTTCTGTATCTCATTAGCTTCTGCAGGAAATGGGCCAATCCAGCTTATAGTTACTGCAGTATTAAACTAAATAATGATCTTAATAACATAGTGAAATATATTCAGAGCCCTATGGTGCAAAATATATTAGATTATTTCAAAGACAGGACAATCTGAGTCTCTGGAGAAAAGCAAATGTAATTAAAATTATTTCTACTCCAAAAATTCACTTCTCATTACAAATGTTGCCATGGAGTATTCCCAATGCAATTTTTATTCAGAGTTAGAGAAAGAGATATTAGCCTTTGTGAAAACTGTGTTATCTTGAATAAGATAGTGTATGCATTGCCTTGAGTGAAAGAGGAGTGGAAATTAGATGCTAGATTGTGTCAGATGACTTTCAGTCTTCAGATTTATATGGTCTAGGTAGGAAAACGTAGTATTTGCTGAGGCAGAGATGGAAGACTTAATCACATATGACTTCAGAGTGCAATTATATGGTATTAAATGTAGTTATTAAACATTTGTGGAAAACATTGTGTAGGATACAAAGAAATATAGACATAAAAAGTGATGAACACTGAATAAAATCCTCAGGTTACTTCCCTAACTGAGAATACTTTATTATGTGGAATCAGGGCAGTCAGCAGCAGCCTGACTTACCTTTAATACATTTACATTTTATTTTCTTAATTTAAATGTTCAGGGAAAACAAGAATGAATTAAATAGATTCACAGGGACTGTGAATAAAAAATGTATGCTTTTCACTGAGTTATAACAAAGGAGAGTTTGCTAAGGAAGAACTGTGCTTATACCTTTTACTTGGACAGGATATTTAGGCAACAGTGTGTAGAAGCACCACTTGAAAATACAGCTTTACAGCCACTTAGTTTTGCTCCTCAGCAAGTAATATATGGAGAGTTCTTTCTCTGGGTGACAGGAATAAGATCATGATTTCTCTAAAAAGAGACTAGAAAAGGGAATGTTGTTACAGCAGGGAAGAGCTACAAGGCAATAATTACAAAACAGTTGATACAACTATAATTGAAATAGTTAAAAATACTTTGCCTGTGGGAACTCTGAATAGGCTTGAGATAGACAGATGGCTGTCTCTAAAAAACAAGACAAAAAAACCCAACTCTGTCATTTCCAGATAAGGCCAACAGGCTTAGATTTTTGGTGCATAGCTGAAAAAGTGAACTATATCCCATCATACTAAAAATACCATATATTGATGCAGAGTGATGTCATGCAGCTCCTTGATGGCAACTCACTGAGGGACTGGTGAAAATTCAGCAGTAAATGTAAACATAGACATTAGCAAAACGAATTGCCAGAGGTCAAACAGGGGATTTATATTTTCCTGTTCCCCAGTCAATCTTGTCCAGTCAACCACACCTGCTCTCAAATTCTGGAGTCCTACCTCTGCATTTCTTGACTCGTGTCACCTCTCTGCTAAGCAATGAGTAAGAAATGTCTGCAACCTCCTGTACCGCTGTTCAAAGAGACTCACAGAAATGCTTCCCCCTTTTCCACTTCCCCCTAATTCTTCAAGCAGCAAGAAGAAAAGATGCTCTATCACCTCTGTTGGCAAATGCCTCCCACAGATACTGCAGCCCAGTAAGTGCTTTGCAGTTCTGCGCTCCTTGTATTTCCATCCTCTCCTCCTTTCTGGAGGAAAAGTGTGAATGTGAAAGAACAGCCCTTCACTGTGATTAGGATAAGCTGTCTTCACTAACAAGCAGCATCCTTCAGATCAAAAGGATGGAAGAAAATGTTGTCTCTTGCAGAGAGCCTAGTCTCCTCTTGCAGGAGCATCAAAGCCTATGTAACTTCATGTTTTACTGTAGCTTTCTAACAGCTGCCACCAGACATATAAATTAGATAATCTACAAGGAGAAGATTATCTGGAACAAGCAGTTTCAGTTATATGTGGTGAAAGATGCTCATCTAGCATCCCTCAAAAAGGTGCAGTTGGTGTTACCCTGCTGTGGAGGGCACTGATCGGGCACTCCTGAGCAGGGAGGGAAGTACAGACCCTTTTCTCCTGGCTGCCCTCCCTCCATGTGCTTGGAGTCAGACTCTTTCTGTTGTGCAGCTGCTGTAGCCACGTTATGTCAGTACTTCTATGCATCTAGAATAAGCACTGTAAAACCTGGATTTACCTTCTGTCAAGATGCCCAATGATTTAGTAAAAAGAACATAATTGCAAATCTTAAATCCATATGCACCATTTCTCCAAAGGCTGAGAAAACTTTCAATTCTTGAACATTTGAAGAATAGATACTTACAATAGATAATTAATCTTTTGACAGAGAAAAAGACCCATTCTGATTATGCACTAAACTGGAATGCAAGAAAGAGGCTCCAAGCCCGATAAATGTGACACTGCATTGCTGCCATTAGAGAAGCTGCTGCTTTCTGCATTGCTGCTTTAGGGCAAGTGGTGGTCACAGGCGCGTTTGCAAACATGGGAGGTGAAACACTGAAAGACCTGCTTGTAGAAGAACATTTAAACCTTGCTGCAGAGAGCTCATATGGCTTGAACAAGATCTGACAGTAAAGAAGGGTAGAGTCATTGCCATTTGCACCGAGCTGGTGACAGCAGAAGTGAGCAGGTGATGCACAGCTCATGCTGTTCAAGCTGTAGGAGCAGTACACACATGGTTTAAACTATGGCCAAGAGAAAATTACAGACGGTACTGCAGACACAACCCCCAAGCTCTGGGAAAGGCAGAGGCACAGCAGGAACCAGGATGCTGCTGGCATCCCACAGAATCCTCTTTATATGACTCCTCATTCTTGTAAGGAAAGTTTGATGGGAACACTGCAAAAAATTGGGTGACACATGTCAGTTACTGTTTGGCATTTGGACAGAAGCAACTTCAAATACAATGAAGACACAACACTGTTGGCTATCAGTGTTTCTGTTGTGTCATCAGGGAGACAAGAAGTATATTTAACTAATGTTGGATGTAGATTATTTACTTTCCATAACGTAAGACTGTTTACTTGCAGTGTCCTAAGACTTGCCCAGCTTACGTGTAGTTTGTTACCTGAAGATGAAATTGTTTGCATGAGGATGTGTCTATGGGTACGATTTGTATACCTGCTGAATTCTCTACCAGAAAAGCACACAGGTCCAGTACTGCTACGATAAATATGCAAATACATGATGGGAACTGGGCTTCATTACCACCAGCTGTTAATGCAGTGCAGAGGCCAGTCATTTATTATGAGAGTCACTGACGAAGGAGAATCTGCCAAAGGATTTGTTCACAGAGTTAAAATTCAGCTTAATCTGATCCCATGTAATGGAAGTTACTTCAGCTATCATTTACAGCAAGAGATGATCAATCACAGAAACTTGTGTGATGTTTTAGGAGAAACTGAATCTTGTGAACGACAAAACATGATCTATAATGACAACAAATTTATAGAGCACCAGATGACACCTTTGTCACCAACAGGGTACAAGTCTGTAGAGCCATCAAGGCTAGGAGAGGTATTTGTGAAACTCTATGGTACAAAAACGTACTCCAGATCGAATGAGCAACACCAAGATGTAATAGTGTTAAAAGCAAAGGACTCCAGATGCTGATGCTTCACCATAACACCCCAACAAGCACCAGACTGAATCCAGGGATCTGAGGACCCAGAGGGACAGTGGGAGGGTGAGCGTAACACCATGAAAAGGGGTAAGCACTGGGAAACGTGTATTAGCAATGTAAACATCATCATCATCATTATTATTGACACTTCCTTTCTGTATAAAATATTTATTTTTTATTCTCCTTTTTTTCTTTTTCTGCAATACTTAATTCTAGGCTGATAGTGATTCTTGGATGAATCTACTAAGATTTCAATTGTAAAACAAATAAATTCTTGACTTTACATAAAAGGTGTGTTTCCTCTTTGTCCATAGACAAGATTTTAAATCTAACTGTTTGCACAGCCTTTTTGGACAATTGTTTGAATGCTTCTCAGAAATGGTGTTGTATATTATAATAAATAGTCCAAAATTCAGTATTGCTTGCATGATTTGCATTTTATTTCATTTCTTTACTCAAAAAGAATACAGAAGTTGAACTTTGCTAGATGACACCTCAGATGGAGAGTCATCTTTTCTTAGGAATAGAATTTTTCCAGCAGAACAAGAATGTAATCTTGACATTACAAAGAAATAGCTTGTAGGTATCAAAGTTTAGAATTGCCAGGAAAATGACAGGCATACTATTTATTTCATAGGCTTATTTCTTGCATGCTGTTAAAGAAACTTTACCCTTATCTCTGCTTGAGGTGTAGATCAGCACCACTTCAGAGAATCTCAAGCCGGCCCTGGGCAGACCTTGCAGAAACACATAGAAACAGTGAAATTCTGGATCATAAGTAGGACAACACCTACCTTATTTCATCTTGTGCTACTGCAGCTCTGATTCCCGATACCTCAGATTATGAAGTCAGGGCTTTGCTTACTTAAGTCCTTTGGGATAATAGTAAGGCCACTATATTTGAGGCAAGAACACTCAATAAAACTGAGAAACAGTATATTGCTGTTGAAAGACTCTTGTACATAAAAATAGAGAAACTACCCTTCAAGCCATAGATGCAAACAGCATACAGATTACTTTCTTCTATGAACAACAGAAGGATTCAAATGAGCAGAGATATAAAATGCCTAATGGTCAGTAAGATAACTTGAATTTACAGGCATAAATTCAGATTTCACTGACATAAGAAAGCTCATCAGAAACTGAACACAGGACAGCAGTCTGACCAGTCCTTATCTTCACTAGGTGTCTGCACAATGACAAGTAATTGCTGGGAGTACTGGAATGGTGAAGTCAACTCTTTGAAAGAGATTCCCCATCATCTCTGATTCAACAGAAGTTAAATGGGTTTCTGGCCAACAAGATGGCCTAATAATCCTAAATACCTTAATCTGAGATTACAGATTCATCTTCCCCAAATGCAGTCGTGTGGTGTATGTTACTCACCATCTTGTTACTCTGTTAAAATGACATGCAAATATATATACACAATTGGCTCATGCTAAACCTCAACTCAATTGCAGAAGAAAAACCTGACAGTAGAGTGTGTATTGGGTGCTCTAGTTCAAATTAATATGAAATATTTATTTACTTACAGAATGCCTAAGAAGATAACGGTGACTGATACGCCACCCTTCCAGCCTGACTTAAATGGTTCAGCACGGCATGGTTGTCATGATGGCCCCATGAGCTGATGCACATTTAACTGCTGCTCTGCTCTCCTCCTGGTGGGAAACGCCCAGAAATAGCACTAACGTCACAAGTCGCACCTGCTACTATAGCTCACTTCTTTCCACTGTTTTCAGCCAGGGAGAAAATCTCAGAAAATCAGTATCTGACCAAGGATCACAATTCACCATTTTAGGATTTCAACTTCTTCTTAAGGGACAAAAGTGCGATGCAGGGACATCACTGGAAGCTTACCTTCAGGCAAACCAGAAAACCTGAAAATGTCAGCAGAATTTTTGAAAAACCTGTTAACTGAAAGAAAGCAGGAAAATCTTCACTGGAGGCTTTCTATAAACCCTTCTATGGCATTACAGTAAGAGGCATGTTAAGATGTGGCTTGCCAAACATTTTTGAAAGACCTATTCAGTCCTCAGTCAGGGAAAGATTCCTTACTTCTGACATGGGGTGAACTCGCCACGGGACAGAAGGCTACCACAAAGCAGTATTGATAGCTCGTTTGGAGGCCTTCTGAAAGGCACGTCCTTGCACAGCCTCTCAACAGCAGGGTAAATTTAGTTTCATGGAAGATACCATGTATTTCCTCGTTCACAAAACCTGCAGTACTTTTCTCGCACTGTATTGCTGTGTACTGCTTTGCCTTTCTGATGTGGTGTCATCAGATAAGAAAAGACACTGTTGTAAAACAGATGCACCAGCAAGCATCATCCATTTTGCGGTAGGAAGCTTGCGTCTACATTCCGCAGCTAATAAGTATTTAGCTCTAAAGGCTTTTTAGCATAGTTCTGGAATAGGCAGAGGTGAAACACAGAATAAAGGCCTTAAAACTTATGCTAAGAAGACTTAAGAATTCACTTGGAGTACAAACAGCAGCAGCAACAGAGGAGCAGTTCAGAGCACAAAGGAAAAATGAAGCAGTCTTATGAGAGAAACTGAAGGAGGCAGATAGCAATTAGGTATCAGTAAGTTCTCGTTAAAAGTGGATGGTTTCCAGACTCAGTTAAAAGAAAACTCTCTGAAAAGACCTTTTGGAGCAGTAGAGAGGAAAAAGGAGAAGCATTAAAAACCTCACAAGGCTGTTGTGTATTTACAAAATCTTTTCTTCTCACTGCCGTTTGGAAAAAGGGTGAAAAAGTCCTATTTGGAATCTGTAGTTCTGTCACATAATAACTCAGATTGCAAAACAGTTGTGTTCAAAGTAGTAGAAAAAGGAGAATAAAGTGAAAAAATAAAGCATAATGACAAGATTGTGCTTTGCTTTATTCCTTTGTGTTAAAAATAATGAACTCATTACAACTTACATTCTTAAAAATAACCTACGTAAGAAACTTAGGAGGAAGCACGGATTTCTTACAGTGTACTTTCTTAGAAAGTAAAAGACTGCTTTTGCCTGTTATCTTGAAGAAATAACACTATGAAAGCCATTAGGCTCAGAGCACGCTTGCATACTGCCCTCAGAAGCCATGCCACTCACACTAGTTCAGGCTACAATTCTTTCAGTTGTGTGGGTTGAAGCAGCAGCATCTCCATGGCTAACCGCAGCTCATTCCTGGCCTGCACATCTGTGCTCAGGGCATATTTATCAGGCTGAGTGCGGGCCAGGACCATGCCCACATGCACCGTGACCTCCAGCAGGCTTTGCCGTTCCACGACTGCACTGACTGCATCACACTGGCCGATGCTGGGAATGGGTATGGCCTCCAGCTCCTCTGCAACGTACGTGGGGTGGAGTGCAGGCTGAAGGCTACCAGCACCTTCCACACAGTGTGAGGAGGAGAGAGCTGAGCCATTCCCTGGTCTCTATTATTCCTGGCAGGCATTTCCACGCAGCTGGGACAACAAATAGCAAGTACAGAACTGCTGGGTGTAGCCTCAACCCCAGGGCCCATGAGGACAGTCACACCAGCTCCTGCTGCTAGGTAGGAAGCCAGACTGTGATGGAAAAGTCCACCACAAGGGCTGTCAGAGATGTCACTGAAAGAATCTTAAAGGGCACCAGACACTTGTGTTTAGACAGCTGAAATGATGCTGGAACATCTACGTACCAGAGTCACAACCACCACTTGCATTTCTGAGCTTACTGCACGTTTCAGAGCTTCTCGATTGCAATGTGTCAGAGCAGGGCACTTGGGGACACCTTCACCCAGTATGGTACAGCTGCATAATGTCCGCAAAGGCACTTAAGTAACATACTCAGCCCGCAACACTGTCTGGCACTGCTGTCTTCTGTAATTTCCTTCTTTTCCCCAAGGCTTCTCAGCAGCTCAGGCAAAGTCACTTGCAAGGATGAGCACAAAATAATTTACAACTTGCTTCGTGCTTATCTTTGGGGTAGCAAAATCCAACTTTGCAATGGAATGGGGGTTTGGGGTTACTGTAAAATGCTAGGTTAAGGAAGCAAAATGTCAAGGGATTGTGGGAGGGTTTACAGTCATACACATGGAAATGGAAGAATTTCATGGTCTTCTCTCACTAGCATTCCTCCATCTGACTATCAATTCTACACTGAAGAAACCTCTTCCTCCTGTCCCCAAATAGAGCATGTTCACCTCCACATAACCATAGGTACACAGAAGAGAGCAGGCTTCTTTGGTCACAGGGAAGCACGGAAAGGGGCCAGAGAGCAGGAGTAACAGCTCTGAAGAGCCTCAGTGAGCTGAGCTTGCTGCTTCTGCTGTCAGGTGACAGTGGGAAAGGCGCCCGTCCTCCCCCTGAAACCAACACTTCTCGCATCCCTATTCCTGCCTGGGCAGCAGTAGTGCCTAAGATGAGCATGTAGCTATGTGCTGTTCTCCAAACTGGTCTTTTCTCCTGCTAGGACAGGCGAATAAGTATCACAAGGCATCATGTACGTTACTTACCTACTCCCAGAAGCCTGTTACCTACCCTTGGCCCTGACAGCAAGTCCCACATGCACCCACTTCAGCCAGTATGAACAGAGATTCCTATTCTCCTGAGCTGTGGGTCAACTGAATCATGCTAGATATTGCAGTCAGATCCTCCCCTTGTTCTATTCCAACCTAATCTAAACCAACTCTATTCACTTGCCTGGAATGATGCTTTGTAGGTGTGAGAAAGTAGGAATTAAGGACTTGCCACTCCCAAAGCTTGTCTTCATTTGCAACCATTAGTTTAAGTTAATGCACCTGAATGACTTAATTTGTGCTTAGCTTAGTTTTAGCAAGCCCTAGCATTTGGGAAACACCACTCCAGCTACTGCAGTGATTTGATTAGCAGTGCTGAGTGATTAGATTAGCAGAGTGGCTGGACAGAACTGTTAATTACTTGTCCTTTCAGCCGGTGTATCCCCACTGCACCAACAGCTCCAGCTATGCGTTTGCATAGATAAAACCTGTGCATGCTTATATCCTGTTTCTTTGTAATTCACAACCTTGCCTCCTGTCAGTGCTTCTAGTCCCTTAGTTTACATAGCAGAGGTCAGTACTAGCTGTAAGCTCTGTTGCTAAGCCTGTACTGGAGATCATTGCATGGTGCTGAAAATGTCAGAGAGAAACTATTGGTTCTTTGTCATAATTCCAGCAGAGATGTATTTCAGATTTTCTGGGTAATGCTTTCTGGAGTGGTGTTTCTTGGCATACAATAGTGCCTCATCGCAGAAATACTATAGTTTTGTGATGCTGTTGCAAACAACCATAGTTTTCACTGTCTCTTAAGCTCTCCTGAGTTTCAATCGTGGCAAAAAAAGCTTCCTAGGAAATAACCCTAGTTTTAAGGCTGAGGTTCCAGACAACTATGTGCCCACTTGCTGTTTGTGAACATTTGTGTTCAAGGACAAATGAAAATAAAGCAAGTAGGCAGTGACAGTAGGATTTCTCTTTGTATACCTAGTTCCCTATGATACATGTTTAAGCTCCTTGGTCCTTTGGGCTACTGCTGCCATCAGGAGAGAGGATGTCAAGCAGCTTCAACAAATGCTGCTCTTCCTCCCTTTGGTGACTTCTAGGAAATGTAGTCTTATTGAGTGCTTGATGCTTTGATAGATAAAGTTCAGTGAGATGAATCCTACCCTTCCTGCTCCCTGCCAAAAGGAAGCAGACCTATGCTGCTGCTGCTCCTCTGCCAAGAAATAGCAGAAGTTATGTTCACCCATATGGAGCAGCGCTCTGGATTCTTGTGCTTGGAATACATGTGGAATTCCCTTTCTATTAAAAAGCAAAACAAACCAGCCCCCTCTGAAATAAGTGGAAGACTTTTAGGAATGTGGAATAGGTGTTCTTTCCTGGATGCCAGTGACAATTTAATGTTCTGTTGGGTCCCTATAAACTCCCTTGTCCTTCTGGGTAGTAAAGGCATGTGAAGTACAAAGGGCAAACATAAAGTAACGCTGTATGAACGATCTCAAAATATAACACTGATGAGGAAAAGTAGCATGAGAAAGGGGATAGGGCTGTAATGCTTTCTTTGCATTGCTGATAACAGTTCATGTTTGCATAGTAAAAGTGTTAAATCCTTCAGTACTGGCCTATGCCTCCACTGCACTGAGAATTGCACTATATGAGGTGTGAGGCAATGAAAAATCAGGGTCATAATATCCCACTGAGTTTCTGAGTCATCTTATTGCACTGAAATAAAAGCACTTTAGAAAATATAAGCCATCTGTGATGTTAAATGCAATTATCTGATTTGCCTTAATAAATGCTCACAAATCACCGCCAACCACTTGAATTTTTCAACACTGCTCTGAGTCATCCATA
Source organism: Falco biarmicus (assembly GCF_023638135.1). Lineage (NCBI taxonomy): Eukaryota > Metazoa > Chordata > Aves > Falconiformes > Falconidae > Falco > Falco biarmicus. The sequence goes on from NC_079290.1 coordinate 20,432,033, forward strand.
AGCAGGTAAAGGTCACCATGCTAAGACATTATCAACTCTGATCATTATCAAGTTATTATTATCTGCAATAACACAACTGCTTCCATCCAAATCTAGCACATAAAAGAATTTTAAAGAAGGAGACAATTATTTTTTTTTTTAGCTCTGACCTTCAGAGGATCACACTAGGTATGTCATTACACTGAAGTCTACATGATATTGATTATTACTTATAGCTTCATCCTACTAGCAGTGAAGTAAGTAACAAGCATTACTGTTGTTAAAGGTCATATCCCAAGCTCTGTGTTCCAGATTCCCCATTGCTGGAGCTTCTGTGCATCCAGAATTCCCTAGATATATCCTTCTTTTTCCATTTGCCCGGTAATTTTGCCCAAATGTGATTAGGACACTGTGACTCCAAAATTAAATGTTCTGTTTGTAAATGCATTATGCTCAGGATGTAGCAGCCCTACTGTGCAGACACAGATCACGTTCCAGACAGGTTCTGTGCAGGTACACATGTCCCACACTACACAGGTTCATGTATTTCTCTCTGGGGAGATACAGAACAGAAACGATATTTCTCAGAAGTTATTTACCCCTGTAACAGAAGCTACAAATATGAATTTAACATCTATTTTGTGTAAATGCAAATGTTTATAGCTGCCCATCAGGAAGAGCTGCATGCATGTTACCCAAATCTGAGCACAGTGAGGCTCCGCAATACGAATATCTGTGCACACACCAGTCAACGTCTAACGTGTCAGTGTAGCAGGAGTGGTTTGAATGCTCAGCCAGTAAAAAAGTAAAAATATTTACCAAAATTAAGACCTTATATAAGCAGATTTGACTTAGCTCCACAGCAGACCTGGTCCAGGACCCTCATAACAGAAGAGGAGAAAAATGTAACCAGGAGGAATAAAGAGACACTGCCCAAGCATGCAGAGATGGTGTTAGGAAAGCCAAAGCCCACCTGGGGATATATCTGGGGAGGGACGTGAAGGGCAACAAGAAGAGCTTCTACATCTATGCCAATAGGATGTTTAGGGAAAATGTGGGCCTGCTGCTGAATGGGGCAGGGGCCTCGTGACAAAGAAAATGGAACACCAAGGTACTCAGTGCTTTCTTCACTTCATCAGTACTTGTAGGACCAGCCTTCAGGAACCCCAGGCCTCTGAGAGCAGAGGGAAAATTTGGAGCATGGAAGACTTACCCTTGGTGGATGAGGAACAGGTTAGGGAACATTTAAACCAACAGCATGTATATAAACCCACAGGACTCAACAAACACTGAGGGAGCTGGCTGTCACCATTGCAAGATGGTGCTCAATTACCTTTGAAAGATCATGATAATCTGGGGAGATTCCTGATGACTGGAACAGAACAAATGTTACTCCTGCCTTCAAGAAGGGCAAGGAAGATCTGGAGAACTACAGGTCAGTCAACCTCACCCTGATCCCTGTGAAGGAGTTGGAGCAACTAATCCTAGAAACCATTTCCCATATTTAGGATAGCAGTGCCACTGGAAGGGAATCCACGGTCAAAATGGATATACACAGGGGAAACTGAGCCTGACCAATAGCCTTCTATGATGAAATGACTGGTTTTCAGCACTGTGTCCCGTAACACCTTCTTAGAAAAACTGATGAAGCACAGACTAGATAAGTGGTTGGTGAGGTAGACTGAAAAATGGCTGATATGCTGGGCTCAAAGGGTGGTGATCAGCAGGACAAAGTCCATTTGGAATCCAGACACTAGTGGTATATCCCAGGGGTCAATACTGGGGCCAGTACTGTTCTGTCATCTTCATTAATGACCTGCTGGGATGATGGGACAGTATGCACCCTCACCAAGTGTGCTGGTAATACAAACCTGGGAGGAGTGGCTGGTAGGCTGGCTGGTTGTGCTGCCATTCAGAGGAACCTGGACAGGCTGGCGAACATGGACATACTGGAGTGTGTCCATTGAAGGGCCACAAAGATAATTTAGGGATCGGAGTATCTCTCATACAAGGAGAGGCTAAGAGAGCTGGGCCTGTTCAGCTTGTAGAAGAAAAGGCTTGGGGGTGTGTCATCAATGTGTATAAATACCTGAGGGTGGGGGGAAACCAGACTCTCCTCCACAGTGTCCAGTGAAAAGAAATGAGGCGATGGCCAAAAACTAAAACACAGACAATTCCATTTAGATGGAAAAAGAAACTGAGGAGTGATCAACACTGGAGCAAATTGCTCAGAAAGGCTGTGGAGTCTCCACCTTTGGCAATACTCAAAGCTGAATAGCCATGACCTTAAGCAACCTGCTCTAGTTGCCCTGGCTCTGAGCAAGGGGTTGGACTAGATAATCCCTAGAGCTGCCTTCCAGCCCCAATGACTCTGTGATTCTGTGACTGCAGGTTACTGAGAGCATTGAATTGCTCCAGCCTACATCAAGTTGCAGTTCAGCAAATAATAGCAGAAGTCAGGATTGTTTAAACAAGTTACCCAACTATTTGCCAACTGGTCACATGGACCTGCTATGGTAGACTGTTCCTCTAGATCTGTTTACATATACATCCGCTATTAGGTATGGTTCTTTCATTTTCTATGAGGAATGCTTATGCTTTATGGCTCAGAGTTTCACACTCTCCAATCCAGAGCAAGGAGGGCACTCGGTGTTTTACTTCTCACTGCAGAAAAGGGACCCAAGCATTTTTCAGGAACCCATAAATCTCACTCACCGCTCTCAGATCTCCAGTACAAACCCATCTGAGGCTATAACTTAAAACAGCCACGTTCTACATTGGTGACGCTTTCCTCTCTTCTTCCCACCTCAATTCCTTGTCCTACCACATGTGTTTGGGCAGTGATCAGTGAATGAGAGCAGCTAATTGATGGTGGTAACACTCAACAGGCTTTGTGCCAAGTTGGTTTTCAGTAAAAAGGAAGGCTGTCTGAGGCTAACAATAGCAGTAGAGAGCAGAAAGGCAAACCACTGCTTCAGATAGCAGTGCTACCCCAGGGCAGCTAAAAGGTCACAGGATGATTCAGGGTAGACAGGACCTTAGGAGGTCTCTAGCCCAACCTCCTGCTCCAAGCAGTGTCAGGTATGAAAACAGAGCAGGTTGCTCAGGGCTTTATCCAGTTGAGGCTTGGAAATCACCAAGGGTGGTGACCATGAAACCTCTCTGAGCAACAAACCTCCACCATTCCATTACTGTCCACCTGGTGAAAAACATTTTCCTTACAACCAGCCTGAACCTCTCTTTTTTCAGTCTATGTCTGATTTCTCCCAACCTCCTACTATGCACAAACTATGAAAAGCCTAACTCAAAAAGCTGCTGTCCAAGGCAGCCACGGCTGTGGCCTATGCATGCAGCCCCACTGCTGATTTTGGATTGTTCTGCTAGGCAAGCTGTCACAAACTTGCTTTGGGAGGAAAACGTGTGGCACATTTCCACATTTCCATAAAATTTCTCTTTAGTTTACCACAAAGCAATGAATGAAATAAACAACTCATAAGATCATTTGATGACGGCAAAACACAGTACTGCTCTCTGTGCATGACTTAAGACATAGGTGTTACTGGAGAGTGGAATTAACCTCACACTTCTATCAGGATAGACATTTGCATATACTGCTGTCTGCCTCAGACATGCACCGATCACATTAACCCATCCGCTTCCCTTCCCCAGTTTTCTATCATATGAAATAAACAGTAATAAATTCTGTGGATCTTCTGAGTATTTTAACACTAAAATTGCATTTTATTTCCTTGCAACAAAGAGCAGAGGACAGTGGATGTTTAAGAATATAACTTTTTATTTTAAAATAAATCCATTACTGACAAGAAAAAAATAGAGAACACCAGATATTGCAACAGTAATGATAAAATACACTTTGAAGACATCCTATGATCTTTTCCGAGTAACATACAGACCCCCATATGCACTTCCCATAGTATTATGGATTACCATTAAAATATTTTTGACAATAAGGGAATATAGGTGTGTAAGATAACCAATAGTCCAAGCATATTTCAACAACAGTATAGACAAATAATATTAATTATGCAATTACACTACTACACTATTAAAACCTCCTTTGCATGCCTTAACGACACTGTTAAAATTAATATAAACATGCTTATTCTATTTTTGGGCAGACAGCAACCTCCCTGCCTAATAGCTCTTCTGAAGTCATTCTCAGACCCCAGAAAACTGCTTCTAAATAGTAGTGCTTACACTTTAACACACTGCATACTTTGATTAATTTTATGATGGTAAGACTGGATCTGCACATGCACAAGAATCTGTTTCCATGGATCAGACCATGGGACTTAAAACCTAAACTTGGTTTCTCCCCTTTTCTCAGCATATGCTTAGTTGAGTTATAGACCCCCTTTTTCTTTTCAAATCAAAACCCTGCAGAATGGTAATAACATAAAGTTGCATATTGATTAAAAAAACAGCAATGCGCCTAACATTTTCTCCCTGTGCCTTTCAGGGATTTGCATGAGACTCATCAGGTCTTCTCAGGAAATGCCAGTTCCTACAGCAAAAAAGAGAATGCATAGAAGCTCCCCACCCTCCTCCTCTCACTCCAGATCTGGCACCCAGTATCCCTCAGGCTGTTTTTCCAGCCATGTAGCTGCCTCTGACAAAGAGAAGGGAATTCTCTGCTTACCGCTTCCACACCTGAATTTCCAGCTACCTCCTACACTGTAGTGTCAATAAAATTTCTTGTTGAAACTTCCTTGTTTTTAATTACCAAATGAGTGTATCTTGCAGCTTAGGGTGTGTGCTGAGAGTGTGCTTGAACCACAGCACAGCCCTTCCCTCTTCCTCTTCCAACGCTCAGTACTGGCAGAGGTACTGAAGGGGAAAACCTCCCTTCTTCCTCAACAATATCAAATCTGTATAGTTCCGTGCATGTTCCTCCCACACCTTCCCCCATTCTAAATGCATTAATCATCAGTTACCTCTGAAAAAACACCCATGTCTGTGTCCCCTTTCCCAGCAATACACAAGGCAACGTATGAGTCCAGATACTGAGTTGTTAGGCAGGTGGGATGGTCCTGTGACAGGGCTATTTCTGTCACACTTGAGTTTGATGACAAACTTTGAATGGTTTTAATTTCACCATCACAGTTTAGGCCCATTCAGCTAAGCAAATCACAGCCAAAAATGTTCATGCATGGCTGTGATGTTGTTCACTGCTTCTGAATTTATGCTTAAACCAGAGACACTGGTACTTAACTTGAGGTCCAAGATTTTCAGACGTTTCTTTGGCTGTCCCTGAAAGATGGCTCTGTGCATGTGTTTGGGCACCCAAAATAATTAATCATGTTTGAAAATCTTGGGTCACAGTGATATGGCAGAAATTCCTCACTAGCAGTATCATCAGATGAAGATAAGTGACAGAAGTTGAGGTTGGATGTGACTTTGAGCAACTTGGTCTAGTGGAAGGTGTCCCTGCCCCTGGCAGGGGGGCTGGAATTAGATGATCTTTTAAGGTCTCTTTCAACCCAAACCATTCTATGATTTTATGAATTTCACAGAAAGGACTTAAGAGCACAAAGGGACACTTAAAGCTCAATGATTGTTGAATTTCTCTAAGGTGAAAGTGGAATAAAAAGGGAAAAATGATGATGGATGATAGTGTAGTGAAGTATACAAGCCTAACATCTTGTTTAGACTTCAGAACTCTTCTAGTAGAGCAATGCTGTTGATGGATGTACTGTCATCTAATGTTAGCTGGCAGAAGTCCTACCTACAAATAATTCAAATGGCTAAGGAGCCTCTGGTCAGTATTGCTTATTTCATCTGGTGACCTAGGGCAAAGTACACAGCAAATTCACTTTGGCTGTGACAAACCAAGTCTGTTTAAAGGGAGTTTGCTGCACTTTTAAAAGAAAGTTTAGAAGAAACCTGTCTGGAGAGAGGCAAGGTAAAGAGAGAAGCAAAAAAGCAAGGAAGCATGAAGAGACAGCTCTTTCTGAGCAGAGAAAGCTGGTCTTTTTCTACTCTATAATTTAGCAGGGTGTTTTTAGAAAGTTAGCTTGCTCTCACTGATGTTTTTGAAAGCTCTGCTCAAAACAGATTTTACTTTACCAAGATTAATTGAATCAATTTACAGCCTCTTTTCTCTAATGAGTGACGTACATTGAATTACAATTTGCCTAGTCTTGACCAGAATTTGAGAAGTTTCTGATGTTTCCAGATACTGTTAAATACTAGGTTTCATTAGCTATCATGTAACATTAGGTATCAAACACAACACCTTTTAACATCTGTTATGGCCTATTTGCTATCTAGTCACAGCCATAATTTTGCTGTTCTTCAGCAGGCATAAAGTTGTAATTAAAAACTACAGGGCTGTTTAAAGGCCTCAGCAAAATTGTACTCACTAGGGACGTCCTCAGGGCCCACAGCTGAAATGTAATTACCAGTCAGAAATTCAGCATATTAATGGGGATAGGAGTCCAGCTCTCCACATCCATGCCACTTGAACTCTGAGCCTTGACCTATTCAGTCTGTGGCTTCCACAGACTGATTCTAACCAAGAAAGCACTGCTTCATGTATGCATTAGCCAGGTAATTAACACACCTCAAAATACTGTCATGATTAAATAAAGGATTAATGATTAATTCAATACATAAGCTTAACACCAAATTTCACCAAAATCACAAAAGCTTATGTAGTGGTGTGGAGAAGAAACTGCTGCAGGTTGTATGTGTGTATTACATACATTTGAAAACTGCGAAATCTAGGAAATTGTCTTTTTCTTAACAGAAAGTATGTGAATATCAGCCCATTTCTCCCAGCGTATGGGATCAGGTGTGTGACTGTATTGCACTCGGGAATACCAGCACATGCTCTCCATCCTCATTACTTACAACGTGCTGTGAGTATGCCTACCACTTTGCAAACATGTGAAAGACAAGGCTGCTGCTCCAGGAAGCTTGTATCTTGACTCATATACAACACAAAAGCTAATAGTTGAAATGCATATGAGAGCAAAGAACAAGTGAGGTCTTCAGGGCAAAGTTGGTAATAGAAAGCTTCAGGGAAGAGTTGGGCTTTAAGGCCATTCTGTATAGGCTGTGGTTTTCATTCATAAAACAAATAATGAAGACCCAATTTTATTTCAATCACTTTAGATATTTCAAGAACATCAAAATTCCTGGGGTTCATGAAGACTTCGTTCATTTGCACATAGTATGTTCTCTAATTTGAACTCATGGAGGTTTGTTTTGCAAAAAGAACCTGTCATGAGTAATGCTTACTAAACACCATAGCTGCTGCTAACGAACAAAAAGAACATGTGATAAATATTTTCATGCCCTACCTGTATTTTCGCCCTTGTATACTCAGTGCCCCTGCTGTTGTCCTCTTGATTTTAGGAATGACATAACTTTGGTGAGGGAAGACTTTTTGGGTGGGTTAATATTTGTTGATACACTTAAAATGAAAATTAAAAAGAGGGTATTTTTGCAGGAGAAAGATCTTCAACACCTTTGTGATACCTCAAAATGAGACTGAAAAGGGCACAAACCCCAGGCTGTTTTTTTTTCCAGACAGCCAGCATTTCAGGATGGATCTCAAGGGATGCCCGGTGGTTTGGCATGACATTTGTGAGGACCTGGCATAAAGGCTCTGTTACCGCGCCCCCGGTCTCCTTCGTTTTCTGGATTTTTTTGGATGAGCTGTCAGAGCTGGCCAGGATAGAGATGGAGAAAGCCGGGGGGCCTGGTCCCGGGTGCTGCCGGTGCTCCCGGTGCGCCCTTCCCCTTCCCCGCCGAAAGGCTCCCCCGGCCGCACCGGGCAGGGCGGCGGGCCCGGGCTGGCTGCCCCACTCGCAACTCGCGGTGACCGAAATACCGCGGCAGATACACGCCGGTGCGCCCCGAAACGCCGCTTTCTGCCGGCGGGGTGCCCGCGCAGCCCCTTCTCCCCGCACCGCTCGGCGGCCGGCGCTCCAGCCCTGGCAGCCCAGCCGCCGCCTGCCCCCGCACCGCTCTCCCTGCTCGGCAGGTAAACGCGGAGGCGACCGCCGCCGCCAAGCCCCGCAGAGCCCCGCGGGGAGGCGCGGGGTGTCCCTGCGGCGGCGGGGGCAGCCGGCGGGCCCGGGCCCGGGCCTACATTTCCCAGGGAGCGGCGGGGCGGGCGCGGTCCCGCCCGCCTGTCAGCGGGAGCGCTGCAGGTTGATCGCCGCGGCTGCAGATGAGCGGAGCCCGCGCGCGGGCGGGGGGGCAGCGCCTCCGGGGCCGGGCCGGCGGCCGGCGCACTATGCGAGGCCGGGAGGATGGCGGTGGAAGGTAAGGGCTGCGCGTCCCGCTGCCCGCCGCCCCCGGGGTCCCTCCCCTGTCTCCTCCCCCGGGCACTCACCTGCGCCGCGGCGGGGCCGGCCCGGCTCGGGAGGGGGACCGTGCCCGCCGGCGGGGCCTGAGGCGGTGGCGGTGGGGCCGCTCTCTCGCCCGCCGCGCCGGCCTTGCCCCCGGACCCGCCTGGCCGCCTCCCGCGCCCCCCCCCCCCGCCCCCGGCCTGACGGCCCCCGGCGCCGCGGCTGCCCCTGAGCCAGGTGGCGTGAGGTCGGGCCGCAGCGGCCCGCGGGAGGGGCGCCCGCCCGTGAGGGCCGGCGGCGGCGGCGGGGGAGGCGGCGGGGGCTGTCGGCACAGCCTGCGGCAACCGGAGGCTTCGGTCCGGCAACTTCCCGGCGGGGCCGGAGGTGCCGCCTCTCCCGGCGGGGGCGGCGGACCTGCGCCGCCTCCCTCCGAAGTGGCCGCGCTCGGCCCGCCGGGCGCCTTCCCTGCCCCGCCGCCCGTCTCCCGCAGGAGCCCGGCCGCCGCCGTCCCTCCGTGCCGCCCCTGTCCCCGGGTTGCCCTGAGGCCGTGACACCCGCGGAGCTCGAGCAGCCCCTGGCCGCCCCCCTGCCTGGGTGCAGGGCTGCGGGCGCCGGAGTGGGCTCGGCCCCCCTTCCCCCCCGCAGGAGATGCAGAAGCCCAAGGGCCGGGCTGAGGTGCTCAGCTCCGGGGGAACGGGAGCTGTGAGGTGTACGTGAGGTGCCCGGTTCCTGGGGAGGCGCCCGGTAACGGAGGTGGTGCCTACCAAGAGCTGGAAAGGTGGACGCTTTGCGAAGGTCTTCCAATAGATGCTGGGCTCCTGCGGCAGGCTGATGTTGCTGCGTGTTGCCTTTCCATGGGACTTTTGGGAAGTTGGAGGAGCGATGTGACTAGGTGTATGGGAAAAGGCAAATCCACTTGCCTGCTCTCTGCTTCCAAAATTCACTTGCTTTTCTACTGCTTTAGACCCAGGCATTGAGAATCCTGGGATTCGTGTCCTGCCTTGCTTTCTTCTGTGCCCTTGGGGAAGTTTCAGAAGTCCACAGTGTGAAAACCAGCTGTCTGACCCCTCTCCAGCAACTAATTTGGGGTATGCTGGTTTATTTGGCGTGCTTATCTTGAAGACCACCTTGAGCTTTGTCTCTCAGGTACGCTGAGACCTACAGTTCCATCACAGACCACTTTATTGCTGAAAATCCTAGCGAAGCTGTCTATTGCCGAGTACCCAAGTGAGCAGTGCAGATGCAGTCTAGCAAAAACTTGGGCTTACTAAAGGCAGTGGACAGCTTAGTATCCCTGAAAACCAGCTGCTTAGGCAAACTCAAATAAAGGTAAGCAAAACCAATATGTCTCAAAGGGTGTCTGTGTACATCCAAAGTTGTCCATGTTTAGCCATAAGCCTCTTCATGAGTTAAACAGATTTATGCACAGGCTCCTTTATTGAATGGCAGTTTTGAAGACTGTAATGATGTTAGGAAGGAAGGTAGTGGTCCTGAATAAAAGCATTGCTGCTTTGGTGGCAAAAACTTAGAAATGTGAACTGGGCATGCGTGCCTGGTAGTGGGTAAGTAAGTAAATGAAATGGACTGCCATGCACCAGATGGTTCATATGCCAGCAGCAACCCCTGTTTCAGTGTGCTCTCTAATGTCATCTTCCTTTATTCACTTGAAGTCCTTCTCAGTCTGTTTGCTAGTTCTTTTTGGGTCTGTAATAATTCCTGTCATATCTGCAGTGCCTTCCATCTGAGAATCTCTAAAAGCTTTGTAAATATTAATGAAAGAAAGCTCTGCTAAAGCTTTGGGAAGCAGTGCCTTTCCCTTCTCCTGAGATGGGATTTTTTTTCTTTAACTCCTTCTTCCCATTTCCTTCCCCCAGGACACATTGCTGCTGTGGTCTCTCAAAACAGAGCTTTTTTGTCTGTATGTTCTGCTTCCCTCACATTTTGGGGTTTTCTGCCTCAACTTTTTTGCCCTTGCATAATTGTATTACCCTTACACTTGCACAGCAAGATGACTTCTTACTTCTTCAGCACAAGTAGCCATGTGGCTGTGGTTACTTTGTGTGCATGTATCGCATGCCACATCTAAGGCCTTTTCTTATCCATCATTTTCTGTTGGAACTATACCTCTTCATGTTACTGTGCTTAAAAGCATGCTTTTATCTTAATGCATCTTAGCATCACAGAACAGTTTGGGTTGGAAGGGACCTTGAAGATCACCTGGTTCCAACCCCCCTGCCATGGGCAGGGACATTTTCTACTAGACCAGGTTGCTCAGAGCCCCATCCAGCCTGGCCTTGAACACTTCCAGGGATGGGGCATCCACAGCTTCTCTGGGCAGCCTGTGCCAGTGCCTCACCATTCTCACAGTAAAGAATTTCTTCCTTATCTAATCTAAATCTACCCTCTTTCATCTTAAAGCCATTCCCCTATCACTACATGGCCTTGTAAAAGTCCCTCTCCAGCTTTCTTGTAGGCCCCCTTTAGATATTGAAAGGCTGCTATAAGGTCTCCTTGGAGCCGTCTCTTCTCCAGGCTGAACAACCCCGACTCTCCCAGCCTGTCCTCACAGGAGAGGTGCTCCAGCCCTCTGATCATCTTCGTGTCCCTCCTGTGGACTCGGTCCAACACGTCCATGGTCGTCTTGTGTTGGGGGGCCCAGAGCTGAATGCAGTACTGTAGGTGGGGGTCTCATGAGAACGGAGTAGAGGGGAAGCATCACCTCTCTTGACCTGCTGGCCACGCTTCTTTTGATGCAGCCCAGGATATGAATGGCGGCACGTTGCTGGGTCATGTTAAGTTTCTTGTCAACCAACACCCCCAAGTCCTTGTCCTCAGGGCTGCCCTCAATCTATTCTTTGCCCAGCCTGTATTTGTGCTTGGGATTGCCCTGACCCAGGTGCAGGGCCTTGTACTTGGCCTTGTTGAACTTCGTGAGGTTCGCATGCTGTATTGGAGCAGTGGGTTTGAGCCGTGTTCTTTTAATGAACTGTGACTTTTGGTGAGTAACATGGCATTACAGCTTCTGGTTGGGAAGCTGAGAGGTTACTTGTCCCTCATGGCTCTGATCACTGCAGTGTGCAGGTCCTACTCTAGTCAAAAGTAAAGTTGCTGTCAAATCTTCTAAATTGTTAGTTTTGTAGAAAAATGCCTATTTGCTGAACTCAAGATGTCTTAGACTTGGGAAACACAGGCTGCCTCCCCCCCTCCCCCCCGCCCCAGGTTGTTTGATTTGTTTGTTTTCATTGGAAGAACATTTTCCTAGTGTGCTGCTCGGGATCTGTACCTGCTGTACATCGGCTCTTAAAGCTTGACAGTAAGGAAAGCCCTGAAAAACGGTTTTAAGCTGAGGTTGTTGGGCCTTCCAGTCTCTGTGGTGGTCATCTGAGAGCTTAGCTAGGGTGGGCTTCCTGGGTCTTCAGACTTTTTTATAGCTTTTCTATGGCTGGGCCAACTGGCTTCTTGTGCAAACTCACAAGTTGGCTGGCTCTGGGATGCAACTGGCAGGGAGTGGAGAGGTCCCTGGGGCACAAGGGAACCATGGATTCTGGAGCATGGGAGTTCCTGGCTGGAGCCAACATCTGCTGCCCCACCGGGTCTACCAGCTCTAGTGCTGTTCTGTGAAAACTTCTCAGTTTCAGCCATGAAACTAGAGACTTTTTTTTTCCTGCTTTCAGAAATGCTCTGTGTGGCTGCAGTGAAAATATTTTGTATCTTCTAGTTAGTGGAGAATCTTTGAAAAATTGTGATTTCATTTTATCTATCAGCTGTTGAAATCTTCCTTTAATTTGATTATTTTAATGCTGTCTTAACATGGAGTGCTGGAGCTTAGTTATGGCAACAAATCCAGTGGTTTACTTAAGGAAAATATCCCGAATTTTTTACTGGGATAGCTGACAGCAGTGGATTTGCAAATATGAAATAGGAATTTGGAGGATAGTTCAGTTCCTTGCCATGTAATACATACCTGGATGCCCCAAAAGAGACTATGTAGACAGGGAGGTCCTTTGGGCTGCGTAGTACCAATGCTTTCTGGTTGATGAAAGGATTGGTGTGTGTATGGGGAGAGGGAGTTTGCAATCCTTAATGTGAGCCCATCTAGATGGGAGCACTGCCAAGGTAAGTCTATTTTTAGACCTAACAGTTTTGACAATGTTCCTTTAAGTACTTTTTTTCCCTCTAGTAAGAATGAAATAACTAGGTCAGAGCCAGTAGAAAAAGGCTTTTGATCTCTGCAACAGTGTTCTCAATTTTTATTTTTTCCTTTTTGCTCTTGTGCCGCAGAGTTAAAGGGGAAGAGAGAAATGATGATTTCTCCCCCCTTCCCCCAGTGTTTATTGCACAGGGAAGTGAGAGACTGATAGCACCCACCAGATAATGTATGCATGCAGTTCTGTTGGATCCCCTGCAGGTCTTACCTGTGGTGTCTTTGAGGTTCCTGAGCAAAAAAGTGCTAATTATATGTTGGAGTTCTTTCATAGTAACTGTTTAATGCAGTTTGGTCTAACTCCTTTCTTGCTGTGTATAGGCTTTGGAAGGTGCATACATACGTTTGTTGCTGGTCTCCTGAAAAGTTTATATGAACTTCTACCATCCTATGGCTCTTCTGTAGTGGGCTTGTGCTATTGATACCCTGGATCTAACTACAGGAGAATATTTTTTTGCTAAGTGGAGCCTTGCTGACATAAAATGATAGTGACTCTGGCCTTTTCCCTTGATAATCCTCAAGGGCATAAGGGACTTAAAGGATGTTAGGGCATTCTGGGCTGTGGTATCAAGGTTAAACCACTGCAAGACTGCAGTTATTTGCAGCCTGTAATGAACTTCTGTCAACGTGATCCTCTGAGTATCAGCAATGTGGTATACCTGGGTGGAAAGCCTTCAGTGCCTAGCCAGCTCCAATGGATATTGAATGCTGACGTGTGTCTCCTCAGAGATGAGGTAACAGTGAGTTTTTAGATGTGCTATGCCAACTCTGCCAGGAATGTTAAAGCAAGTTCACGACCGTCCAAAAGACAGCTTTGAAGCAGGTTTCAGTGTAGGTACTTTTCATGCTGTTCCAGGGTGTGCCCAAAAGTGAACTCTTTTGACAGGTATTCAGTTATTCAATTTTGTCTCATTCCTACACCCACTCCAGGCTCAGACTAGATGTCTCCACATCTAAGTTTCCAGGGAACGTGAGGTAGTAGATGAGTTTTCAGCACACATTACTTGTGGAGCAAAGAAGTAACAAACCCTGTCATTCAAAAAGAGCATGTGCTTCCATCAGTGCACTTGTTTTCTTCAAGTTTCCAACCACTCCTTAGCTTGAGGGACTCAGACGCATGGCTTGGAAAGAGTTGCCAGTTGGAAGCAGGGCTGAGATACGCATCTACCTCTCCAGCTGAAACTGTCACGTCGGGTCATAGCAGAGTAGATGGATAACGCTAGTGGTGGGGTTGCATACAGGACAGAGAAGAGTAAGACCTGAACTCCAGCCTTTGGTCTTGGTAGCAGTTCTGTATGTTAGGATGTCATGCAGTGACCACTTACTGCAAAAAGGAATCAGCAGTTATGGGATTCCAGACTGGAACATAGATCTTCTATCCATGCTCATGTGGCAGCCTTCTTGTTGGACTGTAACTTCTATATCCTTCTTAATTTCTCAGCAAGAGCACAACTTTTGAAGATGGAGCTTCCCTTCTTGACATGCTGCCCCCACCCTCCGAGCACCCCACAGTGTGCATACAGCTGGGTGGCAGCGTGTGTTCCTCTGCTTAGTAAAGCTTTTCTGTCTAGGTTGCTGCATTTGAAAAAGCAGTTGATTGCACCTGTCTTTAACAAGATAGCTTGTTACTGATCCCTCTCCAAAGGAACAATGTAGCTATCGAAGGCCAGGAGTCTGTTTTGGACTGCAGGTTCTCATTTGAATGGGTACACTCCGTTCCTCGGGCATCTTACCGGGAGGCTGTGAGCTGACCTTCAGAAGGTGTGTTCCACTGTGGGAACTGGAGGCTCAGAAATAAAGCTGTTGCAACAAAGAATGTCACTGCACTGAAGTTTTTTTGGGTGTGTTCAGACTGAGTGGGGAGTGGATGTGACTGCAGGTCATGTGGTCATTTTCCCTTCCCTGCTTTTAGGAATGAACTTGTACTGGGCAGTTAGCAAGATACAGTATAGGCTTGGTGTGTCACTGCATTTCCCTTGGATGAAACTTGGTTGTAGGGTGAGAGTGTACCTGGAAACTCAGAACTGCTTTCAGGTCAACCAACTTAGATACAATTCTGTGAGTGTTTGGCCTTACCCTTTAAAATACTTTGAAGACTCCAAAGCTCAAGGAGGACACTGATTAGTAAAAACTGGCTGTTCCAATGCAATCAAATCCTATCACAAGGATCAAAATTGTTGGGTGGTGGTGATGTATGAGCAAAGGGAAGGAACGGTGCTTTGAAAGTTCACTTGCTTTCTCCACCAAGAAGAGAAGGCAAGCAAGCAAATGACAAGAGTTAGACATTAGATACATTTCCTAACATACTACTGGAAAGTATTGACAAAGTCTGTAGTGATGTTGTAAGATCCCTTGTTTACTGATTAAATTAAATTAAAATTATAAAATAGAATTCCTTTTGAGAGTTTGTTTTTTGTTTTTTGGTTTTTTTTTTTTGGTTTGTGTGTTGTTTTTTTTTCCGCACTGAGATGTCCAAGTGTGGTGAGTAACATCCAAGGAGGTTGTGTAGCTTTGTTCCTCTGTTTTACAGCTCAGTGTATGAGGCCAGGGCAAGCTGTTTAGAGCCAGTCTCTTGTGCTACCCAGTATTACTCTGTCACCAGGGTTATGGCAGTATAGCAGCAGTGAGAAGCTCAGAATGAGGCGCTGTAGCCAGGTGGTGTTGGAGATGCAGATTGGAGCAGGTTGTTCATCTGATAACCCTGGAGATGTTTCTATCCAAAACATCGTCCGTGCAGGCTTAGCTAATGAGTGCGGATCTAGCTATCTAGGTAGCACCATAAGTTTCTGTTTTGCCCATTGGACTGCAAAAGTGCTACAGCTAGTTTGCAGAGGTAGTAGAGCTGTTGGAGGGCAACCTTTCAGTGCAAAGTATTGAGTTTCTGGGTTTCTTAGGGATACTGTGTCTGGTTCTGGTGCCAACTTTGTGCTGCCTTGGCTGAGACAGCTTTACCCTTTTATGCTTATCTCTCTGGTTTCTCTCTTTTTGTCCAAACTGTATGATTTCTGATGCCAGGACTCCTCTTTCTGTGCACAAGAGATACTCAGAGGTTGGGACCGAGCAATCCTATTGTGGGTTATTTCTAATGAAAGCTGTTGCCTTTGAATGGACACAGGTATACATTCCTATGTTTGCACAAAACATGCAGAGAACATGGAAGTAGTAGTTCTGGAAGATGCCAAAGGCAAAAGTGGAGAAAACTGCTAGAAAATGGAGTAATTTTGAAGTCTTCTGAAACTGTCTGGTTGGTGGTGGTCAAAATAGCAAATAGGATTTCAGGAACTATGAGGAAGAGCTCAGAATAAGGCAAGAAAGTTCTTTGTTTTTGTATCATTGCATATTGCTCTTGTATTTTGAATGTTCCATGGAGTTTTGCTTGCCACACCCCAAAAAAGGGACAGGACTGGAACCAATACAGAAAAGAGCAGTCAGCTGGTCAGAGAGATGGTGGAAAAAAACCTTAGGTCACACCGCTGAGCAATGAAGCTGTAGGGTTTTGTGCTTAAAATAAAAGGAAATAGTTTTTCCTGTAACACACGGTTCCCCAGTGCAGTTTTCAACCTCAGGTCATTCCTGACCTGCCAAGGAAGGATCAGTTAATGTGTACCTTGCTCTCATGCTGTTTTCTTAAGCAGTGGCATAAAGGACTAGACTTTTAGTCTGACCCAGCCTGATCACTTTTATGACAGTCTAGATAATCTTGTGCGTATCCAGAACAATTTCATTTGCCACAAGAGCTTGATTTGCATCAAGTAACTTAGAGGAGCATTCAGCCAGAACAACCCAGAAACACAGAGAAGATGGGGAATTTGGCGCTGAGCTATAAGAACATTGACAGGATTATGATATGTAAGGTATGTAACGCTCTTTTTCCCTATATATAAGAACTGATACTGCTCTGTAAGAGGAACTGTCTGCTATGGGACTGGGGGTAAGGAGGGGTGCTGCATTAGGCTGCAGCTGTAGAAATCCCATCCTGGCAAATACCAGTTCCCCGCAGCAGGCAGGGTTGGAAACTGCCATACTGACCTATATAAATGAGGTGAAATGTCTGAGACCCTCAGGAGCACCTGAAGCAGATGAGATCTACAGATGTCACCCTGACTGGCTTCTGCCTTGGGTAGGTTGTATGTTCCCTCACCTTTGCATAGGGTCCTCTTTCTCTCTCCAGAAGTGTCTGGTGGCAGAAGGACTACAAAGAGAACAATGAAGGAGTTGCTGTCAGTATCTGCATGTTCTTTGTGCAGTGTGAGCTAAACCTGGCATTAAAGAGCAGGTTCATTACTCAGAACAGCAAGAGTTCACCCTAGTATGTGCTACTTCTGCATGAAGCAAGCAGGTGGGCAAGGGGACTAACTTGGGCTGAAGTGAGCTCTGCATTCAATTACAAAATCTAGTATGCTTGCAAGGAATATGTGACTGAACAGGAAAAGAGCATCAGGATGACATTTGATGTGGATTGTAGCCTGTTTCAGTGCAGTCCTATCCATCTCTATGTAATGTGGAACCTTGCTAGCTCGTGCTCTTCAGCTGAACATTCAGATCACTACTACTTTCAATTCCCCCACTGATTTGTGCTCCTCTGACCTGTTTTTTCTCCCCCCCACCCCCAAGGGGATTTTAGTTGAGGTTATTTGCAGAGAAGCAAATCAACTAGTAAAAGCAAGAGAGACTTTTAATAATGCCATTTCAGAAACATAAAGAATTGTAATGTGTGTAAATAGAAGCTTTTTCCTTAGTTTCCCTCTGCATGCTCTCAGCTAACATTTTGTTGCTACACAAATCAGCTGGGATACTAGAGTGAGTAGGATACAGTGAAGCAGTAGGAGGTGAAGAATTCTACTGGGGGAAGGAAAGAGGGCATTTCCAGGCTCTTCAGTTAAATGTGCAAGGGAAGGGGTAGACTTGAACAATGATAAAGGAGGTAACTTTTAGGCAGTTGAGAGAAAGCCAGGGATGAGAACAGAAGTCAGCTACCAGATTGCAAACTAGTTATGCTAGTGAGAATGAATAAATATATTTTCCTTGCATTTTGATGACTTAGTGCATCACTCATGTGACAAGAAATAAAGCTGGATCCACAGCTGAATTGCAGCCATTTCTGTGCCACATGTTGAGCAGACGCCAGCTTTCATGAGTAGGCAGAGGCAGAGGTCTGTGCTGCAAGTGTGGGATAGCACACCTCTGATGCCGTAATAAAGACTCAATCTGTGTGTGTCTGAGCTGTTCTTTGTATGCTGGATAGGCTCACTAGTGTTTAGAAAAAGTTTCTGATGTAATGCCAGCTGATTATAGAATTGAATAGTAGTGCTATTAGGACTTGAGATGAGGCATTCTTAGAAATATAATTTTCAGTGGAGCGTGACGAGCTAATCTCCTAAGCAGTGATTGCAAGACAAGTGTCTTGCAGTAATAGTGGAACTAATGAAGACCTGTTTCTTACCCAGGTGTGTTCTTTATCATTTCTGTCTACTTCCTCTCCATAGTCACTGTGAAATCCTCAGAGGGCAACAGTGGTACTTAGCCTGGAGTTTGCCGAAGTCAAATGTTAACTGACAGTTGCAATGTATGGTGGATACTTTTCCTTCATAGAGAGCATTATGTTAGGTTTCTTCCTCTCTATCTGCGCAGTGACTTCCCCCCTCCCTGCTACTTAGACTTATCTCCTGTAGCACCCTCTTTGTTTGCAAGTCTGTACATCTCACAAACTTTAAATCCAGAGGAGTTGCTTCACTTTTCAGAAGATGCTTTGTAAATGCTCACACAAGCCTTTTTGTAACAGAGGATGAGATTAGTTTGCAAAACAAATTATCAACTATTTTGTACTATAACCCACTGCTCAAATAATGTTCCTGTGTACACGTGATACATGTTACTTACTGACTGTTACTACTTTGTTCACTAAGATCCCTTTTTCTCTGAGGTAACTGCATAGCTCACTAGTACTCTTCTTTGCCAGTATTCTCCTCTTCATTTCTACCTGTACAGGACTAGTGGTAGACTTGCCTTACTTATTCATTGAATTTGTCCATTTTTCAATGATCCTCTCTGTTGCTAGTGTGAATTCAAGAGCTGCTTGTACCAACTGTACCTTTATTAAAATGGAAGGAGGAAATGCTTCAGAAATAATTTGGCTGCCTGGTCATTGTGTCTGCTCTTTATCATGAAATCCTATTGCTGTTTCAAAGGCAGAACTTGCATAGCTGAGGCTCCAAGGTCTGTCTAGCACAGCAATAATATGCAGGCTGGTTCCTGAAGAGCAGGTGTAACAGAAATTGTCTTTTATGTTTAGAGCATTTGCTAAAGTCAGTGAGGTAAGAGATGGCAAATGGATATCACTGTACATAAAATAAAGAGTTTCCAGTAGGAGAATTGTCAAAAATGCGCAAGTAAATTTCTTAGCTGAGTAAACTTAAATATACATATATGTCCTGGTGGGATAAGGGTCTTAATCCTCTTCCCACTAAGGTTGTTCCCCTTTCTTGTTCTGTAGAGAGTTAAGGAGTCTTTCTTCTCTCTGTATACTCAAGATGTGCATGGCCTTCAATCAAATTTTGTTCAGTTTGATTCCAGATGAAGCTGCTAAGTTACTCATTCTGGTTTCTTGATATATTTCTGATGCTGTACAAGACTCTAGCATTAGCTACTTCTTGCAGCTGAGGTGTGTGCAAGAGGTGTGTGTGTAGTGTAGTAGATACACAAAGAGAAGAAGCATGAGTCTATTTGGCTTCAGTTCAGGGCACTTTTTCAGTGTTTCTGGAGACAGGGAACAGCTTGTAGAAGTGATTGGCTTGGTACCGTGGGATGACTGCTCAGCTGCCCAGCTAGAGATGTTGGGGGATAGTTGCATCAGGAGTGCAGTTACTTTAAATTTTGTCACACTGATGATAATTCTAAAGGGAAAAAAAGAGGGAAAAGCCCTGTAATTTACAGTTACAAACTAAAACGAACACCCCTTCTCTGAACACTTTATTCCCTTCTGCCTCTATCCTCTTCCTACACCTGTCTCCCCTTTGCTCTGCCCTCTCTGCCCATCTTGACCTGGTTCAATGTCCACTTCCTTGCTGCAGAGCTGTCTCTTCTCTTGCCTGTCAAGGTACCACCCAGCTGGAGGCCATGTCCCACTGCTTAAACAAACTCCTTGTTGTAAAATTCGTATATTGCAATTAGGTAATTAATAGTCATGATAAAGAAAGGCTAGAAAGACAAGCAACTCGCTGGAGGGACCTGAAGGTACAGCAGCAGTGTGTGGCGGTGTCTGCCAAGCCTTGCTGTCTATGTCTGAGCTTTGAACTCAAACCTACAGGTACAGCTCATCAGTAGCAGCAGTTTACAAATACCCTACAGCTCAGTACTGGCCTAGCTTTGGCACAGCCTATTTGTAATTGCTTAATGTTGATTTTTGGTGCTGACCAACAGAAGCAGATAGCTAGACACCAATATTACTTCAGCTAAGTACTTTGGGACTTCAGCCTTTTTGCTTTACTGTGGAAAAACTTTCTGCCCAATAAAGTAGTCAAAATAATCCTAAATTTTATGGTACAAAGTGGTACCAACTGTTCAGGTCAGACAATCTTTGAAATAATCTCATATTTTCTAGGGATTTTCAGAGTTTCTAATGAAGTACAAGCTTTCGGAAATATGGAGCGGTTTTGCTTGTGCGGATCCTCCTTGCTCATTTGGTCAGTGTGAGCAGCCATCTCAATCTGGAACAAGATCTGGGTATTCTCAATGTGAATGTCTTCTTTCTGATCAACCCAGTTAAAGGGGGTTGTGAATGATGGCAAGCAAAAAGCCCCAGCGGTGTTGTTTGACTACTCAGTATTGAAATGTAGCATCTAGAAGTGTATAGAAGTCTGACTGAAAGCACGGACTGCAAAATTTGATGTGGTTACGGATTTGATTTGCTTTTGACAAAGAACTGGGCAGAGCTGGAAGGAACAGGTCCAATGAGAGCTGCTGTCCAGAGGTTTTGTAGGATCTCCTTGTCCTGGAAATAACTTTAATCCTCATGACCTTTGTGGACTTGAAATGACTGTAAAGATATTTGGATCCTTTTTATAAGATCCCTGCTATGTCCAACTTGAGTTTGTTAATGTTCCAGCTGTACAGACTAACTTCTGTTTTTTTCAACAACATGGCATTATATGGTGGGAGTAGCAGGTGGATTGTATAGACTTACCTCTTAGCATTGTGCAGCTAAGCCTGTGGCATGAATACATAAAATGTAGCTTGCACGTTTGCCAGTATTTGACATGTGAAAGTTTTCTAAGGATTGTTAGAGGTTGGATGGGTATCTCCCATGCCTGCTTTTAATCTCCAAATAGCAAAAGCTAGCATATGACTGTGATGCACACAGAACAGGGCACATGAGTAAGAAGATGCTATTTTTACTCTATCACTTTTTAGAATAGAGCAATTGTACTTGCCAAATACGCGTTAATGTAGCCTTAATTGATCTGCTTAAAATTTTAAGCAGCTAACAGTATTCCCACTGAAACAAGTAGTTATGAAATGTTTGATGTGGTAGGCAGTAGAGTGCATGAAGGTAGTGATTGATTATAGATTTGATTTGCTAAGCCTTGAGCCTACAGATGGAGAGACAAAGACTTTCCATCTGTCCGTGCAAAACTTTGGAGATATCAAGGCTGTGTTTTGAAGAGTGCCTTCAGGCTTTTCTCAAGACAGTATTCATAGAGTACCCTCTAGTAAAAGGCAGGACTTGCCCCCATATGCTAGTAACTTACTATGGCTCTCAGTGACTTTTGTGTACCATCAAGCGTGCATAGACAAGCTGTCTCTTGGCTGCTTGCCATCTGGGAGGCAGGCCTGCATGGGAGGGAGATAGAAAGTGGAGCGGAGCATTCACGTTGCCCTGCGAGCTCTCCTTTCAAACTGCACACATGCTGTATGCATGCTGTAAGGAATCTGCATGGGCAGAGAGCTTGGCTCACATGTATGAGCTTCTGCAGGGCAACAAATTCTCTTGCTCTGTACGGGTGGAAAGGGCTTGGGTTTGTGTTCTAGCATGTGGAAAAAATACACTGTGCATTACATTAATTTTGTTCTTTCCCTGCTTTTTTAGGACAGACGTGGTCATTTTTCCATTTTGGGTGCTCTGCTTACTATTTTCTCAAAAGTTTTTGACTCTCATAACCTGGCAGATCTCAACAGTCCTTTCTTTAATGTTCTGGAAGAGTGGATATTTTTCCTGTAGATTCAGCTCAACTATTGAGCTAGGAGTACAAGAGCACTTAAGTACCTTTGTTTTAAATAATAGTTTGTTTCGTAAATGTAATCTATGGATCTATGATGTTTTGTCTGCCTGTACCATTAGTCATGTGGTTGTTGCTGTGCAGTCAGAGCTGTGCAGAACATCTACCCTCCCGCCCCAAAAGAAAACAAGTTCCCACCACAGAAAGCTTTCAGTCCAAGTTAGGTGGCAATTGTTGGGGAGCATAAAGAGAAACATGGCATTAATCAACTGTTGGTTGGGGGTTTTAGCAGGGAAGGGAGAAAGTAAGCACTCAGAAGCTGAAGGAAGGGTTGTATTACTGAGACATATGGATGATATATGAATATTGAGATTGTATGGAAGAATATTGGAAGAGGTTCTGTTTCAAACTAATGATACTGTTGGTATCTAGTGGTATTAGGCTGATACTATCGGCTGATTTGGAGGTAGGGTTTGATGTCTTGATGGAATTTTGAAGTCTGGGAACAGTGAGGTGCATTTAATTTGGTAGAGTGAAGAGGTGCTGAGACAGTAGGGATATTGTCAAAGTAGTGGTGTGGGAAAATGGTCTGAATGCAGAGGGTGGAGTGAGCTAGTGTTAGCTAATACCAGGGTAATGAAAAGTAAGAGCGTGGACAAGTATTTTAGCAAGAAACTACTTTGTAAGTAGAATATTTTTCAGACGAATGCCATAAAGTTCTGAAAGAGATTTAAGAAGAGTCAGCAAAGAGGGTCACAAACACTGGGTTGTGGTAAAGTTTTTTTTCTGTAAGAGCTGCATAGACTGTTCCACAGGACTGTAACCCTGGGTGCTGTCAGCCCTCCACCCCCTTTAGTTTTGCATACTTGATCCTGAGTTTAGAGCTGGCCTTAACTAGCTAAAATTATATAAGATGCTGATTTAAGAAGAGAATATGTTGTTACTGACCAAACGTTGACCTCTTTCCCTGCTTTTAACAAGTCTTGAAGGGAAGCAATTACGGTTTGTATTGACATTTAAGAGAAGGCAAGAGCTCCACCTCTGTCTGAGATGTATGTATGTATGTATTTCTGTGTGGTAAAGGAAATAACAGACCCATGCAAGCAAATATGCTTTCCTTCTTACCCCCTGTGTTGCCGAGAGTTGGAGGCAACACGAGAGGAAAACAATAGAGCTGGCTACCTGAAGGTGGCTCATGACAAAGAGATTAGCTTTGCTGAGTAACTGAGATACTTATCTTCACCTCTGCTTTTTTTTTTTTTTTTTTTTCTTTTCCTCCTCCTGCCCTTCAGTGTGCTTTCTCCCCATGCTGAGGCTCTTCTAGGTGTGCCTTCCTTAAGTAACAGATTCGGTCCAGGTGTATGGGAAGACGAGGCCGTGATGGGGTGAAGGAGAGAGATGAACTCCTTCCTTTTCTTTCTGCCCCTAGGAAATAAAAAAAGTTGTGTTGTGTCCATCCCCCTGCCCAATATCAGCAACTTGGGGAAAGTCATGCCTGAGGCAGCCTGTGTTTCTTTTAACCAGTCACCTCTTTTCAAGAAAAAGGTAACAGGCCTCTCCGATTTCTTCTCTCTTTTGTATCCTGAAAAAGCCCAATGTAAAGCGTTGCTGAAATGCTAACTAACATTCATTACTCTTGAAAGAATGATGGGCTAAGAGCTAACTAACATCTTGCCATGTGATTTATTTCTTTTTTTTTAAGCCATCCAGGTAATGCTTATAGAATCATAGAATTGTTTAGGTTGGAAAAGACCTTTAAGGTCATCAAGTCCAGATGTTAACCTAGCACTGCCAAGTCTGCCACTAAACCATGTCCCTAAGCGCTACATCTACACGTCTTTTAAATACCTCCAGGGATGGCGACTCCACCGCTTCCCTGGGCAGCCTGTTCCAATGCTTGACCACCCTTTCAGTGAAGAAATTATTCCCAATATCCAATCTAAACCTCCCCTGGTGCACCTTGAGGCCATTTCCTCTTGCCCCATCACTTGTTACTTGGGAGAAGACACCGACTTCCACCTGGCTACAGCCCCCTGTCAGGGAGCTGCAGAGAGCAACAAGGTCCCCCCTCAGCCTCCTTTTCTCCAGGCTGAAGACCCCCAGCTCCCTCAGCCGCTCCCCATCAGACTTGTGCCCCAGCCCCTTCCCCAGCCCCGTTGCCCGTCTCTGGACACGCTCCAGCCCCTCCGTGTCCCCCCTGCAGTGAGGGGCCCAACACTGAACACAGGGTTCCAGGTGCCGCCTCACCAGTGCCCAGTGCAGGGGGACGGTCGCTGCCCTTGTCCTGCTGGCCACACGATTGCTGATACAGGCCAGGATGCTGTTGGCCTTCTGGGCCACCTGGGCACACTGCTGGCTCATGTTCAGCTGGCAACTGACCACTCTGCCCAGGTCCTTTCCTGCTAGACAGCTTTCCACCCCCTCTTCCCCAAGCCTGTAGCACTGTGTGGGTTTGTTGTGACCCAAGTGCAGGACCCGGCACTTCTCCTTTTGTAACCTCATACAACTGGCCTTGATCCATCGATCCAGCCTGCCCAGATCCCTCTGCAGAGCCTTCCTGCCCTCCAGCAGATCAGCATTCCTGCCCAACTTGGTGTCATCTGCAAACTTACTAAGGGTGCACTCAATCTTCTTGTCCAGACCATTGATAAAGGTATGAAACAGGACTGGCCTCAACACTGAGCCCCGGGGGGGAACACCACTTGTGACCGGCCACCAACTGGATGTAACTCCATTCACCATCACTCTGGGCTCAGCCATCCAGCCAGCTTCTTACCTAGTGAAGAGTAGACCTGTCCAAGCTATAAGCAACCAGTTTCTCCAGGAGAATGCTGTGGGAAATGGTGTCAAGTGCTATACTAAAGTCTAGGCAGACAACAGCTTTTCCCTCATCCACTAAGCAGGTCGGTTGCCTTGTCACAGAAGGAGATCATGTTAGTTATTATGCTACCATGTTATCAGAAATCTGGATCACTTGTTCCCTGTAATGCATGGTAAGTCAATGCTGTAACCCAGAAAGCTCTCCTTGGCCATCCCCTACCATCCTTCTCCCTAAACTGTGTTGTTTGGGGGCACTGGGAAGGATTGCTGCTGAGGTGTGTTAGCATTTCAAAGGCATGTGCAGGAGTCTTCCTATTCAGCTAGGCAGGATCCTTGCAGAAGGCATATGGAGAGATTTTTGTGGACTGCATTCCATACCAAGTGTCTTGCTGCTAATTTCCAGTCCCTTGCTGGATCAGGGTGTGCTGCAAGTACTTTTACAGGTTGGTTAGGGTGTCTTCATCTCCCACTTTTTGTGAAGGAGGGATTAGTTTGGATACTAACTAATTTCCATCCTCTTTGGGCTGTGAAAAAATTCCTGTCTTGGTGGATCGCATCCATCTTTTCTGTGGTCTGGAGGATAAGCAAAGTAGTCATTAGTAATTACTTGTTTCTTTCAGGTAGGTAAATATGATCTAGAGGAGATAGATAATGGTAGGTGGATATGATCAAGGGAAGAGAGAATGTCTTGGTGTATTAAGATACACTGATGTAAACATAAACCACAAAATCATATCGCTTTGAAACCTCCTATGGGAGCTGAAAAGCCCCAAAGACTCCCTTCATCATAACAGCTTGGCAGGCTCTGGATAGCTCCCCATAATGGCCATACAGCCAGAGGGGTGAAGCCCGTTAGCTTCACTGCAGAAGTAAAAAAGATTTTGCATTTTCACTGACACAGAAAGAGGTCCTGCAAGGGAAAAATCAAGCGGCAGCTGTGTTCAAGTTCAGTTTCAGTATAGCTTTGTAGCCACGACACAAAATCCAGGAAGGGGTGCATACGGAGTGCACCTAGAAATAAGGACTCAAAAGTTAAGAGACTCCTCTGCTAACGTTGTTAAGGTTTAAGTATTTACGTTTTGGATGACTCGGTGGTATGGCTGGGAAAACCAGTAAAAGGAAAGGATTGACTTGAAGACATTAATCTGTTTTTTCTCTTCTCACCAGTGAGAGGCAGTGCCAGAATGATGGGATTTGGGTTTACGTTGCATTCTGCCAACCTACAGAATTGGTTTGAACGAGGGAAGACTTGCAAGAAGAGTTGCAGCTAGACTTAGGGGAAAGCTCCTTAGAGTTGGCTTGGGAAACAAGGCTCTGTAGCAGCTCTTGAGGTATCAGGAAGAAATTGCAGATGCCTGCCCTACTAAAATGAGACTGAAAGATGACAGGTAGGAACAACAGCTACAGAGACTGCTGCAGACCCCTTTTTGTTATGTGCGTTTTTCCCTATTGAAATAAAAATGCTCTTGTTTTTGGAAAACTGGTGCCTGAAGGTGAAACCCAGGAGTTCCCAAAAAAAACTCTCAGAGGGTTTTCAGTGTTTCCAAATTAAAAACACAACTCTGTATGCAAGTCCTAAGCAGGTGGAGGATTCCTTTTGAGAAAGAAGGGTTTTTTAGCTAAAAATCCTTCTTCTGTGGTGGTCCCTGGTGTGGCCAGTAGAAACTGTGCCTCACCTCCAGACGCTCTGCATTGTTCGCCTCTTCTGTTTCCTTACCCAGAAGATCTCAGCAGAGCTCAGCTCTGGACGTGGTGTAGTCTAGTGATTCCTCCTTCTCTTCCTCTCATGCTGTCTGCTAAAGAATTGACTATTGGAGAGGGATCTCTGTCTTCTATATACCTGTAAAAGATGTCCAGGACTAATCCTCTACAGCTGCTCACAGTGAGACTGAAATTTAGTGCCCTTCCTGGTTTTAGTTTCATTTACTAGTTTTCTGTGGGCCAATGACATATTTTTCTATTTGTCTGCACAAAGTGGCTGCAATTTGTAATAAAACATGTTGTAATTATTTACTGCTTTCCATCACTCAGTGTTGGAATGAATTGTCCCTTATAGTAGTCTTTTGACTTAAAGACAGGAGATGTTTCCATCCCTAGCTTGCAGACGTAGGTATTGTGGTGCTTGCACAGATCACTTACCTTTCAGAATTCTTGGGATGTTTTTAAAAATCCCAAGGAGAAAAGGCCAACTTTTTGGCTTCTACTTTAGTTCTTTTTGGCTTCTACTTTAGTTCTGCACCAAGGAATTGCTGTAATTTAGGCTCAAAGTTCTCAATTAAGACTTTGGGAATGGTTTTTCATGAAGGTGCTGTAGTTGAAGGACCCTGTGCCTTTTCTGGCAGCTTGAGCCTGTTCTGTGAGAGGCTTTCAAGGGCTGATATGTAGCTGGGAGAAACTGGCCATTCGGAATCCTTCCTCTGCTCCCCACCCTTTGCTTCTAAGCCAAGCAAGAGTGAAAAGGCAGATTTTATTTTGGCTCTAAGTTGTGTTTTAGGTTGCTATTCAGGTCTGTCAAATATTGCACCGCAGTATCTGAGCGAAGTTCTCTTGTGTACAGGGGAGGTTGGGACCATTAATTATGGGTAGCACAGGTAGTGCCGATACCCAGGAACACGAATGCAAAAGTCAAATAGTTGCATGAAGGGGAAGTTGCCTCAAGATTCACAGGTTTTAAAATCACTACACATGCCAAGAAAGTTGTTAAGGCTACTCTCTATGTGAGTGGTGAAACTGAAATTTCAGACAGAAAACAATTAAACTACTTAAAAGTGCATTCTGTGGTGGGGTTTGCATTTGTTTTATTTTTTCCTCCAGCTGCTTTCCTTATTCTGCTGTCATTAGTCCACACCTCATTCTATACTCAGTACATCCCTCTTGCTTGTTAGGATGGTGTAGGTGGTAATTTGCAGCGGTACAAAGTGCTGAAGGAGAGATAATCAGCTCGGTAAGTCATTATTCTGTGCAGAGACCAACTTGCTGACTTGCTCTCCCCAGCTTACTTATCCTACATCGTTTAGGACCTAGAATTTTGTAGTAATTGAAAATGTAATATAAAAACTATAAATTGCTTGTCTAGAAAAGGAAATAAAGGCATGATTGAATGATGAATATGTGGGATATATTGTCCTATCCTAGTAAAAGCTGTAAGTTGAGGGTCTTCAACCCTCAGTAGTGAAGCACAGTTCAACACAGTAGCCTGTACTAAATAGCATTATACAGCACTGCGTTGCCTCTCATTTTCTTTCTCAAATATCTCACCCTGAATCCATGTTAAGGTACAGACAGTTCTTTTGCCATGATCTGACATAGCTCTGGTTACCACATGGCACTTCTTAGTTCTTTGATAAATGTTTGTAACACTGGGTTCTTCTTTCCTGAGCAGTGTTTTCTTTCTCATATTTTTTTCCCCAGCTATTCACTGCAATCTGAATCCAAATGGTATTGATCACCCTGTCCCCACAGAAGGTATTAATCTGCAACTTGAAGGTGAAGGAGTTGAATCGCCCTCTGTAAAGAACAGTAGTACTCCAAAAGGGTCGGAGTCAAAAGAGACACCTAAGAGACAAGTGGAGCCAGAAATATCTAAGGTAGGTAGGACTGGGTTCTTATTTATGTTGGTGAGTCTTAAATAATCCAGGCTTCTTGAAGTTCTGGCTACTGCTTAAAAAGCATTTATCATCCTGTTAAAAGACATACAAAGGTGCAAAAGTAAGTGTCTGACGAAGTGGGTGTTACAGAAGCAAGATATTGTGGCAGTTTTAGCCCACACACATCTTGGACATCGTGCTATTTTATTTATCTCTAGATGAAGATAATTAAAATAGTGGAATCTCTCTTTTTCAAGCACAGTGGAGACTTTTTTTTTTCCAAATGACTTGGGTAACAAACAGAATGGGAATAGTTACGTTTTTTTGGAGTGTTTTTTGTTTGCTTGTTTTTGTGTTTTTTTGTTGGTTCCCCTCCCAGGGGGCAGGGAAAGGAAGGAAAAGGTTCTATGGATATATGAATATATGGATTTTTACATGGATGATTGATTTTAATAAAATGTTAACTAATTTTAGGTAAAATACCAGGTCAATTCTTCCAAGTCTGGTATGTTGGTGAATAAATGTACTTCAGAGGTGAATTCCTGAAGACAAATGAAGTGTCTCTTCTCATTCATAAGCTGCTGTTTCTTGTTAGTGTGCAGCACACATGATTACCAAGTGTAGGTGAATATGTGTGCTCCAAACACTGTACTTTGGGTATAGGACAATGATTTGTCATATTAGATAGGCTTTTAACTAAAATGAAAAATAAGAGAATGTTTTTTGAAAAAATTGGGAGAGATTCTTTAAAAGCTTTATTGGCCTTTTTGATCTTCAAAGGCCTAAACCCAGGGGTTTGGGGATGGTTTCTTCAGAGTTGAAAAATGAGTTTTTACTGAATCTGACACTTTGGGAGTTAATAGAGCAAATAAAATGTGTCCTTTCCCCCTCCCCCCCCTTTTTTTTCCCCAAGGTCCAAAAAAGGCAGTAACAATTAATTCAATGACTGTATAAATATTTCCTTTTGTCAACAGTACAATAAGCATAACGAATAATACACATACACTTGTGATGTATTTAATTTTAAAAATAAAATAGCATTAAACGTTTTGAGTAGTAGCCTTGACAATAGAAGCTTGGTATGAATTCTCCATTCTGATTTTTATCTAAAATAACTAGTTTAAAATGAGTACAATTTAAACTCATTTCTTTCTGTCTTAAGTCATTGAACTAGATACTGGACAGGTTTGCATTGATCAAAGTCACCGCTAACTTGCAGTCTGTTCTGTGGTCAATTACCAAGCAAATACATTGCTGATTTCTCTTGAGCCCTTGGAGAACAGATTTGTGCTTATTGCTTTGAATCATCCATTTGGTAACAAGACTACCAAATTTTGGATGGGCTTTGAGACAAAACTCAGCTAATAATACATTTACCCAGCTTTTTGTGGACAAAGGCAGGCTAAACCTGCCTGTGTTTCATCATCACTAGATGAAAATCTGGCCTGTGTTGAAAGCTAAGTAGGTATGTTAAGTTCAGAGAAGACCTTACAGGCTTGCATATGAAGTAGTTAAATGACGCAATGGGGCTTCCAATTGAGAATGCACTCGCGTCATTGACATGGAACACAGGCAGATCAAGCTGGTTGTTTACAAAAGACCCATCCTAACAGAAAATCAGTGTGTATTATATCAGTGATTTAATGTAATGGAGCCTATTTTTGCTGTCTGAGCTAGACTTGTTGAATTGATGAATAGAAAACCATTTCCAAAGCTGTCCCTGCTGGAGATTTCTGGGGAAAAGGGCAAGTGTAGTGCTCTCAGAGTAGTAAAGTCAGCTATTGGTTTCTTATGTCTGATTGCAATAGCTTTATTTACAAAGCTGGGCATGGTTCAGATTTAAAAACAAACAAACCACCAAACAAAACTGAAAATTTTGCTTGGTGGAATAAGCTTGGTATAGTAGTATCAAGCTAGTGAAGTGGACTCTCTTTTCTGAATGTATTTCTGCATTGTTAGTAACTTTTATGTGTTGTATTAACTTAGTGATGTTTTTCATCTGGATTCATATGCTATAGCCTGAGGTGGCCTGTCTTTTTCTGGCTTGCTCTGCCTTAAATTTAAAAATCATGTTGCTTTATTCTCTAAAATATGAATATAGAGTTGAGTTTGTGTGGCTTTAAGAGTTGAATTAAGCAGTTATTATGAAGCTTATCCAGGCAATCATATCTGTACACTGGAAAGATGAGTGGGAATAGAGCAAAATACTCTAACAAATTTAAAAAATAAAATACTGTGGGCAGATCCATTTGTTTTATATTTCCTCATTGCTTAGTTGCTTTTAAAAAGGTTTCTTTGCAATCCTATGTATTAAAATAATACTAACACATATCCACAGTGAGACATACATTGCACAAAGCAATGCAATGTATTGAGTGGATTTTAAGATACCTTATAGACCATCTTCTCTGCTTTCAGCTTTCTAATTTGTCTTCATTGGGACCAATTCCAGCACTTTAAACTCCTGGCTGCTTTTAAGGTTTTGCTGTCCAAAGAATAAAATAAAATCTCCTTTCTAATGAAGTGTGTCCTTCTTTTTCTGTCCTCAGCTATGGACTTGCATAGCAGTAGTAGTAACTCCTGGACTACAGATAAAATTCCTATTTATGCAGCTACTGTAATGTAAACAGGGGAGTACAAGTGGTTTTTTTCTGTGTTTCGGATGCAGACAGAATAGTCTGAGTGAAGGATTGCTTATTTAGAAATTCCTGATGAGTATGGAATCTAATTTTTATAGTATCATCGAGGTAGAATTTTAGCAGAAAATGGAACAATGATCTTCATCTCCCTTAGCTGGTTCCCTAAGGCATCACCTTGTTACAAATGTAAGCAAGTTCAGAAAAGGCCAAGATTATTCATATCTAAATTGATGTGCATGATCCAGTGAGACCCTGATAATGTACTGGATGTCATACCAATTAAGAAAATTATATGAAGTGTAGAAATACTTACTTTTTTGTTTTATATATTTGTTTTAAAGTGTGTATTGATGGATATCTATACGCTTTCCTGGTCAGTAATTGATTTTTCAGTATTCATAAAAAAAATTCAAGCAGTTAACTGGACAATTAAAGAGCAGAAAACTTCATTGGAAAAAGCAAGGATGGTTTTTAATATAAATTTTAAAATGTTCTTTAACTAACATCTATTCTACATCTAACCTCTCTTGTGTGTATTTTCATGATTTTTTTTTTTTTTTTTTTTAATGCTACTTACCACTCATGTCTGGTCTGTTTGGTTTTAATATCATAGTTATCTCTAGATAAACACAATGAGTAAGGACATTTGGAGTTACAGAGTAGAGTTCTAGTAAAAATTTTGTTTGAAAGTTTTACTGTACTTCTGACACTTCTTTAATAGAAGGTGACTTTCCCAACACTATTCAGAAAATGATCTCTCACAGAAGTATTAAATTTTATCAAGGCTTCCCACATGTTGCACTCATAAAGTGCTGTTCATTGTGAGCATGAGACCCAAATCTGGTCTGTCACTTATTGGAAGAAGATTATTTGTTCATGGAGTTTTGATTTGTAGGTAAGGTGTGTATATCTGGTGACACGCTTTGTCTCATTATGTGGTAGCAGCAGTAGCAAATAATAAAGGCTTTTTAATAGCAACCACTACAGTTAGACCTTTTTATCTTTTGTTGGCAATGGCAGATTTTTATCTGACTCGGAGACAAATTATCAGTCCTTTAAAATGTGCATGAAAACTATGAAAAGAAACTGGTAAAAGAAGTGAGAAGCTTTTTTTAATCTTGCCTTCCGTTGATAAGTGCTATATAGCCACCACTAGACTATATTTTTTGGTTGTAGTGAGTGCATTAATTCTTTTGGTTGCTTTTGCTTTCTTAAAAACAAATCCTTTTCTCAAAATGACATTGAACAGCAGTGAAAGGCTGACTGAACTCTGTAACAGGAAGGTGAGAATTTATCTTGGCTTACTGGGCCCAGTTCAGGACTAATTGAGGTAGAAGCAGCTTCTCTGGCTTCCTGGGGAATTCTGCTCTGCTCAGGAAGTGTTTGGGGTCTTGTGTGGCAAGTGTGTGATAAAATGTCCAAGCGCAAAAGAGTGAGGTTTCTGAATAATAAGGGTGTTCTAGAAGTCTTCTTAGAAATATAAAAATGTTTTGTCCATTATGTAAAAGAAAATAATAATAAAATAAATATATAACTAATCCTGGTAGTGTTCTCTAGTGAGAGAATAGAAAAAGTAATTTTCTAGAAGAATTCTCCAGGTTTTTTAACTAGTGGCTTCTACTTCAGTGTTTATCGTTTTGGTCAAGCTTATAAAATGTGCTGGATGAGGAAAACAGAGCGGTGGTCCTGGTGAATGAATATGATGGATGGAACAGACATACATTCATCAGCATAGCTGCTTGGTATTTCCTCCCTCGCCCCCCCCTCCCCCCCTTTTTTTTTTTTTATTTGTTTGCAATTGGTTGAGAAACACCAGTGGCGACTGAACTGGGGCAGTGAGGTTTTATCATGTTTCTTTGTCTTCCAACTGTCCCCCTCTTGTGAAACTTTCGGTGGCCCCATGACATGTGACCAAGAACCCAGATGGGAGTGACTACAGTTAGAAGGTTCAGCATAATGCCCAGCTGGGCTCGTCCACCCCTCCATGCTTTACTTTAAAATTGTGTGGTAGGGTGGGAAGGTGTTTGGCTTGCAGATCTCTACATGTATCCCAGTGGAGGTGCAGACATGGTAAAATGTTACTGCATTGACAGAAAGTTTATTTTTCTTAATTGATTTTTTGTGGAGAAGTAGTTAAGTGATTAACAATGTTCACATCAGATCACCAGAATGAAAGCCAATAGATATAGTGTGAATGTGATGATTTTTTCTTTTTTTTCCTCTCTGCACTCTTTGACTGCAGTAGTGACAAAACAGCACTTACTGCATTGGGTCTTTCTTTATGACTAGCAAAAGCAGGCACAGAATCTGAGTGTCTAGTAGTCTGAAGTGGATACGTGGTAAATGAAAATAAAAAAT
This sequence comes from Falco biarmicus, assembly GCF_023638135.1. Taxonomy (NCBI): domain Eukaryota; kingdom Metazoa; phylum Chordata; class Aves; order Falconiformes; family Falconidae; genus Falco; species Falco biarmicus. The sequence goes on from NC_079290.1 coordinate 20,465,156, forward strand.
CAGCTGAAATAATTACACTTCAGGGCAATGTGCCTTTCTAATGTCTCATTCTGTGATTATTAGTAATACACAATGTGCTCACTTCTGTCTTCATGTTCAATAGACTTTCTTTTGTGTGTTGCATAGTTAGAAGTATGCATGTTTCGGGTGTCTAAACTGGGGATGTTTGATGTGTATGTGTCTCATCCTCTCTCAGCCTGTCATTCATGGTTGTGACCTCTGGCTGGTCTGAAGTTTCTGAACCATGCAGTGAACAAACCTTCTATTCTGAGCAGTGAAACAGGAGTGCTGGGTGTCCCTGCACATTTCAAGCAGCTGAGGCTGATGTTTATCACTCCTCTGAGGTGTTCTACCGGTGTGAAGTGCTGGAGTTAACCCTACCTGTAATGCAGAATATAGTATAGCTGTTTGGTTCAGAATTTACATTGTCACAAGCCAGGAAAACAGAAACATCTCTCTCTGTTGGGGTCCTGTAAGCCAGTTTATAGGAGGGCAAATGCCTGATTGAGAATCCAAGTGTATTCTTGCTGTAGTGTGTTTTTCCTCATTGCTATATCATCGGTTGCTGTTATAAATAGTGTAATATGGAAGGCCCGCATTTTTGCAGCAAGGTTCCTACATTCAGCATAACAGATCTGACTTCCCCTGTTCATCCTGTTCGCGCTGTGTGCCTGTGGATTCTGAAACATCAACTACCCTGACAGCAGCTGCATGTAAGCGGGAGATCTTGCCTGAGTGAGTTGTGCTCTGCCCAGGACAGTGAGGGCAAAAGAAGAGCATCTGCAAAGGACCATTCATGTCCTTCTCCTTCACCCCTCCTCACTGAGTGGGATAATTTCCCTATTGCTTTTCTTCTTCCTCCCCATAGGAAGTAAAAATAATTAGCTCAGGCTAATACTTAGCTCTTTAGTTGGCTATAAGTAGAACAGATGAAGTTTACTCACGAAGATCACTTTGACCTTCCAAACTGTTTAAAGGGATCCTTCATGAAATTCAGCTGTAGAAGCATGCTCTATCTATGACTTCAGTCCATCAGGTGATAATAGGAAGAGAAATTTCTGTTTGTCAGGTTTTTTACAGTTGGACTTTCACCAAAGTATCGACGATGAAAACATTTTCAGTGATTGCGTGCACACAGGGCATGCATGTGAAGGATGGCAAGGTGTTGGCCCATGGGAAATGGTGCAGTCTGTGACCCTGCGGTGTGCTTGGGGCTGCACAAATGCACAGCGAAGTGGTGGTTTCTGCTGTAGGGAGCGAATGCCGTCCTTGTGTAGGGCAGGCAAGAGCAGATGGTTACAAAGAGGCAGCTGAGGGAGCATAAGGAGGGAAATGTAGTCTGATCTGGCTCCTGTTGTCCTGTGAAAATTATCAATGTGAAATTTGTATTCTTTCCCATTACGCTATGTGAAAACGAGCAGCAATTGCAGTACGTATTAGCAAACATAAGCAGTAAAAAAGCATGGTAGTACTCTAGAAATAAGTGGGATGTCTAATACTATAGACACGTGTAGACGCGGGCACATTATTTAAAAGAACTTCTCTTCAGGGAAAAAGAAACATAGATAAAAAGATGGAGCAGCTTTTACAGGAGAAAGCAATTCCATACAGCATGTGGATGCATAATGTACTTGGAGAGTGCCAGTTCTGCTGCTTGCCTCATTGTGAAGCTGCTCCACAAAGCCATGCAAACCCTCTGCTCTTGCACTGAAGCTACTTTAAGGGCTTCATAGAGATTACTTCAAAAATAAAGCAGTATTTTAATGACGTAGCTGCCTTCTTGGAGAAGGAAAAGTATAGAATTGCCTGGTAAAGAAAATAATAGTATTGTGATTAGAGGGATTACAAAATGTGTTGTAGAACCAATTTAGCATTTAAAATGGGAAAGCAGTTTAATGCTCCACTGCTGGCACTGCAGGTTCCGCAAATAGTGTGTCTCATCTGAGTTACAACAATAATTTCATTAATCTGCCACATGTGCTTGCTGGACTTCTGACAAAACCAATCAGCAGTTGTAGTGCACCTTTCTGTCTACAAGTGGGAAGTCTTTTCCATTTTTGAGAAATAGTGTAATTGCTGAGTGCTGGGAGTGAAATGTGTTACAATCGCAAAAGGGGTGTGGGACTGGAATAGCCTTGATAAGGTCTGAAGGACATTTCTTGTGATATCAGCCTATCAAGCTTTCCCTCAGTGCAGCGGTGCACTAAGGAGGGAAGGGATTTCGTTAGGAGAGTTTGGAGAGGGTGGCTGGGGCACAGGGCACAGCGGAGTCTGTCTTCTGCTCAGTTACCCTGGGTGGAATTGAGCATGCTGATGAGGGCAGCTTAAATTGTCTAGATGTAAGCTGGGCATCTAAACTGCCGTGAACATTTGTTGGAGGTCTAGTCAGCATGCTGAGGGGAGTCTAGAGAGGGATCAGGCTCCCTCTGAGGTGTGAGCACAGTTCAGCTCAATTTGTCTGCGCTTTGGGGGCTGCATTGACAATTGAGGTTAGGTATTCAGATCTCAAACTCAGTTCTGTCCTCTGGCTTGCTAGCTAACCAGCCTCGCTATGTTTGGTGTTGAAATGGTTATTAATGTCTGATAGAGGTGTGTTAGGAGACTGTATTTCAGAAGCTGCATTTACCTCAAAAATCATACTTTGAACACTTAGGATAGACTAGTCCCATGTATGCGGTTATGTTCAAGATGATCTTCTGGCAAGCAAATACTGCTTAATCTGAAAACAAGTCTTTTGGATTAAAAGGAAATTATTGGGGTGTGTGTGCATGTTTCATTTTTTCCATTTTCTTTTAATTGGTCCTGGACCTCAGAAGCCTGTTGCTTTTCACTGGAAGTGAAGTTCTTGCTCTGTGGCTCAGCTTTTCCAGCTGTAAAAGTGTGACAATAATTAGGATCAGTTAAAACTGTTGTATCAGTAGAAAACTGAGATTTGCAGTAAACTTGCTACCAAAATTTTGTCTTTTGCTTGTGTCTGTTTGTAAAATTGATTGCCCAAAAGCTCTGCAATGTGTCCCTGAAAACTGGAAAACATTGGCTTGGTCAGGCTGCCTGAGAATAACAAATACAGCAGCATGTTTGCTGCCTGTTCCATTTCATGGGACAGATTCTCCAGCTGTTTTCCATGGTGGGTAGTGGTGAAGGCCTCTGCTGGTGCTTTGTCTGTGTCTTGCTTCTGATTTTGATTGGAAGTATTTGGTGGATGAGGACTAGAGTGTCTGTGGTGTTTGGCATGAAGGGATAGCTTGTCTCATTTGGGGCCTCTAGGCACTGCAGAAATGCCAACAATAATGACCTCTGAAATCACGGATGCTTCTCAGTATGCTTTCATTTCACACTTTGTAAATACTGGTTCAATTTAGCTGTTTCTGCATATGGACTTCAGTCAGACGTGTTTCTGTTTTATCTGTTTTCTGCAGTCAGCTACAGATTACTGTGTGGCTGATGCGCCACTGCAGGGAGCAGGGAAACGACTCCCAAATATTTAAAGCAGACATTTTCTATGATGCTGTGTATTACCAGTGGGGTAAGGAGAAGGTCATGTTTAATGAGAAAGAATTCTTCCCTTTCTCTCTTTAATTTTTTTGGCAAACTGATTTCTAAGTAGCATGGGGTTTCCTTGGCTGCAATGCCATTAAGTGAAACTTGGTTACAGCGAGTCAGCCTGGGGATAGCTTTAAGTGCCTGTGTCCTACTTCTAGTAATTCTGTGTTTCTAGTTATGTTGATGGGGTGCTTTTATATTGTCATTAACCACTCTGGACATTTGCAGGGTTGGTTCAAAACTAAGAATGATACCCAAGTATGACGGGCTCTTAAACCAGAAGAAATGTTGTAAGTTTGCAATGGGAGAGCAGAGGGAGGGAGGAAAGAAGCAGTACAACAGTATGTTTCTTTGAATTTAGGAGATGTCGATGTTAATGTGAAGCTGAGGCTTTTAGCACTTGGGAAAGACAAATGCTGTTGGTGGCAGTGGTATCAAGCATCACAAGTAATTTCCCTTTAAGAGATTAGGAAACATGAATCCAATTCCTTCAACAAATCCACAGTTCAAGAAGAGAAAATATTATCTTCTGTTTTTTAAGCTATTTACTTATTTCAACTTTTGCACTGTCTCTCATTACGTTCATGCAAACTTGTGATACTTTGTTATTCTCTAAGTATACCAGCTGTCATCTTCAGTCTGCTGGCCCCTACAGACTGACAAATAGCCATTTTGTGCCCACTGGTTCCGTTTTCACCTCACTTGCCAAACTGATCTTGTTACCCCTGGAGCCTGTATCTTTTCTCTTCATCTACACCCCTATGGAGATCAATGAGTTCATTAGAGTCGGAATTGGCTACAACCAGTTAAGACTGATGTAGTATTCAATCTTGCTTTGCAAACTGTTGCCTGAAATGGGAGATGCTGATCCTTGTCCCTGTGGTGCAGTGCTACTAAAACCTACCTATACCCGATTCAGATTTAATAACCAGCAGAATCAGCTTCCCATGTGTGTGTACAGCAGGAGGAGCTCAACATGGGTTTCAGGAGGCAGCTGTGCCTATCTTGCATCCCACAGCAGCTCACAGATGTGACCCTTCTTGCAACCTCAAGAGCTGCAACAGTAGAAGCACCTAGAGTGTGCAGCCTGGGCCTTTAGGGAGAAGGAGCAAGGCCATTGTCTTGGGTTATAGGAAGCTGTTATATTGGACATTTCTTACAACATAAACATTGCATTTCCTGCCTACCTGGAGGTCACCACACAACTGCTAGCAGTCATCGACATGTTCTGGGGCATCAATTGCTCAGTCTCCCTTACCTCCCAGTTCCTCACCCAGAGGTTGTAGCTGTTACTGGTAGAGGCTGTTCTCAGAAGATGTACTTGGTAGAATGAGTATTTCTAATTTTACCAATGTTTAGGAATGAATATTGTGATGATGCATCAAACTGCACTTCTAGGGTTAAATGTGTCCTTGAAATGTATATCTAAAAATAGAAAACCTTCAGATCTGAACAAGGTGGAGTTACTGCCTATCTTGAGGCCTTTTTTCTATCCTTTAAGGTAGAGAATCTCATAAGTGGGTATTATGTTCTGCCTATTTTCCTTTTTTCTTTAATGTCTGTAAGTGCATCCATCAACCACTGATGACTTTGCTGACCTAGACACCCTCTACTTTTTTTTTGCCTTTTTTCCTTGCCTTAAACAAAAGCATGACAATAGAGTCTGTATCTAATGGTTTTAGAACTGCTGTTAATTTATCTTTCATTCAAGGCTGATTGCTTTCCGTCTTAGCAGTACACTTTAGATTGCAGAAGGATTTTGTGAATGTATTTTCATTGTGGAAAGGTAGATGTGACTGAACTTCAGCATACCCATTCTGATAACACAGTCTTTTATCTAAATAAAGCTTGTGTATAGTTTTGAAGACATGTTTTTAAATAATATCTTTGCTGATTAAATAGTCTATCTACAGAAAAAGTTTTCCTATCACAGACATATGTTCTCCTTCAGATATAAGACTGTCTCAAACTTACTTCTCTCTTGATGACTCAGAATTTTTGCCTTTTTTTCAGGTTTGTCCTAAAGAACAAATAGCTTAATTGTCAACATTTCAGCATTAGGCGGTGATTTGTGACGTTGATGAGGAAAACTGAGTGTGTTATTCCGTGTACTAAGCTTTCCTGAAATCTTTATTATTGACCTGTAGAATAAGAATCTGAACTGTTTAAGATTCATGCTCATTAAACTGGCTCTAATGTTTTCTTTCTTTGTAGGGATGGCTACTTTATGGCTTACAAACTATAGATAATTGTGCATAGTAACTAGTAGCAGATTGTTTTAAAGAAGGTTTTTTTTGCCTGAATAATTATCAGCTTTGTTTTCAATAGTTGTTGTTTTGTGTTCCCTTACTCTCTGTTGAAATAATTTAGTATTGGAAGGGTTTAATTTTTAAACAGTATTTTTGAAGGGCAGAAAAAAAAAACATTGCAAAATTAAATGCTCAGATCAGGTAAGTGTTTAACATGTTGCTTAAACTCTCAAATTCAGATTAAATTCAATTAGCTGTATGTGTCCATTACTGCATATTGCCCCTTCTGCCTTTTTTCGGGGAGGAGAACAGTATAAAGGATAAACTGTTTGAATTTAGTAATTTATTTTTTTTCCCCTGTTGACTTCTCCCTCACCATCCTGGTTTCCAGGTTCCAACAAAAGTGCTGATAAAAGCCAAACAGAAGAATAATTGGAAAGGAAATCATCCCAGCTTTTAATTCCAAAAATAATACTGTAGAATGTAGTCAGGTTACATGGACAGGCCTGACATTTGGGGGAAAAAAACCACACCAGAGTGCATACTATTGTTGTGCTGTAAAATATTTTATGCAAATTGCAAGGGAGTCTAAACACACAAAATAAGCTGAACAGATGAAACTGAACTCGAAAATTAAATTAGTTCCTCTATACATGGCACAATGATGGCAAAGAAAACCAGGTCATTGTTGATGAAAGAAATTGTTACTTTTTCTTGCATGTTCATCACCTTCTTTCTCCCACGGTTAGGTTTTTGTTCTGGGTTTGTGGGTTGTCCTGTCCCCGCCACCCTCCACCCCCCCCCCTTTTTTTTTTTTTTTTTTTGACACACCTGGTTCCCTTCAAGATCTTACAAAGACCTCTACTAGGTTGGAGAGGGAGCAGGATGGAGTGGAAGTGCAAGTGTGTCCTAGCTGAACTGAGCTGATGATGGAACACTCCATGTAGTGCTGTATTTCCTCCAGCACATTTCAGTCCCCAACCCCTACTTTCTCTCACTGTATTGAGTTGACTGTTCAGTTCTTTGACTTCAATGAGTTGATGATCAATTTATTGTCCACCTGAATTATCTCATTCTGGCTTTTATTAGTGATAGACTACTCTGTATCAGTTGGTCAAGAGCAACTAGTGAGAACTGTCCCCTTTGGCAGCATTTCCTTGTTAATTTGGCTTATTTTAATAATTTTGCCATGCTGGCAGTAGTTAAGAGTATTGTTTTGCTGCTTTTGCTGCTGAGAGAAAGCTCTGTGGAAGTGCAATCTTAAGTAGAGCTAAGGGGAGAATGAATCGGATTAGGAGAAGGAGCAGGAGATATGAATCTAAAGGAGTAGTTACCTTAAGCAAATGTGTTTTGATTTTACACCACTTCAGCTTTACCTGATGCTTCAGTTTCTCCTCATGTGTAAGAGAGGAGAACTGGGTGAATTTACGGTGAAACAGGAGATTGCAAACATTTTTTGTTCAGAGAAGTGTGGGAACCCTCAGTATCCATTGCTATAATTACATGAACAATTGAGTGGGGAGCAGTGAAATTATCCATCTTGTAGCCTGGGATATATGGCTGAGCTCAAAGGATCGAAAGAAAAAGCTGAGGAAGGCATGGGCTGCAGGGATAGTTAGGTGGATGATGGAGATCAGGTAAATAGAGTACGTGAAGCAAAAGGGAATTTGACTGCAGAGGATGAAATGTAGTGTAAAGAAAAAATAATTTCTAGGATGAGTCAGAATATCCCACTATATAAATCTTAGAATTGAGGAAGAGGTAAAAACAGAAAATTGTTGCTGCTGCATGCAAATACAGTAGAAGAATGAAACTGCTGTGCTGACACAAGCAACTAGAGCTATAAAACAAGGTAGAACTTGAAACTTCCCCACCTATTAGAAAGTTCCTCTCATAATTTTATTAATGGGTATTAACCTGCTACATGTATAAACAGGTTGACTACAACCTCTCCCTTGGCAAAGCTCGTATCGGTTGTTTTTCTTTTAATCCTGGTCTAGATAGATTTACAAGGGTTATTGTATAAAAACAGTAAATTGAGTTTCGTTGACCCTTGGAATCTGCATGAAATACAAAAATGTAAGTGATGAGCTTTAGATGTGTTATTGATATTTTAATCAGTGAAGCAACACAAAACAAAAACCTTGTGTGAATATTTATTTTCTACTTTCACTGTCCAGATTGTCGCAAATGGGTTTTATGTTTGTTAGTTAAGGTCTTTGGGACCAATGAGTTTTGACTAATTTGTTAGAAAAGTTATTCTAATTTACTATTTTTATTCCCTCCAAACATACATTAAAAAATAATCTAGGTCTTACAGTGTTGCAACACGAATTTTACACAGTAATTAATTGCAGTAGTGCTAGCAAGTACTTTCAAACAATGTGCCGTAATAGCTCAGTGCATTTTGACTGTGTATTATGCCTGGGTTTAAAAGTGATCAAGATGTTAAATAGCATTCCTAAATGTTATTTCTGTTTATACTAGCCAAGAGCATAGCATCAGGACCATTTGAGGATATTGGTAATATTTTCTTGTCTGTCATGACACAGCGTTTTCTTTATGTGCATTGGCTAGTAATTCTGTGTAGTAAAATAATAAAAGGTTAGAGTACTGTGTTCAAAGAAATAAAACGGCAGTAGGATAAAAGTGAGGAAGAAACCTCCACCTCCATGTAATCTCTTCCATGAGAACATATAAAGAGATTTCATCTTATGAAGTAAACCTTGAAGCTTTCAGTAATCACAAGGTGATTGCAGCTTGTTTGGAGACAGTTCAAAAATGTTTGACTTCAGTGGAAAAACCTTGTTGACTAAGGAGGTTTTGGAAACACGTCCTCAAACAGCTGGTATTAAAATGTTAGTTTAAAATGGTGGTATAGTAGCTATGTACAGGGGGCGAGTAGCTCCGTGTGGGAAGCTTCAATGACAGAGAGAAACGGGAAGTTGGGGTTGGGGGCTAGTTGCTAGAATGGTGCTGCTGCTGCGTCTTGGAGTGAGTGGGCTGTCTCATGATCCACGAGCAGGAGAACAGCTTAAATGGCATAGAAGAGACGGGGCAGGTGAGAAAGAAGATGTGAAAAGTACTACACATGTCCAAGGGCAAGCTGAATTCCTTAGAAGCTGGATTATCTGGAAGCCACATGGAGCGCCTTGCAAAACTGTTCTGGGTCTGTCAAAATGCTGCTTGTCAGTAGATGGTGCTCTTTATATCAGCTATTTACTCATGCTCCCTGTGTTTGGCTGTGTTTTTATGTAAAAGGTCTGGTAACATTCCTTAACAGTTCATTTCTCTGAATTCTGATGTTTGGGAGATTAGAAAATCGAGGCTTTTGAGGGACTGCCAAAAAAAAAAAAAAAAAAAAGCAGCGTTGACTAGGTTCCTTTGAAACATCCTCCATCCTTGATTTTTTTCAACAGCTTCTTTTGCTTGTGAACATGTATTGTGTTGAACTTGGGCAAATTCAGAAGCTTCCATCATAAAAACCTTGAATAAACATTGTGGATTGGAGAATATATAGCAGACTAATTCAGTTTGGCAACTGACCTGTAAGACACTGCAGTAACGTGGTGTAAACTAACAAGTCATTTGTGGTTCTAAAGTTTCCTTTTCCATATTAACTTTGCAATTTTACCTGCTGTTTGTGGATAGATAAAAAAATAGTTTATTTTTAAATGTAATGCTTCTTAGGAAGGGCTTAAATGAATCAATGCAATTTTGAGTTTTACCTGGAGTCATTTATTCAACTGATAGTGGGATGGATATAAAAAGCTGCATAAAAATGAAGATTTCCTTACTAATGTGATTGAAGTATTATTAGACCTGCCTGCATTTTTTATTATTCAGAAAATATGCCAGCTCTGGAGGAAGAAAGTTAAATGTGTTAATTGTGTAAAAATATCACTTGCCAAAGGCTGCTGTTGAGACAAAAGCCCTGATCTGGGCAGCAGAACAGCATGGCAGACCTGATGGGGAATTTGAGATGCTTAAAGTTACATGTGTCTTTATGCAGTGGGCTGTGTATAGAACATCAGCTACTTAACCAAGAGTTAAATTTTGGCTTGTGAGATGAATTTGCCCCTGGAGGGAATCCTGAGAAGTGCCTGCTGTTCACTGCCTGACACTACTGGTCTTTCTGCAACAGAAACTGAAGGATTAGTGTGATTTTTTCATGTAATCTTAAACTGCAAGCAAATGATCCAAGAAAGAAAAGGGAACAGAGTTCCTTTCAGAAATGTAATTAAAATATTTCTAGTTCTTACTCAAGGTCAGTTTGTTTCCCCAGCACATTGATTTAGATATACCTTCACAGATACCTCTCCAGAAAGTATATATTTTGTATGTACTCAACACATTACAGCAGGTTAATATTGTTCCTCACAATGCTTAATTTAGCTTCTCTGCCCTTCTTTCACATTCATCTCTCTGCATCCCATGTTCCTTATATTGAGGTTAGGTGGGCGTAGTATTTTTGTTGCAGATCAACTCCACATTTGTAGGGACATCTCACAGATGCCTTCCCCAGAAAGATGTTGCTGGGACATTTTGGGCTGGATTTATAAATGGTACCTGGAACTGAAGATGTAAATCTTCACTGACTGGCATTCTTGCCCTCCTTAGCATCCCTGTGGTGCCTGCTGGGATATTCCTGGGGAAGTCCCATTTTCCCATGAATGGCCTGATCTAGGAGATAGGTTTAGAGCATGGCAACAGTGTTAACCTCTGCCTTCCTTCCCCCCACCCTTTGCCTTGAATATGGTTTGCTGTGTCCAATCTATGTGGGCTTAATATAGCTTCAAATCTTCAGGTTTTTGAGCAGAGATGGTGGTGCTGCCACATCCTTCTGTTTCCTTTTAAAACAAAGACAAACTTCTGACCTTTCTTGTGATTTTGAGTGTATTTGCAGCACTACAAGAAGAGATGCTTCCTGTGAGTGAGAAGAGATCGCCCTGGGATGGCCTTGATGTGAATGTGAGGCTTGTGCTCTGGCTTTTTCTGTGTCTTCTTGTTGGCTAACTTAGGCTGCTTCCTAGCCAGGAGGGCCTGGCCTTGACAAATCTCAGTTTGAGCTTTTTTGCTTTCTTTAATAAAGGGGATAAAAGGACATTGTAGCGCTTAAGCTCTTTTTATGAATATAGGACTTCACAGGCATGATAAAAGAATACAGGGCTTCCCTTATTAGGAGAGAAGACTCATTTCTCAAAAATAATTAGCAAGAAATTACATTGATGTCAGAAGTGCCCGGCTTGTTTTTGAAAAAAACAAGTAGTCTATCTGCCTTCCAGCTATTTATTTAAGTTGAGAAATCCATTACAGCCTTCTATACAGGCATTGCAATGCTATTGCATGAATCAGATGGCTGGGTTAATCTGCCTCCTCTATCAACATTTGCCTTTTTTCTTCTGCCTTTGCTGGAAGTGGAAGCAATGTCTTATTGGGAAGCAAGAGGTTGACCTGTCAGCTGAGACTTAGAGGACTTTTCTTATTCATACTTATGTACATGTTTGGCCTATAAAGTTGTTCTCCTCAAAATGTATTTGGCTCAAGAGAACATAGTTAAGAGTCAGCTGGCAGCGATATCTAGAAAACTTTGATTGCTGTTGGGGTATAAAATGCCTTGGCTGCTGTACTTGTCGTCTGCATATGAATGAGCCTATCCGTAAAGACTGAAAGTTGGCATGGAAAGGTTATACTACTTCTCACAGTACAAGCCTCTTAATTGGCACATCTGCTGGAAACAAAGGTGCCAAAAATGTGATTCACTCGGAAGGAGTAAACCTTGTAAGAAAGCAACCTGTCATTATTTAATAGGGATTAAGATCCTCTCAGGATGTTAGATGTTCTCCTTGTACAAATGTACTGTTGTTGAGCTAATGGCAGAATTAACCTCGCTACCTGCTAACGCTGAAGTAATGGGTTTTTTTATAGCTCTTCTCATATATAAATATTTCGCTGTCTGTGTCTTTAAGGTCAAAAAATAGACTGTACCCTTCACCTCTGACATACAGTAGCTATTTAAAAAAACAGCTACTTCTCAAACCCTAGGTTGTGACATGTCAAATATCTTCTGGACAGAATTCTGTAATTAGAAACGGAAAGATTGAAGTGTGGTCTGTGCTGGACAGATTTATGTCAGAGTAACTCCACCAGTAAATCCCAAGAATAAAAAAAAAATTGAATAACCTTTTTACTAGAAAATTCTGAATATTAAGAAGCATAGGGGAGGGTTGGGTGGTTTTTTTTCCTTTTAAATATAATGTAAAATATAATTTGAAAGGAGAAGGACTTGCGATTTTACATATACATTTATATTTTCTAGTGTTCTGAAATTTTCTAGTGTTCTGAAAATTTCTATTTAGTGAAATTTTCTAGTGTTCTGAAATCTCTGGAAAGACGAGGGTACTGCTCTATAAAACCTCCCCCCCCCCCCCCCCCCCCCCTTAAATAAAGACCTATTTGTATTATAGTAGTATTCCTAGTAAATAAATTGGTTTTTTAAGTTTTAGAAAATTCTACCATTAAGCTACACATAATAATTCTTAATTTAATAATTCTTAATTGACACATTTCTGTTCATATCCATGTTAGTATGGATAATGTGAATATGAAACAGGTACATTTTAAATAGTCATGGTCCTATCTAGTGCTTCTCATTTCAAGGCAGCCTTTTCTGTGATTCTTATTACTAATTAAGCTGTTTTTGAAAGAATGCAATTAAGTGACTGAAAAATTGCAGATAAGGCATCACCAAATATATGTGCTTATGAGTCAGAATCGTTCCCGTGATCCACTAAACAAATAGTGTGACCAACTTCCTTCAACTCTTACTGAATTCACAAGTATAAAATCAAAGCCTTATGCTGTCCTTTAGATCTTTACATTTTTAGCTCTTGTTTTCTGCTCTTTATTGTTCTGTAATTAAAGAGTAACAAGATTTCAGTGTATTATTGATATTTTCATGCAAATTAAACATCTTTCCAGTCTAGCTTGGCCAGTGGATTTTGTTGCTGCTATAAGCTGCATTTTAGCTAAATTCTTCTATATGACCATCTTTAAGTGTGTGAGAAATTCCAAGAAAATCAGTGAACCTACTTATACACCTGGTTTGTGTTTATTTGAATGCAATTCCTGGTAAGCAGTCTTTGTTTAGTTCAATTGTAGATGTAACTGCCCAAGATGCAACTTGCAGAGGTGCCACAATTGGTTTAAACACAAGAAGTGGGAATGGAGACTCCTTTTTCTGTCAAATTTGTAGTGTAGGTAGGTTTTGGGTGTGTTATTTTTTTATTTTTATGTTAATCTAGACCTGGAGAAAATATTTTTGACAAATACTAAATGTCCTCAAAAGCGGAAATTCAGTTGCTCTGACAGCTTTTCTGAGTTCAGGATAAACTGTTGGAAAACTGGGGAACTAATTTCATCACTGTCTTAGCTATTCCTGTTTGCTTTCCTGTGTGTACCTGAATGGATTTGAACTTACAGGTTTCACCAAGATGGGCCACTCTCCTGTGCCTACTACCAGACTGAACGGATTGTTCTGTGATGAACACTCATGCCGTAAATCCTCTTCACAGTGGATGTAGTACTTAGTCCTTCAGACAGGATAAAAGATGAGCTAACCTGCAAGTTATGTGTGCCACTTGAGGGTGAATGCTTCAAATTTTTATTCTTGCTGTAGTGCATGGTTAAGTGCAATAAAGGACATGTGATTATAATAAAGTTTAGTTAATTACATTGCTGTTAATACAGGGCTGTTAACTGGAATGAATTCTGTTTCTTCTTTGACTCAATAGTGGTAACAAGCAGGCTAGGGAAGTTCGAGGAGGAACCTTTTATCTTCATAGCTATACAAGGTATGCTACTAGGGCACCTGCTGTGTGAACAGAAACTGTCCATTCTCCAGATCTATGCAGGGTACAGAGTTCTTTTGTAAAAGCAGGAGCCTTTGTATTTACTTGTGAAGACTGTAATCTGTGATGTAAGATTGTGATGGTTAGAGCCCAGGCTTGGACAGCTTTGAATTGTCTCTAGTAAAGAAGGGGAATCAAAACCACATCAGTGAAAAAGTATGAAACAATTGATTTTTGAGTGATTTTGTCAGGGAAGGAACCCTCACCCTGACAGAGAACTTTCCCTCTCTGCATTTTTGCTGCAGATATCCAAAAGCAAATGTTTAATTATTGGACTGAAAGACATCTTCTGCATTGAGTCAAATGGATCTTTAGTTTGGAAAGATTAAAAATGCAGTGTTTTTAGATAAAGTGAATTTTAAAACATTACATTCTTTGATTTGGATTTGGCTGTCAAAACCTAAAATTGATTGTGCTTCTGGTCCTGATTGTGATTTTATTTTAAGCATTGTTGGCCTGTCTGTCCCAGTTGTGGCTTTCAGGATTTTTGATAGCAATTATAAAGATGTGAGGCAGTGCTGACGAGTCCTTTGTCTTCTCCTTTCTCATCCTGACACTTCAGTTCTTCACAGTTTGCTGATAGTGCCACTGCCATTTATATCAACATCAGCATCTGTCAGTCATGATTCTCGCTTTCAGAGTGCGATATCTCATTGAAAGAGAGTACTCTTACGGGAAATGTGTCACCTTACTTACCTTTGCTTCTTTCAATGCTGTCTTTATCCTGATCAGGATAGTTCTCAGTGGTGGGGTTTTTTTATGTGTGTTTGTTTTGGGGGGAGGCGAGATGGGGGCACTTTATCCTTTCCTGTTGATGGTTATAGCCTTAAAGAGGGATTTAACTCCCTCTAACAGCTTCTTACTTTCCAGGTCAGTTTCATTATTTTTCATAATTTCTCTCTCCTGCCCCTTTGCAGTCCGTTTGTAGTACACCTAAGCTTGTGGCACTGGTACAGGAGGTACTGGATTGGGTCAGTCCCAGTGTTGCGTGAATGCCAGCTAAAAGATGGTTTAGTGGTGGATTTGGCAGTGTCGGGTTAACAGTTGTACTCTATGATCCTAAAGGTCTTTTCCAACCTAAATGATTCTGGGATTCTATGAAAACCTCTTTCTTCATTCATTGGTCTTTGGACAAGTGGTGGTGCTACGTTGGTTTAGGACCCTGGGTTAGAAGTTTCTGCTTGTGCAGAGCGGGCTTTAAGCACTGCCAGGGCAGTCCCTTGGTAGGGAAGCAATTTACAGCAGTCATTGGAGGCAACAAAAAGAAGCCAGAGGCTAGACTTGGCCCTTGTGGTTGTGAAAAGGTGAAGAGACACTGTAAATGAGAGAGACTGGAGGCTGTGGACAACTGCTGCATAGGAGGGAGGCCCTTGTAGAAGGTGGAATTTGTTCCTTTCCCTTTTCTCCAGAAAGTGGGAGAATGGAAATAGTAAATCTAATTTATAGGACCTTTTTGACTTGTGCCTCTTCCATGGCTTCTCTGCCAGTCTCCAGTCTTTCCCCTACCTGGTCCATCCTGGAAAGGGCTGACCCAGCCCTGTTCACCTTGTGCTCAGAGCCCTGAGCTGGTGCCGCTCAGATGTCCTCATCTCCTTCTTTAATTCTGTTCTCTCCTCTTTCCTCCATGATGTCAGTGGACTGTCACTCTCTGTTCAGTGGCTGGATCGAGGGGTCAGTGATCTGTCAGTGGATCCAGTCTGTTGGACTTCAGGTGGGTTTGAACTAGCTCAGTGTCAGTGAAGATGTGGTTCTCCTCAAGCCTCAGGTACCTTGTCTGGACTTCGTTTGTGCTGCTACAAGGCACAGTGAGCTGGCTGTACTGAATTGCTTCTCTTAAAAACCCAATATATTCTGAGAATATGGGTTTAGTTGAACCAGAAGGTATTATGGCTCTACTCTGATCCTTTTGCTGACCAGTGGTGGGAAATAACTCCCTGTTGTGTGTACTTGTAACTGATCTTGTCGTTTCTGGGATCCTGTACATGGCCCCTGATGTCAGGCAGCATGGTGTGGCCATGTGCCGGCAGACCAGACCAGGGAAGGAGGGACTACATGTAGGACAACATGCATGGGAGTGATGAGGAAAGGGCTGAGGTGTGGGCTGGGTACCACTTCTAGTGGCATATTAACACATCAGGCTGTGTTAATGGATGTGAGCACCCTGGGAGCTGCAGAGCCTCCAAGTCCTGCGCGTGGCATCATTATATGACACTCTGCCATGCCCAGGGGGTCATAATTAGGCCAACCAGTTACATTTTGCATCTTGCCACGTGGAGCAAGTAAGTTTGGGTCTGAAAATGTAAGACACAAGCTTGCGACTCGGGGAATGCAAGACACGAGCTGACCATGCTTCTAGCACAGTCTGGGGGTCTTGGTAGGTCTCCCATGTCTACAGTTTTCATTCAAAGTGGGCATTGTGTGTTGATCAGTCGTGGGTGTATGACTTGCATGATAGCTGCTGTAGTGTCTCTGTTTTAACCCTTCCTGGGTGGCATTAGGTTTTAGGTCTTGGCTAAGCCAAAGTTGTGCAAAGTTGGCCTTTAAATTGTGCTTTAAACTAAATTACAACGTGGGCTTTTTTTAAAAAAAAATATTTTATTTGCCATACGTATTTCTTGTTTTCCACAGTGACTTAATAAATTAGAATGTGACTGAATTTCTGATGCAATTAAAAATACAATTCAGTCTTTTGTCAACATAAAAGGGAAGATGTCTTACAATATTTTCCTTGTTTGTTTTGTTTCTATTTAAATACACACATTTCCTTTGGTTTGTTGTTTTCATCTCTTCTTAGTATTAAAATTCTCAGTAACACAGATGGGAACCCAACACAACAGAGGTTTCAGTGGTTTTATGGGGTGTCTGCTTATTGCTGTTACCTTTTTTAGTCTTTGCTGGGAAAAAAACCTGTAAGTATGACTATCTGACTATCTGAGAAAGTGTATTTCTAAACCAAAATGTGTCCTTTCCAGATTTGTCAACATTTTAAGACATCGTATAAAGACACATTCACAAGCCTGGCTCACTTCTTCTGTTCTTTCCAGAATTGAAACTGGCTTTTATGTTAGTCATTGATTCTGAATCCTATATAGGCAGTTTAATGTTGGAGAAGTAATTTGGAATATATGAAAAAGATTCTTATTTTCTCAGTTTTAGAAATATAACCCAAGCATGTTAAAAAACCCCACATGCTTTAGAAATTCTTACTGGGCATTGCTGCTCCTGCTGCTTCTTGTCATAAACGATGAAGATGATGCTGTTAGTCTTGTTTCCAGAGCAGCCTGGAAGATTTGACAATAACTTGGACAGCTTTTGGAGCTGTGTCATTTAAGTTCTCAGCTATATGTATCTATAGCAGGCGACATAAAATTTTATTTTTGTAGTTCTTAAATATATCATTGCCCCTTTATAGTTTGCTTGCAGAAGACATTATGTTTTGATTTAACAAATATTTCCTTCTCAACTTCATGCATGAAATGATTCCATTCCTTTCCTCCCAGTCTCTTTCTCTCAGATCACAGACACATCAATGGTTTTCTGACACATTTTCTTGTTTCCTGCCCCAGCTGACTCTGTGTTGTTCTAGGGGTGACAGCCACCCACCGCACTCTCTCTGTCCCTATTAGGTGGCAGTGACCTTATTACTTCTTTCCTTTGCTCTTCCTATACCTCCCTTCACAGCTATCAGCCCCCTTTTCTCTTGAACTGCTTAACTGGGTTAACATAATGGTTAACATTGAGCAGCTGTACTCCACACCTTATTCTGTGTGAAGATTTCTTCATGTCTGAAACACAGCTGGCAGAGCTCCACACTGCTGGTCTAATAAATGATAGCGCTTCTCCTTGTAGCCTTGCCTTGCTTGTGTTCTTTGACCAATGCAGCTAGAGCACAAGTGGTCCTGCTTTGTCTTTTTCTAGTTAAACCATAAACTCTAGAGCAGAATCTCTCGTGATGTGTGTTGGAGCAGCATCTGCTTTTGAGAAAGGTGCTTCGAGCAGCGCTCTTTTATCCATCTTTGTTTCATACAAAATGTTTTTAGGCAGAAACTGTAGGGTCTGACTTTGGATAAATTTGAATGTAAATATGCGTTGACTCTGCTTCTAAGTCAGAATCAGTATGTGGGCAAATTAGATGTTACAAATGGTATTGGACAGCCTTCTTCCAGGAGCCCTGCAGCCCTGTTTGACTGAGGACTCTGATCTCCACAGTCCCTGGATTTTGTAATCTGAGCAGATCTATAAATGCACAAAATGTTTGGGTCGGAGAAGCTCTTTTAAATAACTGGGCTTGTAGTGTAAAGTATTTTTAATAACAAGAGTGAATCTGCCATCACTCAAAAATACATAAACCTTTCTTTTGGAGTAAAATACGATAAATAAAGACAAAAAAATTCTGGTGCATAAATTGACTTTCAGAATTGGCAGGCTTGGTAAACTGCACGTGGAAGGCTGAAGAGATAACTTGTATGTAATTGCTTAGGAAGAGCAGGTCTTCCTTGCTAATGCTATTTTGAACAGTGAAATGCACTCACTAGTAGTGCGCAGGCTGTAAGCTTGATTTGTTTATTTACTCTTGAGTTGGTGCTTTTAAGTACTGTCTTCTCTTTCTCTGTGCTATGGAGCAAAGAGAGCATGAAATTATGTCACAATTTAAATATCTTAATTTTTTCTCCTTTGGATTAATTTTTATAGTTTGAGAAACATAGCAAAAAATGGGGTTAGGCAATTTAGAAGAAAGTTTGACACAAAATCCTGAAAAAACAGGTTTTCCTTCAAATATAAAAGGAAAGATCAGAATACTGCAGACTTTTATTCTCATTAGATCTATACCTGGCACATGAGTTGGCATGGCATTTGGCAGGATAAAAGCTATTAAAGTGTTGCCAGCAAAGGGTGATCTTAGGATGAGTTGTGTCAGGAAAATGAAAGGGAAGGCTGAACTAAATAAACTTTTTTTTTTTTTTTTAATACGTTGTTTTAATCAGTTTGGGTCTACCGTTTGAGCTGGTAAACAGCAATAAAGTAAAACATAATGTTTTCCACCTGCCTAGGTACTTGTATATAGTTAATGGGAGGAGATTCATTTGGTAAGGGTTATTTTCCTTGGTTTACGGGGAATTTTTTAGTATAAGATCTAGCTTTAGAGCAGGAAGAACCGAACACATTAATTTTGTGGGAGGGAAGCATGTTTTTTAATAGCCTTTCATTTTGAGCGTCTGGTTGAACAATATTTCAGGTATGGTGTTCCAAAGATGAAAGCAAAACCAATATACTTATAATAACCGTTGCTTTAAAAAAACTGTATTCCTTTCACTCATAAAGTCCTTATGAATTAGAAAATTAAACGTAATGCTTGATGGTGTCAATGTAAAAATATCCTCTTTGGACTGCAGTTTAAGTCAAACATGTTTCAATCACAATTCTGAACATTGGACAGTAAAAAATCAGCATGTGTTTGCGCAGTGATACTTATATTGCATGGCATAACAGCGACATTTGAATCCTTCTTTCTGTTCTATGGGCACAGAGGGAAATGTTAAATTTCTACTGTAATTGCTGATAAACCTGTTTTTCAGGTATTTAACATGATGGTGGTTAAACCTTTTAAAAGAAGAATGGTGGCTGAACTGAAAAGAGCAACCTCTTAGTTAAAACAAACATTGGCACTATTTGTGTACTTTCAGCTAGGAATAAATAGCTTGTAAATATACAGCTAGCTATATATAGTTGTATACAAGTATTTGTAATTAAGTATTTTTATGATGTACAAGAAAAGCCATTAACAATTTACTGTTCAAGGGCTGACATACATTCCTCTAGTCTTCAAAGATTCTAATGCTCAAGAAAAATCTTCACATTCAAGCAGAAACTCATATAAAGATATACGTCAAAGTTTTGACCCTGTTGTTCTTGGATTTCTATGGAATCAGAGAAACTGCTTGTGTGTTATGGCTATTTTGACTTTTTTTTTCTTCCTTTGATGTATTTGTGAAGGACACACATTTATATATGTATGTAATGAAAATCATCTAACTGACACCATAATATTGGGCTCTTCATTGAAATTCAGTTTCTTCTTTGACTCAAATTGCAGTAACAAGTAGGCTAGAGAAGTTCAAAGAGGAGCCTTTGATCTTCCTAGTTGCATGAGGAACAGTTGCAGGGTACTTGCTCTCCGTACAGAGCTTGCCCCTTCTCCAGACTTACGCAGTGTCCAGGGTGGGTTTCTGCACGTGCAGAAGACTGATACGTTTCTTGGAAAGGATGGTAGGAGAGCAAGCAATGTCCTGGTTATAGAACACTGTCAGCCACCTCTGGACGTTTCTTTTTGTGGACGCCAAGTCTGTCACTCAGGCTTCTGCCTGCTACAGGTTGGTAGATGGCAGCAAAAGATGAGAATCAATTATTTGGAGTGGTTTTGTGCATCATTGTGATATCTCTAAATGTGGATGGTGCCTATTCATGCATTTGAAATGGGATTCATGTTTCTGGTGAATGTATTTCTGTTCAAACCAAAAAAAGCTGAGCTAAGGGATGTGCATTGTATTATATATTCAACTATAATTTTCCTGCTGTTTGTTTAATTTCTACCCAGGCAAGGAAAAAGAGATAGGGAAAATTGGACATGAGAAATTAAAGACATGTCTGCCTATTGGAATTTTAACTCTGCCCTATTCCCTGGCCCTAACTTAATATCTCTGCATGATATACTTTATGGACTTAATAGGACATGCAAAGCACTAGCTTAAAACTGCTTGGTCCTTTGGGCTTTTAGTAACGAAAAATTTCAAAGCAACTTTGAAAAAAAGTCTGTCTGACAAAGTACATCTGCGTAAATGCTGAGAGAAACCCTGGTTGGCCATGTTGAGGCAATCCACCATGACTCCCAATGGAAAAAAATGGCTGAGATGACATTCCCTTTCACCTCAGATTTGGGCAGAAAACATTCTCTTGAACTTTCTTCACCACCAAGGAGCTGGATGGAGGACAGGCATTCTGCATGCACAGCATGGGAACAAAGCTACTTTGATTTGATTCCATAGGCTCAGTTTTTTGCCAAAATCATGAAGCAAATAGATACACTGGTGTTCACACCCACTTACATCAGCAATGTCTAATGTTAAACATTTGTTGTTAGTAATAACTGCCTATCTATTTAAGATTTTTTTCAGTCTTCTGGAAAGACCATGTTGCAAAAAAACCCAAACAACCAACCAAACAAAAAAAAAAAAACCCCAAAAAACCAAACACACAAACCACAAAAAAACCCCCAAGCCCCCAACTTTGAATATATATTTTTGTTGTTGTTTTGCCTACTTTGACAAGAGGCTTTAAATCCCTGCAGTTTGGGTCATCTATAACTCAGCATTTTTATATGGTTAAAAGAGTGTGTGTGCAAAAGTGAATTGTTTGATTAAATGAAACGTGAGTTTATACATATGATAATGCAATTGATTTATGAATATTTTATGTATAAACTGTTATGCTATTTGTTTAGATTATTATAAAACTGAATTTTCAAGAAAATATTGAACAGTGGTCTTATTTATAAAGAAGCAACTATTTTAAGCAGGAGGCCTACTTATTTCACATAATGGTGATTGTAGGAGGGTTAAAGGTAAAAAGGAAGCAGAAAAACTAAAACTGCTTGTAAACATCACAAACTAGGGATGTCAGCTGAAATGCTCAGTATGAACCAGTATCACTAGTTTTAGCTTCATTGGTGTGTAGTCTTCTTTTCCTGGGACAACTAGTCTTTTAAGCTTGTTTGCACTAAAGAGCTTTGTTGCAAGCTCTTTTCTAACTGTAGTTGAGAAACATGCCTGGCCTGAGGGTACGCCCGGTCTTCTATGGTTATACACAAACTGGTACACAGACATACAAACCTCTGTGAATTTGAAGGCTTCAAAGGCAGCACCTATTGCCCTTTGGGTGCAGTCAGAGTTGGTCACTCTTTTAACTGTTACTGAAGTAAGACATGGTGCAATGTATTTCTTTGATGCAAGGAACATGTGTGCAATGCAAAATAAAGAACCTTTCACTGTGTGTGATTCCTGTGTGATGTGTTTGAATAGCTGGGTCTTGTGTACCATGCGGGTGATTATTGGGTATCTGCCAGCCAGAGCCGCTCCTATCTTGCATGTGTTATTTTAATATTGTATATGGACGTCACAGATAAATATTTCTGAAACTTGTGTGCGGACTAAACATATTTTTATTCTTCATTCTGTGTTTCTAGTCCGGGACTGTGAAGCTGACCAAGCCTGTGGCATTATGGACCCAGCAGGATGTCTGCAAATGGCTGAAGAAACATTGCCCTAATCAGTATCAAATCTACAGTGAGTCATTCAAACAGCATGACATAACTGGTAAAGTATGCACTATCAGAAATATTTTATTTAAAATGTGGCACGTTATTTTACTTTCTTGTTAATAGATTGTAACCATGGACTGAGGGCTTTTTGTTGATTGTATGACCAGACAGTTGCAAGGTTTAGAGCAGGGAGAATACACTGGTTTTCATAGGATGTGGTAAGTGATTTCCCTGTCTCTTTCAGATTATTCAGGGTTAATATAATGAGGAAACAAGCCAGTCTGTATGTGGGTAAAGGATACACCCTGTTCATTCCAAATAAATAACACCCCTCCCACTCCAAACATTAAGAAATGTCCTATGAGGAAAAATGTAAATGAGTTTTTTTTCATTGAGGTGTTTCACCTTGAGTTCATTTTTTTTTTTTTTATTTTTATTTTTTAGTATTAGAGTTCTTAAAATGTAGAATGTGAAATAAGTCCAGCCGAGCCCCTCCCTAGGGATGAAGCAAGATCAATACAGCAAGTTCATTTCTGACCAATATTTGTCTTAACTTTGTTCTGGAAAACTTGCAATGGAGGAGATTTTTACATCTCTCCATTCCAGTATTTTATGGTCCTTAATGTTGGTATTTTCCTACTAATAATCTAAACGATTATTTCCAGCCAATGAAACTGGTTTCTGTCCCAAGTGTAGCTCAAGTACATTCAATCGTTCTTTCTTGCAGCCTTTTCTTTACTGGATGGGGGCTTCCCACTTGCACATATTTTCTTTGTCTAGTCTAAAACATACATGTTTGTTCTATCACGGTTTGACTCCCAAATACCCACAGAACCTCTAAACTTCAACGCTCAGTGTGTTGTCTTAAAAGAATATATTAAAAAGCATCATTATATTTTATTTTCCTATTTATTTTAGAAGCTGATGTTGATTTTGTTGATGTGCTCGACTTGTTAGCTCCTGCTCAGTTTTCTGTGTTGGTATTTTAGCTGACCACTTTGAGCTAACAATCAGTTTAGCAGAGTAACTGGGTTAAAATAAATACGGATATAACTTGGGAGTTAAATAGCATTTTTGCTCATATCCCAGACAGTAATTAATCTGTAAAAAGTTTAATGTGGAACAGAATTTGTTCTCTGAAATGGTGGTGTACAAAACTGGGGACTGGCATTCAGCCACATAGTATCAAGCAGAGATTTTAGTTTCACATACTCAGTCTTAACAATAACGTATTGTTAACTAATGTATGTTTCAATTAGTGTCTTTTCATGTATGCGTACTTGTGGCGTTTCAAATTTTACATTGATTCCTGTTGCTATTCTTTCCTTTCTGATAATATGTGAATGATTGCAAACATGGCAAACAAAACTACCAATGTTTGTTTACTATGTAGCCATGAACACACATACACACTTACATATGAGAAGTGGTTTGTATTGCTTTAAGTGTTGACTTTTAGTATGTAACTACTGTGCCCATTTCCTTTAAGTCACCATCTGTTGAATGCAGTCTATGGGAATGTAGTCTGTGTTCCCAACCCATGTGTACAGATGACTGCATCCAGAGCGCTACCAGAAAAAAATTGAAACTATTTCTTAATTTTTTCTCGTACTGTTTTACTGTTATATTGTCTCCTTTTGGAATAAGGCACTGTGAAATTAAGTTGAAAGGAAGAAGTTGTTTTCATTTCAACATAAACATAGATGGAAACCTTGTAGTTTCACTGTAGATGTGCAAAACTTTGAACTTTATAGACCTCTATGAAAAAGAAGAATCAAGATCAATCTTTCTTACTTTACCCAAAAGAGGTACAAGGAAAATACTAGTATGAGTGTTAGAAAATACATCTGCAGGAAAGGAAACAATTTCAGTACCTGCCAAAGAAAAGAAGAAATGCAATCAATGTTTGTACAGATATTATAAAAAGTATATTGTGATAATATTATGAGTGAAATCAATAACTTGGGAGGATATTTCCAGTGCTGTTGGTCCCTGTGACTCTGATTACTTGAAATCTAATAAGGGGATATAAGAGTGGATTTGTGGCTCCAAAAAAAGTAGAATATAAAAGGAGCATGGAAACTAATGTGAAGATTAAGCCAAGGTAGTGTAACTGTTTCCAGATATGGCTATGGAAAAGTGAATGTGATTGTTGAAAATTTCTCAGGAATTAAAGTGACTTTACAGGCTGCTTTGATATGGAAAAATATGATGGAAAAGAACTTGAGGAAAGTGACATGAAAAGGATATTTAAACTTTATTTGAAGATAAAATCTGAGGCATGGTCATAAGCCAGGAAAATGGTCTTGTGCAAGCATATCTAACAGTTGTTAACTGTAGGGGTTGAAAAGTGTGGCATTTTACTTGGGACTATTAGTTGCTGATTACAGTTTATTAATAGAGTTGGGGGCAAAAAAGCAACCCAAAATGTCCTTTTTTTTTGTGGGGGTTTTATACCTTTTTACTACTCCTAATAAAGAGCAGCTGCAAATGTATAAGAAAAAAATACTTAATTTGGTGTTTTACCTAGTAAGGAAAAAGTTCTTCATGTTAACAGTGATGTTCAGGATGTCGTGGGACAGAGTGTATTCTCATCAGATTTGCAGATGACACCAACTTGGGGGTAACAGTCAATAGACTCAAGAGTAGGGCTGCCATTCGTAGGGACCAGGAACCAGACATAGGCTGGAGGAATGAGTCAGCAGGAGCCTTATGAAATTCAGCTGGGAAGGCCAAGCCCCTTGCACCCCATTCAGCCTGGGGTGGGCTGGCTGTCTGGCTTTGATGGAGAGGACCTGTGGTCTTGATAGTCAGGAAGAATAAATGAACCAGTGTTGTGCCTTGGCAGCAAAAAAATGCAAACAGAATCATGATCAGTATTAATAGGAGCATAGCAAGCTGATCAAGGATAGTCATTGTTCCGCTTTACTTTGCACTTTTTACACTCCAGTTCTTGGATCCACAGTGCTGGAACTTGCACTCCAGGGCCACCAAGATGCTCGGGGCTGGAGCACTTACCCTGTGACAAGGGGATTGAGGGAGCTGGGCCAAGAGGCAGCCTGGGGAAGAGGCAGCTTGTTGGGGGTGGGATGGGGGGACTAGCAGCAGCCCCCAGTGTGTAGAAGGATGTTGTCAAAAAGATGGAGCGAGATCCTTCACAGTGATGTATGAGAGACACCAGACTTGAGTTGAAACAAGAGGCTGATCATAAGGAGAAGCTTTTTCCCTGTGAGGACAGTTGGGTATTGGAACACGTTTCTCAGACAGGTTGCACGGTCTTTGTCCTGGGATGGTTTCAAGCCCCAGCTAGATAAAACTTTGAAAAACCTTATCTGATCTCATAGCTGACCCTGCTTTGGGCAAGGGATTGGGCCAGAAATCTGCTGGGTTCCCTTTCAACCTGAATTCTTTGGTGGTCCTATAATTTGCCGAGTACTTAGTACCACAGAACTAGTGAAATGCATTTTGGAGCCAGCTAGGGAGAATTAAATATGGAAAGGCCTAACAGGAAATTCAGAGACTTCTTTTATACACAAAATTGTTGAGTTCAGGGAGTGGAGCATTTGGTTAGGTTGACTTACTCAGCAACAGGTCCATTTTCATGGTGTTGGGTGCAGAGCCAGAACTGAAGAACCTGAAGGACTAATACTGAGTGAGGTCTAAGGGCACCTGGTAGGAATTGGCACTGGTAGGAAAATAAGACAATAGAAAGAGAGAAGAAAAGGAAGACAGTGGCCTGTGCAACCAAGAAAACAATGTAGTGGTAGGGCCATGTCACCAGAGGCTCTACTGCTGATGTTGGCATTTACATCGGTGTCAGGGGACATAAAAAGTTGCTCTGACTGGCCAGATTTTTATAGTCATTTTATACCAGTATAATCCAGGAGGCAGACCTGAGAAATAGACCTTGCTTTCAGTGTACATTTGTGGCTCTGAATTTGCCAGGCAGTAGGATTTTTAAATGATTAGGGAGTTATTGAGAGATGAGTTGTTCTTTGTGTGCCTTTTTTGCAATGTCTCAGCATTAACAGGGGCAAGACTGAGCATAGAATGACTAAGAAATAATAATTTTGGGGAAAATGGTCCATTGACAAAGTAAATGAAGAAGATGTCAAAGTAACTAATTATTGATGTGGGACTTGTTGAAAGAAAAGAAGGAAGGAAAGAAACCCTGCTTCACCTCTTGTTTCTACACCATGTTCCCCAGTGTGCTAATGCATTTCTTCAGAGCATGAGATTTTAATGCTATGATCATTAAACAAACCTCATTCTGTCAAAGTAATACCCAAGAGGCACCTTGGTCCAAGTGAAGGAATTTAATAGAAGGTGCTTGAAAGGACTCAAGCCTTTTTAAATTAAACTTTTAAGGAGGAAAGGAACAGGACTAGAGAAAACCTCTTTTTGGTTTTAGAAGGTACCAGAACTTATGAATATTCATGAAACACCAAATGGCACCTAGAAAAATGAAACATGAACTGCCACTGAAAACTTAATGGAAATAGGCTTAAAATCTGGCTAATTCTATAAACTTTAAAGATGCTTGCATTAAATCAGCTATATTGACATATTTTTATAAAATTCATATAAAACCTTGCTTTTAAAACCTGAATTGATTAATTTTTTTCGCTTCAGTAATATCTTTGCAAATCTTAGGGTTTTTTCGTATCAGCTGAAATGCTCACGTGAAGGAATGGTCTTGTGCTTCAAGATGCTACTCTGGAATGTGAAGAAATCTTGGCTCTGTTTCAGGTTACCGTGGTATTCTTAGGAAGCACACTGAATCTTCAGGGTCTAAGTTACTCTGTCCATACAGAGAAAGGGCTTCTTTTTCTTATCAAAGTACTGCAGATATCTTTTCAATTTCCAGAGCGTATCTAGTTTAACTATGCCCTTTGTTTTGTTGAACTTGGCTGAGTTTTGTGCTGCAACCAGTGCAGTGACTTGGGGATGAAAGGTGTGCAGTGGAGCACAGGAGGCCTGGGTTTTGTTCCTACCTCTGGGGCAGGAAGGGTGACCAAACCCAGGTGGCTTTAGTCACAGTGTTGTGTCCTCCTGGGCATGTTCATCTTCCTTGTATATGTTTTGGCATCTGTACAACAGAGATAAAGATACCGATGCTGTGATATGTGTATAAAAGACAGTGTTTGTGTCAGCTGAATCTTCCTATTAACAGGTTAGCTTCATTTGGAACAACTTCTGCTCATTTCGTGATCCCTCCCTTTGCAAGTGATTCCAGCTTTGTTATCCTTCATCCTTGCAGTGTTGATGAGTATCACATTGACCCAACATACCTCTCGTGCCAGTGACACAGCACACCTAATTGACATGTGATGCAAGAAGCAAGATGAGGTCTTCTGTAAGGTGACCTCAGTAAGTGTTCATCCCAGTGCTTGCCTGTCTGTCTTACCTGACACCTGGCCCTCCAGAGTCTTCTCATAAATCCCGATGTAGTTACAGTAGTTACAGTACAGAAGACTACATAAACTGGCACCTTTTCTTGGCTTATTTTATTGGACATTGTCTTACTGTGCCTTATAAACTGGTCAAACCTACCCTCTAGGTGGTTATTGGTAGAGGACTTTTTTTATGATCAGGTGTAGGACTGGTACAAAGTGAAGAAGGTCCTGGGTCAGGGCAAGGTTGTGTAGGAAGTACTTTAGCCTCTTTAAAAGCTTTAATAAAGTTTTGCTTACCACATTTTTCTCCTTTTTGTCCCAAACCTGTAGCAAGTTTTGAGCATTCTGCAGCACTGTCGTATATCTCAGAAAGCATCTAGCTTATTCACAGAAGAAAAGAGGTTTTTTAGTAGAAGCGAAAAGGACCTTCATTGTGTCCAAGTGGAGGGTATTTCTGGTAAAATATTAGTCATCTTCCTTGTTTTGCATGTGATAGTGCTCTTCAGCACAATAGATCTCTCCTCTGAAGCAGTGTTCATCTGATAGTGGTGTTGTAGAAGCAACTTCCATCTCCAGCCATCTCTGTGAAGCCCTCCTCTTCTCTGCAGTGCAAAGCTTCAGCCAGCCTTGCCCACGGTCCTTATTTATGCCACTTTTCCCTGCTCGCTCTTGTGAGGTCTTAACAGCAGTGTTGGCTGGTGGGCTGTCAGATCAATCCTGACTACATCCATCTGCAGTTTGAAAAATAAAATCAAATCACTGTTTCACCCTGGAGAGAGCTTTTATTCTGCTGCCTGGATAAGGTCAGACTTTTTTGCAGTATGCTTTGTGGAGCTGTGATACTCATGTTGGAAAATGTGTGGGGCTAAAGAGTTTTCCTTGTTTCATACTTGGCTGCTCTCAAACTTTTAACATGTGGAACACATCAAAGAGTGAGATGGGTGTTGGGATAAGGCTCCTGTTTGCATAATATGTGGCAACTGTTCTTTTTGCATGGGCAATAATGTCAGAAATATATTAATGTAATTGTGTTTCTATAGCATAGGAACGAGAGAAGTTGGATGAGCCAAATAGTTGCAAAGTCAAAATTATTGTTTTCATTATTCAGCCTCTTAATGATAAAGAAAATTTTGCATGAAAGTAATCTTCTCTCATGTCTCAGCAATGGTTCCTGGGTCTGGCTTTTCACAGAATCATAGAATGGTTTTTCAGCCAGATTATAGCCCGTGCAATATACAGTGAACTCCCATAACAGGAGGCAAGACTGTAATGGCTCATAAGAGATCTGGTATGACCAGGAAAGGCTCACCTGCAGTTGAGAAGGGGACAGTGAGGCACTTGAACATTTCATTGAAGTTGTAACTTAAATATTAACATAGTTGATTATTTTCTGATAAATTGGCTCTTCTGTGAAAAACAATCTGTGGAGTATTATGGCAGAAAGTAATCTTTTTTATGAGTTTTTTTTCTTTTAGTCTGGAACAGGAGAGTGTTTTCCAACTAGCTGCCTTGACAAAGTCTTCATTGCTAAACCGACTTTCTGCTTGTGCATAGGGGAGCTGGGCCCTACATCTGTAAGAAATGGAGTCAATTAGTTATGAAGTGGAGCTGTCTTCTCTTCCATGCACAAACCAACGTGGAGTGTCTAATGCCATTATTTGTTACATAAAATCCTGCATGGAAGAAGTGATAGTATCATCTGTTCAGTTTAATAGGAAAGGGAACTGGCTGAAGGGTGATGGAGGCAGTTTTGTCCTTGCTTGCCAATGATATCTTAATGTTATTGCTTCTATGTCTACTAAATTCAAAATTAAGTTTCCATGCTCCTGCTCTCTTACCAGCTGTGAGATCTGCTGTGCAAGTAGCTGATGAATGTTTTACACCACTTCCTGTCTTATTGGGGATTTCTTGGGTCTGGTTGCTTTTCCTTGGTATCCTCTCTGCTCTTGTAACTACCTGGGAAGATCTCTCATGGTTTCAACAAACGATTGCTCTGCAGTACACTCGAAAGTGAATTGCACTCTAGCTGCCTCTTTTTCTTTACTCTGTCACTATATAAGAATTCAGTAAGAGTCATGGTAGCCAGATGTGCCGTAGCTTTTACTCCTACCTAATGTATAACACAGAATCCAAATCATCTTTGAACTGAAAGTATAATTCCTGTCCTTTAGCTTCAGATTTGAAATTCCCTGTCAATTTAGCTTAGGTAAATTCTTCAGTATCCTTGGAGTGTGAGTATTTAGGTGAAAGGAGAAAAAGGTATATTTTTTCATTTGAAGCAGTGTTTACTTGCTCCTCAGTACTTACTCCTCAAGTGCTGTCAGATGCTGGGGAAGTAATGTTTCATAATTACAGGCAATGATAATTAGATTATTCCTTCCCTCTAACGCCAGGATTTTTTGCATTTTTAATTTAGTCTTGTTCTATTTATTTTAGTCAACTTTTACTAACTAGTGATCATATAATCTTCTACCTTCCTCCTTGAAAAGATCTTTGTTGTACAGTCTTTGCAAACCTGACCTACTCTATTGTCTATATAAAACACTGATTCACATCAGTGTCGTGTAAAACTCACCCCCAGAACCTCTCATCGTGGCAACCAGTTTCAAAATCAATTTCTGTTTCTTACTCAGAGGGGAGCTAAAAATGTGAATTAGGGTAAGATATGGAAAACTGTATCAAATGTCTTAGCAAAGCCTATTTCAGGATTTTTCAAACCATATTGTAAAGCTTTGCGGTATTTCCTAGTTTGCTGATAAGGCTGCACAGCATATCTGCAAGAAGCACGGTACACTGATCGTGATCCACTGACAGCCAAGAAGCTTAGGAGATACTGAGTTTAGACTTGGGTGCTTACCCTGTCTATGTTAGGTGACTCAGGCATCCTACTTCAGCGGGATTCATAAGACCAAGGGTGATAGAGGAAATTGCTGAAATTATCAATGAAGGGGATGAGGGATGCCTCCAAACAGATGAATTTAGTGGACTTTAAGCTAAAAGATGTTAGGAAAACAGCCCTTTTATGTTCACCCTGTTTCCTTTGTCCTCATTCTTTTGTGACCCTTCATGTGTTCTTGATGAAACATGCTTTTTATCAACTGTTTTTTTCTTTGGCTGCTTTACAGGGGTGTTGATTACCTTATGAATAGTTCTAACACTTTACCAAATACTGAAGCTCTACCTTCTCATTTCTAAAGACATTCTTTTTCTACAGGTTTTTGGAATCATCACCAACCGTTAGTGATTACATTATTACTTTACCATGTTCCTTGATCAATCACTAGGCTGTGTGATCCCATGATCTAGAAGCTAGGTAGGGTGAAGTGCTCTTATTACTTGGAGACCTCCAAGGAACAGCTTGAAACCATGGGATGTAGCACTGTTAACCCTGATGGCAGTCCTTTGTTTCCTTTCTTTTATTTCCCCATTTAATTAATACTGATGTACTACTATAGTATGGTGTGCAACAGCCTGGAGGCTTTCCACTCAAAGGACAGGGCCCTTAGTTTAGAACTGGCCATGGAATATTTAGGCCTTCCTATGAATTGTGCTGATTCCAAGTATTGTGCCCTGACCAAAGTCTCATTAAACTGTAATTCTGTGTTGCTTTTTTAAAACTTGTGCTATATGGAGGCTGAAACTTGGGGTTTTTTTAGCTCAGACTGCTGGTTAGTACTGCTGGGCTTTCATTTCCCACCAAGTCAAGCTTTCCAGCAATGCTTCAGGAGTTCTGGTTCCCATTCTGGTGGGAACCAGGACAAAAATGGGATGTATTGGAGTGTCTCCCTTCAGATTACTCATACTGTTGTCTGGGAAGGAGCATTTGTTGTCTTTGCTGTGCAGACACAAAGTCAGTTTTAAGGCTCAGTTGTAGGTAAGGAAACTTAGATGGGGAAAACTTTGATGATGAAGTGGAGGAGTTGTTAGAGGACCTTGCAATCCTTCACTTTGGAGAAACGAATTAATTTGCTGCTTAGTGAGTGCGTGCCTGTGATATCAGTGAGCAGCTAGAGCTGATTCTTTTTATTTCAGCTTGTTACTTGCCAGCGTGTGCTATTCATGATATGGGGATTTAGTCTTAGTGTAATCTTATAATTATCTGGCAGCATTCCCCAGGCTAATAACACAGCTAACCTAAATGCAGAGGGAAGTTCTCCTGAAACCTGAACCTGGAGGAAGTCATGGCTGTGAGTTTGACTTCTGCTTTGTGGCACAAACAAGTGTGTATTTAATCTCTCCCATCCGATTGGTCTGCAATCCATGGTGTTCCTTCTCACCTCCGACTCCCACCGGTGTCTAATCCCTGTGACTCTTCCCAAGCCAGATGCCCACTGTCGGTTATGCTGTCATTTCAGATTCTTCACGGTTGATTTTTTTGTTTGTTTGTTTTTAAATATATATGCAGACAACAGATCCACTCTTGCACCAGGTCTCTGAGAAATGGATTAGCTCATGTCCTAAATATTCCCTCTGTGGTGGCCCCCCCCGTTCTCACTCTGCTTTCTCTGCCCCCGGACCCCTGGCCAGGATCAGGGCATTGCCGACAAGCGGTGGGCCCTGAGTTCCCCCGCTGGTGCAGAGCAAACAGCCGCCTGCAGTCATCAGTACTTCCCAGACGTCTTCGGGTTGGTGTTTAGAAAAAAAAAGAAAACGCGTTTGGGAAAACTTTTTTTTTTTTTCTTTTTACACCTCTTCCCATTGCCGAGCGCCGGTCGCTGCCGGGGGCGCGGGGCGCAGTACCGCCGGGCGCCTCGGGGGGGCGCCAGCAGCCAGGCTAAGGCTCGCCACGCCGCCCCGGAGCGCGAGCCCGCCGCCAGCCTTGCGGCAGCCCCGGTACCTCCCGCAGGCGTTATCCTCCCAGAACATCAGCGTGTGTGTAAGCTTGTGTCTTCAGTGACAGCTGTGCTCAGGAGGGTATGAAGCAAGCCAGTCCTTACCCCTAACTTTCAGTCTTTTCTAAATACCTTGTCAATTCCTGAGTTTTTTCGTGTCCCTCTTTGAAAATGGTGCTGGGTTTGGAAGTATCAGCTCAGCCAGCTGAGCCTTTTACAGAGAGCAAGGGACTGGAGGAAAAAGCACTTCTCTCTTCCTCATATTATAATAAAATAAAACCTAAAGCTGCCTTTTTGGGTTTTTTTAACCACTCACGTGCTGAAGCACCTGGCTTTTGAAAGTCCAGATTTGTCAAGGGAGCAGTCTTCAGTAAAAAAGGAGTGCCTCCCAATACTCCAGGGAAAATTATTTTTTAATTTGATATAGTTAATTGAACAGGCTGAAAGTCTGACAGGGCCTGATACAGTGCGCATGGCGCTGAGTTTTATCCTTGTTATTGTAGAATGTGCAGTGGAGGCAGGTCACGATACCTGGCTCTTTTAGCAAAGATGGAAGGATCCAGCTCCAACATTTTCCTCTGAATTCAGTGGACGCTGCTCATGGAACAAAAAGAAACAAAAAGGCTGGATTCTGTCCAATCCCTTACTGCATTCAGGAACTGATTTTCAGCCCTTCACCCAACAAGGATCTGCACACCCTGGGAAGGGTTTATCTGATTCCTCAGACCCTAGTGGTGATTGGCACTTAATTGATGCAGGAGAAGGCTTTTGGTCCTCCTGTGTGCAGCCAGAAGAATTGCTTGCTACCGGAAAAGAGGAATCCACTGTGAGAAACTTCCATCTCTTAATTGATTTTGTTATCTATGAAGAAAAACCCTACGCTTACAAATGTGAGCATTGACACACAAAAGTAGGATCTTAATAAGCCATTTTGGTCTGAAACACAGACATGTAGATTAATCCATGAACCTTCTTAACAAGGTGTACTAAAGCCATGACTCCTTAAAAAAAAAAACCAGCAAAAACCAGTCTTCCCTCCCCTGAGGTTTCATTAACCTTACTGAACCACGAAGTACTTGTCGGAAGCAAGCTCTTTTATATAGCAATCAATGTTAAGTGGTTAATCCCAGATAAAACTTGGGGGACTCCTGTTCTAATGACTTATTATTAAATATAACTACTATCTATCATAATCCAATATGTGAATGCATACATTTGAGGGCTGTGTTGCTGCTGAAAATCGGGTGCTCCGTTCTTACTGAACTTCAGTGGCTGCTATTACAGTCTGCTGTGGATTTTAGTCTTTCAGGACTGCATTGCTGCATATTTACAGCAGAAGCAGGGTTAAGGGATGAAACCCCCCCCCCCAAAAAAACCCCAGAAGAAATCAAAAAACCATGTCAGGACATGAGCTATCCCACAAAAGTTTTCAGAACTGCAAGAGCCTGCAACCCATCATGCTGTGCAGACCTTGCCCTGTTCTCCAATAGCTCTGCTTGAAGCACAATGGAATTCCTGCCCGCTAGGTTAGTAAGAGAAGCCTCCAAGCTCCACAGACAAAAATGTTCCTTCTTAATCACTGACTAAAAAACTTAAATGCTCCCCCAAGGGGAATTTGAGGGTTTGTTCTGTTTTTGTGAAATGCCGAACAATGATACCCTTGAGGAAATGTGTATCTTTTGTCAGTGTGCCATGTATTTGAGACAAGCTGTCAATGTAATCCCAGTCCTGTCAACCGTACTGACAGGGCACCTGCATTGCACTGGGCCTGGTGACCTTGTGCTGTGATTAGAGGGAGGTCTTTTACAGAAGTGTTTGATCCACCCAAAGACGTTTATGTGTATAAACCCCGGTCTGTTTCTCTGCAGGTTGGGTGCAGTGAATTGCAGTATTGCGAATACTTAGCTGTTTGCAGGTCAAAATCACCAAATCCTGGTGTTATTTAGGTTGCAAGGGTCCTTTTGAGGTAATCTAGTCCAACCCCCCTGTACATGCAGGTCAGCTAGAACAGACTGTCCAGGAGTGTGTCCAGTTGGGTTTTGAATGTCGGTACAGGTGTTCTATTTAGTTAAAGTTTTCCTTGACTATCCTTTTGAATGTATACTTTTTAATGTTTGTTTTGCATAGGTTATGTAGATTTTATCTTGCAGTACATGTTCTTGATCTAAATATAACAGCTCAAAACCTCAAGATGGATTAATACGGTTATTCAAAAAACAGTGCCAAACGTGGAATAATCCCAAATGGCCTATAAGGAAATGTTTGTTACGTGTTCTAATTTTTTGTTGCTGTTGTTAAGTATAAACACTGTCTGGAGAAATGCCAGGAATGTGACAATCTGTTATGAGCATATCAAACCTATGAAGTAATGCAATCCAATCAGCTGTCAAGCACTAGTTAAATTGCAGTGCTAAAATGCTTGTGTCCATTGGTTTATGGATGTTATACGGATGTAGATAAAGCTTGTCATATATTGCCTTATCAAAAACAAACAAAAGAGAGCTTGATTGTGATGAATGTCACCTGTGACCATTATCCTAAGCTAATCTACTTCTGAATTTGCCATTCACAGATGTGTACAGTCCATTTTTATGTTACATTAAGCCATATGAAGACTCATATCGTACTGACTCATTCCAAGGCTGTCTCATGGAGAAAGCTTCTTTCTGTTAAAAAATGCTGATCTGGGCTTTTTTTTTCTTTTTATTAAACTCAACACAAGTAGCTGCAGACCTGTTAGCCTCTTGCCAATTCTGCCAAAATAATGGAACAGTTAATTTGGGTTTCTATCAACAAAGAATTGCATTGTATAGTTAATACCAGTCATCTTGATGCCTGGCCTGTCAAACTAACCCGGTACTTTTTTATTTCTTTCTTGTTTTCCATTGGCAAGGGTACAAGTTTGGTAGTTAACTGCTACCACGTGGAATACAGTATCTTTTTTTTGCCCCCTAAGCATCCAGCCTAGGATCACATGACATCTTAATTAAACATGTGCCTTTTAATTCCGTATGCTGCATGCTGCAGTCAGGCAGGTTCATTGACAGATGCCCATACACAGCAGGGAGACACTAATGAAAAGGGCCTTTATTGGTGTCCCCCGGTTTAACTGGTTGCACAGCATTGTTCAGACTTCAGGTCATCTAAGTGTTGCAGTTGAGGTGGTAGAAAACAATTAGCAGGACAGGTTAATGGTACAAGTGTGGTATAAATAACCTAACTAAATGGTTCCAACAGAATTTGTTTCCTTGCAGCCAAATGTCGTGCAATATATGAGAAATCCCTTCACCCCACAGGTATGGCCTGTTCTCCCTAGGAATGCAGGCTTCAAAGAAGTGAGGTGGGGGTTATTGTAGGTAGCCATGTTACACGTACTCTAAACGCAAAGCTAATAGGACTAATGTACTCTCTTGTTGTAACAGCTGTATTGAATAGCAGGGACTGTTGTGACATATGCGGGCTGGGTTGCTGAAGTCTCCTACTAGGATAATGTGTCCGGTTGTGATGTTTTAATTCTAAGAATTGTGTAGCAGTAGATGGAAGGTGGAGCCCAGCCTTTTCTCAAGCCTGGAAGATGAGCCTTGTGTTGTCATGTTACAGGAGATGAAACTACTGAAAGGAGGGTTGATAGGTGACTTGATAACTGGGTATAGGGACGTAGCAGGACAACAGCGTGTATTCAAAAGCTGAAATTGGAAGCTCAAGTGATTCAGTAATCAGAAAATGAATCCTGGCTTTGCAGGTCATTCAGCAGTGAAAGTGCTTACTAGGAAAAAGGGTAGGCACTGGCAAAATCAAGTTTTTAAAAGGTGAGAAAGGTGGGTGGAAAAATACAGGGTGAGCAAGCATGCATGCAGCACCCAGGCTCCATGGTCACAGTGGTCCTTTAAGCAGAAATATCTGCAATCTCTAGATTCCAGTATTCTCTGTAACCTCGTTGTGTGGATTTGGGTAGGGAGCAATCTGTATTTGCAGTTTTGTTTTTCTACATCTTGAGAGTCTAGGCCTTCAGAAGCAAAGGCCCCTGGGAAGTTCAAATGAGCCTTGAACTAGGCACCCCACATAGTGGGAGATACTAATTAGCAAAGCTACAGCTGAAATAATCTGTCAGTTACCCAGCTGTTCTTCCTGTGCTCTACGCATGGTTTTTCCTACTAGTTCAATTGTTATGTCAGACTAGGTCTAGGATAAAAGTTTTGATATAAGGGCAATTTATCTTTGTATTCCCAGTTCAAGCTATTGTGAGCAGTCCTGAGTGCTACTAGATGTACCCCTGTTGTAAACAGCACATTTGGGGTAAGTACTTGTACTTAGGAAGCTACGTGGTAAAACCAGTTAGTAATTTTTATGCGTACTGTGTGTTTTCCCGACAGCTCTTCTAGGGTTTGAATCTATTACATTTTCCTGTGTTTGACCAGAGAGCACGTTGGGCTGTCTGCATGTAATACAGAAAGTCTAACTCTGAGATTTAAAGTCGTCATCTGTCTTCTTTTAGAATTCCCCAGAGACCTGAATTTTGCAAATGTACCAAATGTGACATATGCAAAGATGACGTTTGTAAACGATCTATTACATGTTTCTCATCAGTCCACTGGGATGCTGATACATGCTCACATACCTGCTGTTCCTTTAATTCTCTTCTTAGGTGTAATTTCTATGTAAGATTCTGCACATAGCTTATTAATAGCATCTGTTTTCCATGTCTATTTACACATTCTTTCTAGATGAGATAAACATTTGTTGTTGAAGCTGCATGTAATGCTGTGTTGCTGGGACTGGTACCAGAATCTACAGCCTGGTAGGAGACCCTGACTTCTAGAGCTGTTGCCTAGGAATTGCTGTGAAAAGCACTGTAGGGCAGATATCTAATCTTTCTGTCATGCTATGCATTTCCTTATATTTCCTTTCCTTATATGATGATTTGCAACATCAGAAGTGGCTCTTGCGCTGTTATGAAATTGATAATGAAAATAACTATTTGAAGATTGTTTATTCTGAAGGCATAACACTTCAAGTATTTTTTCCAATTCAGAAATGTGTGGCAATCGACTGATTAGCCTGGACTAGATCAATAGGATTTTAACCATGGTGCTATCTTTGGCCTCCATATGCTACATAAAGTAGTGCCATAAGGTTTCCTGATCTAATGATGTATTGTTGGGATGGGACTTAGAGCTGCAAAGTGTAGACAACAAATCAATCTAAAAGAAAGCAGGGTTCACACTGGCTGTGTTTGTCCCATTTTTAGGCAAGAATATATTCTACTTGTGTGAATATAATTACTACTTTTTTTCTGTGCTTATGGCTTCTTTGGGTTTAAATAATTACCTAATCTCAGGGTTTGAGATTTTGCAAAAGCTCTTGGGGTATTCAGGTTGTGAAGTTCAGGTGTTCTCTGGTGTCCATTCAGAAAAGTAATTCAAGGACTGTAGGCTTCCAGGAGATTTTATCTTGGTGCATGAATTTTCTTTAACAAAAGCAGAAGAGTTACCTACTCAGGTTGAAAGAATACATTGGTCGTAGAACTGTATAAGGCTTTTTTTTTTTTTTTTTTTAAAAAAAAGGTTAAATGTTAAACTACAGTAAGCGTAATTCAAGGAGAAACGCTGACAGTGGATTGTCCAATTCTAATTTCCTGCACCTTTAACATCACTGTCATAGTTCATAGATCTGCACTGTTGCAGCATGACACAGCTTTGCCTGAGCACAGCTCTCAGGCTAGATGAAGGATCATATGGAGTGTTCATGAGCAGTCTCCTCTCTGGGCTGCGAGCAAGGCAGAGCCTTGTGAGGGGATGCTCTGTGATACTGCAATGGAGGAATGGTATTGCAATGCATACGAACCCACAAACTGCAACTAGCTCACCACACTGAATTACATTGATTCCCACATCGCTCATCACCAGAGCTGAATTCAGTAGAGCTGTCCCTGGCTGCTTATGGCAACTACGGGTTTGTGTGATGGTTTGGTTTCTAATCTACAGGGATCAGTCGCTGGAGGACAATGAGGACTTCATTTTACCAGTGAATTTCATAGCAACTGGCTGACAGTAGAGGAAATCTTGAGAGTCTTTTGTTTCAGGTACTGGTTAATGTCCATTCAAGAGACTGCAAATTTAGGCTCTGTTTTGGTCATGTCTAACTGGGACCTTCCATCATTTTCTTGTCTTAGTCTTTTTAATTTTTTTGTTTGTTTGTTTTGAGATTTTTGGTCCTTCTGTTAACAATCTTCTTTCCCAGTAGTGGAAACCTTTAGAAGTACAGGAGGGACGGTTTTCTTCTCTTACTGTATTTGGCTCCACAGAGGCACTGCCTGGCTTGGATGACTCTGTCTCTTAGCCTGGGGTGGGAGCATGCACAGTTTCTTGAAATGACTTTCTGAGTGGGTCTGTGAAGTGGTTGCTGACTGTGAAATGCTTTAAAGGTTCTAACACAAACAAATTTAGGTTGGTCTTCAGGAAGACAGCATGTTGCCATAAAGGCTTACTTTCAAGTTGTGCTTTCAAACTAGAAACTGTGGGGTTTTTTTCTTCCTCCCAACAGTTATTTAATTCTTTCAACTGAACTGCAAGTATTTTCCCTGACCTTTTATTGAAAACCATTGAAATTTTGGCAATAGCAATTAAGCCTACCAAAAATCAGTCTGATGCAAAAATAACTGACATGGAAATTTTCAGCCTCAGTGGTTGTGCTTCAGCAACACTTGATGATTGTGAAAGGTGTCAAGTGGCTATAATCATAGTCATCAACACCTGTGCTGTATGTGTGTACCTAAACATGTATTTGATCCCCTTTGTTAGGAATATATGCAATGCCTAATTGTTATGAGTCTTTCTGTTGGCTGCATTGGATGTTTCTCTGTGTAAAGGGAATGTCTGTTTAGAGGGGCTGCTGCTATTCTGTGAATCAACAGTATACTTTTATGGAAGCTTTAATTTTCTTCTCTTACTGCTTTATTTAAAAAATATTTTTTCAAAATAGAAATACACTGTCATTCCATATACAGAGAATAATTGTCAATAAGTTTAATTTCTTACAAATGATATCTTGTATATGCAGTTTACATGTGTTGTAGTAATTTTCATGGATTATCTCTGAAACCTCAGTACACGTGGTTTTTAAATACATTGTATATGCATCTTTAAAGTAGTGAGGTAGCTGTGGTTATGAGTGTGCTAATCAGGCCGAAGATGATTCTAGCCTAGAAATCCTCCCTTTGTCCAAAAGTAGTGCTTAGGGAGGAGTATGAGTACAGAACAAGCGTATTTCCTCCTAACACCCCCCTGCCTTCCAACAGTTTGTTGTTTGCAGTCTTCACAAGGTACAATAGCTCATCTGTTTGAGCAGCCACTATATGAACACACAGCTGAAGTCTCTGGGGTAATGTGTATGAGTAAAGGACAGACATAGAAGTGCTCATGCAACCTGAGAGCTGACATTTCCTGATTTCTGAGATCTGAGCATGCACCTTTAATATTGACTTTTCATGTGCACAGTGATGGAGTAGTGTTTTGTACTAGAAGAGATGAACATTTTAAGATGTGAGGGAGTAATAAGGGTATTTAAAAACCCCACTGAACACCAGGCTGATGAAGTAGAAAACTGTGTGCCTCTTAAGCTTCTAGTTTTTACTGATAATTAGTTAATATTTTAGTTTTAAAAAAATGATTTTCTGGGTTATTTGGTAGCACAAATACTTTTACATTCAGAAAATGAAACCTAAATGAGCACAGTATATGCCCATATGAGTCTGTTTCAGTTTTTGTACATGATCCAGACTTGTGGCATTTGATTCATAGAATCATAGCATAGTTTGGGTTGGAAGGGACCTTTAAAGATCATCTAGCCCAACCCCCCTGGAGTGAACAGGGACATCTTCAACTAGATCATGTTCCTCAGAGCCCCGTCCAACCTGACCTTGAATGTTTCCTGAGATGGGGCATGTACCATGTCCCTGGACAACTTGTTCCAGTGTTTTACCACCCTCATAATAAAAAATATTCTTCCTTATATCTAGTCTGAATCTACCCTCGTTTAGTTTAAAACCATCACCCCTTGCCCTATTGCAACAGGCTCTACTAAATAGTTTGACCCCATCACTCTTATAGGTCCCCTTCAAGTATTGAAAGGCTGCAGTGAGGTCTCCCCGGAGCCTTCTCTTCTCCAGGCTGAATAACCCCAGTCTGAGATGTTTCTGTCAACAATGATGGAAGTCTGTTTTGAAAAACTTGCAGTATTTACTTCCAGATTTCTACTGCTGCAATACATTTCTGACCTTCAGAGACACCACTTCTGAAGAACTCGCAGAGCCTTTTTATTTTGTTGAGTTTGATGAATGATGCCTGGCTTTCATTTCCCTGGCAGACTGTTTATTTTCACCAGGTGTGCTTCAGGACTGACTTTGTTTGTTTGTTTGTTTTTCCCCTTTATTAGAGAGCTGGTTAGTTGTCAGTAAAATAACAATTACAGTATCTGAGCATTTATTACTGGTTCCGGAATGCCAGCTGTCAGAATACAACTTACAGGAAAAGATGGAAACTTCATCTCTTCTTAGTCATAGTAGTCTTGAAAATTTAAGGCAAAGTAGAATATGGGGTTTTTTACATCTTATCTGAGTGAATCCTTCAGTAGGAAGCATGTATTTGCATATTCTTTATGTAAGCAAGCTCTAGCTAAACAACATCCACTAAATCTTGCACAGTCTATTGCTGACTTGCAAAAATTGCTGGGAACTGTTAGGCCAATATGATCATCCATCTGGCAGAAAAAAAATGCTGTAAACTGCAGTGCCGTTAACACTTTTGAATGGCAAAAGCTCTGATGTGCTGGATCCATTCTGTACGTCAATGAACTACCCACAGTAAAAGAATGGTATAAACAATGGTAGTCTGAAACGCTCACTTGTACAAACCTGAAATTGTAATTGGTAGCGAGAGACTGTGGGAAGCAGTATTTTTTGATAGTGTCTTTCAAAAATATATCAAGATGATTAAACAGCCTTCCCAAAGAATTTGAGGACTCGCTAGCTCTAGATTGCTATGTGAGTTTTTTAAAAAAAACAAAACATGCAGCTTGCTGTTTTTCAATAATTAATGGCTTTCTCTGAGTGCAGAAAAGTAAAGTTGCCAAATCTGACCTTGGGCTAGAATCTTAGCTGGAATATCGAACTTTTTTAATGTAAACCACAGTGACCAGTCATGTAATTGTCCTCTGCAGGAGGTTATTGAAAAGCACTGAAACTGATTGCAACTGCAGTGGCCCAACATGGACAACAAATTAGTTTGACTCAACTTCAAATCCTTTTGCACTGACATGCCTTGTGTCCATAAACTTTGTATGTCATCTGATTGAGGGTTGGATTTGCCCTCAACAAAGTAGGCAT
The DNA here is from genome assembly GCF_023638135.1 of Falco biarmicus. NCBI lineage: Eukaryota > Metazoa > Chordata > Aves > Falconiformes > Falconidae > Falco > Falco biarmicus. The sequence continues at coordinate 20,506,782 of NC_079290.1, forward strand.
GGATGCCCTTGTGTCCTTTTGCATTCTTGCAAGCATACCAGGTTTTCCCAAGTACTTTCTTACTGCTTTACTGGTTGTATGAGTTGTATCTCTTTGTGGACTGATGTGTTCTCCCCTGCTCCAGGGGCATCCAGGCAGCACTTAATCTCTAGTTTTAAATATTGGTGTGTGGCTCTTACCATCCTGTGCAATTTTAGTTTGTGGGGAGATCACGTCTTTGTCCTGATTACTCCCCAGTCATGCCTCAGGCAACTGCGTTGTGGTCATGTACTGGAAATGCTCAGTGTAATCAGCCCCTGGAGGGGGGAACTTTATCTTTGCCAGCTGTCAGGCAGTAGCTTCAGAGAGCTATAAAAGCAGCGGTTGAGGCAGGTTCCAAGTAAGGGGACAACCAGGACTCTCTCCAGTGCCTTTATAAAATGGAATAGCTGTGGTCGAACTATATTGAATCGACTATTGCATCTCAAAAATATGATGAGAGACGTGATGCTGTAACTTAAAAATCTTCTGCATATCTTGTTAGATGTGCCGCATTGCTTTCAAAACTTGAGGTGGTATGAAGTAATAACTCGTATCCAAACCCATGTGCTGCTAACCCACTGAACCAGGTGGAGTCATAGAAATCTTCAATGAGTACAAGTTAGAACAAGAGAAATCTGGACCATAGATCTCTACCTCAACCGATCATGTTTCCAATTCCTGTAAGTATTTAAGGCTATGGTAGAAATAGAACTTAATGGAAGGAGAAATAATGTGCTTACAGCCTTCCTGCCACATCACCGCCAGACTGAATGTAGCAGTTGGAGATGATGCAAATTCTTTATTCCTCTCTAAGGGTGATAAGAAAGCTCAGGAAAAATTATACTTATTTGTCTATCCACTTGTGTGGGTTTTTAACACAATCCAAAAATAATAATAAAAGGTAAGAAATAACAATATCACCTGACTGAAAGAGCTTTAAGAAAGGCACCAGAGGTAACTTGTCTGCTTTATTTTCATTGTAGTATCAGTGTGAGAAGGCAGAGAGAAACTTAGCTGGTAGAGAAGCAATTTAGCCTCCTTAAGCAAATGCTGTTCTAGCTTTGCACAGCCTTATGACTCTACAATAAAAATACGTTAATGTGAACAACTTTCATCTTGGTATACTGTTGAGTTTTTATTATTAAAAATAATAAATAATATCCTTAAATTTCATTGCATTTGTCATTGGATGGCTTTATACTCTTCTCTTCCTGTTTTGAAGCACTACTGCCATAACATCCAAGCAGGTCTTACAACAAATTCAGAACAAGGGCTATGTGAAAATAACTTTGTAATAAAGAGTTTATTAAAACTGAAGATAGAAATTATGAATAAGACTGTGAATGCCTCACTTATGAGATCACCCTGAAGCAGGTAAATGTATATGGGCAATATTTTGCTTTAACACACAAGTAAAATTTCTTATCTAAGCACATGGTTTTCCCACAAACTGTTCCTGGATTTGAAATAAGAGTCTCTCTCTTTCAAATTGCTTCATTTCATAGAGGCTGTTTCACATAACTGAGATTATCTGATACTCCATATTGAAGTGCAGGTCTGTCTTGCTTTCAGAAAACTCTTGCATTGCATTGCAGAAGTCAATCGTAGCAAGAAACATTTCCATTTTAAGAGCCTGGTTAGCTGGGCACTGATCTATTCTTCAGCTCTCTAGAAGCCATTTCCCTCAATCATTCTGGGACTTCTTAAGGCAGACTTGAGTTGATTCTCTTTTCTAGGCAAGTGTTTAGTGAAAGGTTTTGCAAGCTTGGGGAGTGCATTGAATGGCTGGCAATTGTAAAATGCTGCAAGTCAGGACTCATCTCTGGAGATCCTCCAGTGTCTATAGATGCAAATGTTCCTGTTGTCAGCATGTGTGTGGATGTAAGTCAGGACCTTTCTAAAATCTTGGCATTGTGGTTGTATCTAACCTCTTCCATCATCTCTCCAGGTAAACCTCTTATAGTGTCAGTATATTTTACTTTAAAGCCTGATGAAAATATCTGCGGTGAATCTCAAAACTTAGAGTGGGAAGTGGCAATAAGAATGTTTCTTATTAACAGCTTTGTACCAATCAGGAGCCCTAACAGTACAAACTATTAGTAACTGTCTTCATATTGACCACCTCTGTGACAGCAGAGTAGTTTTCTTGATATCTGTGCATGTTTCTGTTACAGCAGCCCCGTAGCTCTCTGCTACTATGCAGCCAGTCTGCAACAGCAGGAGGCTCTTGTCTAGCAACAAGAAGGTGCTATCCCATACTGGGGAAGTTACTTTGCAAAAGGTGGTCAGCCTGCACAGTTGCAGAAAGGTGATTTACTTTTATCACATGGTGTTTATTGCCAGTCTGGAATGATATCTTATCCCATTAATTATTGTTCTTAGGTAAAGGCCCAAACCTGGTAACTATCTTTAGAAGTACCAGATTTTTGTTAGTCTTCCTTTCTTTCTCAGATGCTCTTATTGCCCTTGCTTTAAAGCTGTTCCTGTGGAGTCTGGGCAGTCTAATTGTGCTTGCAGGTGGGAGGAGACCAGTATTTGTTAGCATTTTTTCTATGTGACCAGATAGTGTTTCAGAAGCGGTACTGGCTTAAGAGGTCAGAATTGCAGAACACATTAAGGGTGTGCCCAAGAAATGCAAATGAACTGGCACAGGCATACCCCTACAACTATAATTAATGGTTATATGAATCAGGCAGAACGTATGTGTAAAAATCCTTGACAGCTCCTCTGACTTCCACAATGTGGTATGCAGCACATTGACCTTTGGAGGTAATCCAAAATTGGACTTGCTTTTTGGGCTCTTTTTCACACGTTGTCTCTTACAGAACTTCACAGAAACAGCATTTCTTGAGGAAATGTGTTGTTGCTTTCCTCAAACACAGTATCCCAGTCATTTACACCTCTTCTTTTTCTCCTCCCTATTTCCAGTGTTCGGAAATGTTGGAACACCTTTCTCTTGTGGCATAAGTAAGAGCTGAGATAGGTCTGAAAACAGCAGAATCCTTCAAATGCCTAGAAGTGAAAATTAAATCTAAATAAATTGCCATAGTCGTTAAAAACTGAAGCAAACATCTCTTTCCTATTGCTTTTCCTCATTTCCACTGTTGAGAGAACTAAGTTATTTGTTTACAACAGGTAAGGAACAGTGGAAGAAATTCTTTCCAGCTGCTCTGACTTGTGCCAATGGATACACAGGATTCACAAGGGAGGAAATAATTTTGTCTCACCGTTGAACCTCTGATTTCTGAGAAACCAGCTTATGCTTTTACTTCTCAGGAAGAGACAACAAATCCTGAAGTCCTCTTTGTTTAAGACTGAACACACCCTGATGTAGCACATGTACTATTTCACTAGAGCTTGGTTGGGTTTTGCCAGCAGAACTTGTGGTTCTGTAATGTTGCCGTATTGATGTCAGTGATGCTTTCTCAAACATCTTAGTAAGGCCTGTCTTGTGCTCATGCTGCTAAAGGCTTTTACTCTTCAGGACAAGATGTCTGTGTTCACACCGTCTATGGGGAATGACCCAGTCTGTCCTCATTCCTGAGGTATACCTGGGAGTTTCTGGGGGAATGTTAAGTGATCCAGGCCAGAAACATCCCAGGAATCGTTGGGGTGATTTGATAGTACAAATGACAGTTCCAGTGCCTAGGCAACAGCGACACTCTTTAATTTACTGGAATGGACAGTGGCTGAGAATGCACATTTTTGAAACTAGCCACAGCCCTGTTTTCAGAGTATGCAAGATCAGGGGAACTTCAAAGGGCTGAAAACCTCCATGTTCTACATGCTTAATAGCTCCCATCCTTCTGCCTTTATAAAATTTCTTGTTACAACATTTCCTTTAGAGAAGTCCAATGTCTGGATGCTTCTACTGAGGGATACTGCAGGTGGTATACACTAGTATATAAACAATTTCAAGGGAGGTGCCAGGTAGCTAGGTATTTTTTCACCTGTCTCCTTGGTGTGCACATTTCAATTGAATATATTGATATACAAATTATGTAAGACTCTTGTATTCAGTAGTTGCTAATTGTGACCTCTCTGACTCTATTGAAGTTCAGGCAGCCAATTTGCTGCTTTGTACCTTCGTGGAATAGGATCAAGAGTCATTGAGCTTGGAAGGCAGTCTGGAGGTCATCTTGTCCAGCCCTTTTGTCGTGGTTTAACCCCAGCTGGTATTAAGTGCCGTGCAGCTGCTCGCTCACTCTCTTCTCACCCAGAGGGCTGGGGAGGAAAATCAGAAAGGAATGTAAAACTCGAGGGTTGAGATAAGAACAGTTCAACAATTGAGATAAAATAAAAGCAAAAGAACAATAATAACAATAACAGTTATAATGAACGGGAGGGAGAAGGGGAGAGGAATGAAATCCAAAGGGAAGGGAGAAAACTGGTGACGCACAATACAGCTGCTCACCGCCCACTGACCGATGCCCAGCGAGTCCCCAGGCAATGATCGGCAGCCCTGGCCAACACCTACCCGCCCCAGTTTATATACTGAGCATGACGTGCCATGGTGTGGGATACCTCTTTGGCTAGTTCAGGCCAGCTGACCTGGCTGTGTCCCCTCCCAGCTTCCCGTGCCATTCCAGCCCTCCCACCAGCAAGGCCTGAGAAATCCAAAAGTCCCCGACCATACTCTTCCCACACCAAATCCAGAACACAGCACTGCACTAGCCACTGAGAAGAAAAATAACTATCCCAGCCGAAACCAGGGCAGCCCTGCTCAAAGCAGGGTCAGCTAGGGCAGGTTGTCCAGAGCTGTGTCCTGTCAGCTTTTAGTATCTCCAAGAACGAAAACTCTGCCACATTTCTGAACACGTGTTATAGCATTCAAACACACTCATGATAAAAAAGGTTCTTTAAGTTTAAATGGAACTTGCTGTGGTTTGGTTTGTGGCCATTCTGTCTTTACTCCTCCCATCAGGTATTTGCACATTTTGAAAAGCTCCACCTTGAGCCTCCTCTTCTACTGGCTGAGCAGCCTCAGCGCTCTCAGCCTTTCCTTATCTGACAGATACACCAATCCATTAACTATCTTCTTGGCCCTTTGCTAGACTTGCTGTGGTATGTCCATGTCTCTCTTGTACTGAGGATCCCAGAACTGGACACAGTACTTCAGCTGTGGTCTCACCAGGGTCAAGTAAAGGGGAAGGATCACCTCCCTTGACCCGCTGTTGCCCTTCTTTGTTGCAAGGACAGGCCGCTGGCTTATGTTCAGCTTGGTACCCCCCGGTCCTTTTCTTGCTCTCTGAATAACAAAAATGTTTCCTACACTACTATGAATGGACTTTATGTGATCTCCTTATCGTTTAAGTAGCACCTGGCTGCTGAGGGCAGATACAAGGTCTTGAAGACGTGACTGGGAGTGCCCATGACTCTCCGTATGTTGCAGAAAGAATCTTGTCCTGCCCACCTTCAAAGATCAGCAGAAAATTGCTTGGGAACAGACTAGAAATAACTCGATTTAGATCAGCTCATGCAACTGTGCTGAAGGATTTGTAGTTGATACTTCAATCTATAGACAGCTGTGATCCTACTTACCATCCAGCTGATTTACTTCTGGGGTATCAACCGGATTTCACACTGTCAGTGTTCGTGTGGTGTGCAACATATTCCTTAACCAGGGAAGCTTTGCAGTCTGAGAAAACTGCAGAAAATAACTTATTCCAATGGGAAGAAGACAGAAAAACACTGATCAGGAGAACCAAGCACAATGTGTATTGCAAAGAGGACTCAGAGAACGTAACAGAAGATATACAAGTGAATTGAGCAAGGAGTATTTACAGATCAGGATATTTGGTTTAGAATTTTAATTATACACTGGAAAATTAAGTAAATAATTTCTTAGTATCTGTTGTTGCTTTTTGGGTTTGTATTGCTGCTAGTCAGAGCTAGCTACGTGAATATTGTTACTTCTGCAAGTTTCACAAGACACGTGTCTACATCCCAGGAATAAGTGTTAAGCCTAAATGTTTATTATGTAGAAACAAGAAACTGTATTGCATGCATAACCAAATCTACATTTGAAACTAATCCTAAAATGATTTGGCTTTTGTATTGAAGACTGATTGCAAGCTAATGAATGGGGATGAAGATAAACAATTTAGTACTTGACTAAGGATTAAATTTGTGGCTCAGTGTTAGTACTCAGAAAACATTTTGTAGACTCTGATCATTTAGGAAAGTTTTGCCAGGCTGAAAATGATGTATTTCTTTTCTCTGTCCTCTGTGTGCATGTAAACCAGTATATTTGTGCCTGAGCTGTGTCACGAGTGGAGGCATCTTCAGTGAACATGTCAGAATAGTCACTTTTTGCACCAGGAAGGTATCTGTCCCTAGACCTAACCAGTGTGTCCCTGATACCTAGTGCATATCCTGTAAGTGAAAGCACTGTGCTTAAACAGTGTGTCATCTGCTCTCTTGGTCCGCTTAGAGAACTAGTCTTCAGTATTACCATAGGAAATTTCTGTGATGATAGTTTCCAGTCTTCTGCCTCTGTATAAATTATTATATGCAAATTGTGGGTAAGTGTTATAGTACATTCACAAGCCACAGTTGTTGCTTTTCTCTAATCTGGTTTTATTGGTTGATTAGTGTTTGTGCAACTCAGTGCCTCTAACAAAAAGACTTAAAGGTGGATCATGTCATGTGTTCAAATGTGTCCTTTCCATATACTCTTTCTTAAAAACAACATGTAAATAAAGATTCATACATAATACAGTGCTTTAACGTTTGCTGTTCTGAAGTGATGCAGACTCTGAAACAGAAAAAAAAATTATAATAGAAAGAAAACCCACTGAAGGTATCAGAAAGACAATTTAGTATAAAGTTAAAAAAAAAAAAAAACACACCACGATTTCCTGAAGTTTGGGAGTTTACTAGTACTTGTTCGGTTTATATAATTTTCTTTTTCTTCCTCTTCCTCTTTCCCACACTTTTTTCCAAGGCCTTTTGGAATGCTGGCTCTCACGCAGAGGTAAACAGCCCCCTGGTACTACTGCTTCCCTCTTGTACAGGCCCCAATAACCTGAACTTCTCTGAACTGTCTCTTCCAAAATCTTCACTTGAAGACTGCAAGGACCTGAGACTCACCCATTTCACTGCTAGATGTGAATCAGCATCATTATTGAACTATTTTCTCATTTTAATTAGTTTAGCTTTACCTTGCAGCACTTATTTCTTGTTTTGCCTCTTCCTGCTAGATCAAATCACATTGGGAATGGGAGAATTGTTCTGCCATTTTAAGATATTGGTGAGATCCCTCTCACAAGCAGCTCTAAGTATTGCTGTAGTCACTAGAAAACATCCGCTGACCTAAAGGCTCAGCTGTAGCTCAAATTAGCCAACTCTAGCTTTGTTAATTAGTCCCTAAACTACAAGCTTTTGGAGGCTGAGAGAGTATTTTGGAGAAGTGTTGTTATATTCTTGCTTTGCTGCCATGCTCCTTTCTAGGCATCGGCTGCTGAGCAGCCAGGCAGTGAGTGACATGCACAGATCGCATTATGACTAATACAGGATCTTGGTGCGACGCCCTGGATTGCAAACTGAACTCCTGCACGCTCACCCAGAACAGTCCCTTGTGTGGTTGCTGAAAAAGCCTGGAGGCGTCTGAACATTCTAGTTACCTTTTTATTTTAGCCATGAGTTTACCCCAGTGCCTGGAGTTGCTTCCTTATGCACACCCAAAATTGTCCCACTCTGAGCAGAAAAGTAGAAGGGAAAGTAAGTCTGGCTTCCGCGCTCAGCTGGAGGGCTTTTAGATTCTGCCTCCAAGCTAACCACCTGCTTGGGCAGTTGGTGCTTCCCCTGGTGCACAGGGAGGGGAGGGTTGTGTAATGCTGCTGCCAGGACACTTCCCCAGGGGCTGGAGTGGGTTCTCTGTGTCTGGTCTGGGAAACAGGCTGGGAGCTGGCAGAGGTTTGCCCCCTTGCATCTCGAGTACAGGTTCCTGAGTGCATTGCAGCAAGGTCAGCGCAGCATTTCCTCGGGAGTCTTGAGGCTCCTGGCTTGGAGGAGAAGCTGGGCTTCAGCACATTCCCCTGAGAGTTTGGAGATGGGGCATCTCCCTCTTTTTGGGAGAGTTCATTTGCTCCTAGCTGTTGTAGTTATTTGTATAAAAAAGGTAACACGTCTTCCTGCCCTCCGGCACCTTGTAGGGGAAAATGAGCTTTTATTTTTCCTTGGGAGAGTGAGACCCAAGCCAGAGCTGGGGTCTAGGCTGCATGCTTTGGACCACAGTGCCAGGCTGCAGCCTTTGGTAAGGTTCCTGTACATTAGTGTTACATTGTTGTTGTTGTTATTATTATTATTATTATTATTCCTGCTTCTGTATGCATGGTGAAGCCTTGTTAAGTCATAAATGCATGGAGTAAGAGAAGGCAGAATTTCAAACAACAAGGTCTGGATTCTGCTACAGGGAGCAGCTTACAAAGTAGGTACAGCAAGTCATTGCTTAGGTATCTGTTTTATTTATGATCCAAAATGACCGTGGTCTCACAGTCTTCTACAGACTGAGTGTAAGTATTAAATAGGAGGAATAGGCCAGCAGAATAAAATCCTTATGTCCTGATTATTCTCACAGTAATAAAGGCTGGAAAAAATGCAAAGGAGCTCAGCAAAGTTTGTTGTACCAGCAATGAAGCAACAGACTAGTGTCTGTAAGACTGCATATACTTGAGTAGAGGTAACTCTTACAATAGAAAGATTACCTTCCCCTAAGTTATAAAACTGCCAGTGTAACTGTAAGTTAACTGTAAGTTAAGGGTTCATCAGAGGTGGTGTGTGCAGCTTGACAAGTGCCAGGCTTCTAGTTCAAGCACCCGAGGAGAAACGGTAGAACCAAAAGTGCATCAGGAGAGATGTGGCTGATTCTTCCTTCAGGTTAGGAGAGCTGAAACAGTCTACAATGCTTAACCTACAAGCATGCTGCTTTTAATTTTCCATTTTTACTAACATGAATTATTAACACAAAACCTTCCTCATTCTCTTTTTTTTAATCAAAAAATGAAACGTAAAGCTGGTACAGGCATGGAAGAAAGCACCACCGAAAGCTGCTTGGAGATAACAACATGGGCAGGAGGGAGCCGGGGTACAGATTCGGAAATGTAACACTGAATGTACTTAAGCAATGGGATATGAAAGCTTATTTTGATATTTAATAAAATTTTAATTTTGTTCTTTTTTTTTTTTTAACAAAGCAGTGATTGGAAGCCTTCTCAAATTCTGGTCCACTGGAACCTATGATGTGCCACAGAGCTTTTGTAGTCCAGTACAGTAAGCTGTCTGGTTACATTATGTAGGTCCTCCTTGCTTCCCACAAGTTAGGAATTAAAATAAACTCAGAAAATGAATTAAATATGTTCCAAATACTGCTTCTTTGTGTAGGCTTTTGCCTGCGTGTTGTACAGAGGTTAGAGCAATCAGGAGGAAGAATGGACAGCTTTCCCCAGCATCACAGAATGAGTGAAATGGCCCACAAGATCACCTTTCGAGGCATCACGAAAACATGGAAGATATTGCTTATGAACAGATTGTCTTTCCTCATCCTTCCGTATATTGCATGCTGAAGAATTGTGTCCTTGGTGTGTATTTTGTGGTGTAGCACCTTTGGGTTATTGACTGGATTGATTAGTAGCAAATTAGAGCAAGCAGCAATATTTACTGACAATTTCTGTCCCTTGGATGGGGGAAGGACACTCCCAGAGCCTGGTCTTTAGCCACATATTTCCTACTAGTGCAGTTCCAATTGCTCAGTGGGTACATTTGTCTGTGATAGGAGCAGGTGTTCTTCCTCACTGAATTAAATGGCAGCTTTTTTTTTTAATTCACCTGTACTTCACAGGGCTTGCCTCCTTTGCTGGATGCACACACCTGTTCTATTTCTAGGCAGAACTGCAGAACCCCTTTTGCTTTAGAAATGTCAGAAGGTAAACAGTCTTCTGTGCGATTTCAAGGATTTCCCATTTCCAGTCGGGCTGGCCACTTCCAAGAATGAGTGTTTGGTTTTTTTGTGTGCCCGTGTGTGTGGTTATTTTTCTTGGGGTAATAAATGATCTTTTTTTTTTTCTGGAAGAAAACTTATTTTTGTAAGGTCCACCATTAGGAGTTACAGGAAAGGCTCTTGTGTGAGTTTGCTGTAAAGAGTTCAGTTGATTCTAATGGTTTCCAAATTTGCTTTTCCTTTCTTAATCTCTCTGTAGAAGCTGTGCATTATAATAGATGAATCTGTGTTTACCCCTGAATAAATTAACAGGAGTTTTGCCAGCAGGCATGATCTAATGTGATTTTTTTTAATTAATAAAGAAATGGGATATGTAATGGGTTGCACACTGAGCGACATTAGATTAACTAGGTATTGAAGAACTGTGTGTCCTGCTGATGGTGGACAAAATCAAAGGCGTTGACATATTCACTGGCTCCATCACAAACAAAAAAGACCTTGAGGTTGTTTATTTGAATAGGGGGGGCATAAATCTAGCACAGAGATACCAGAAAACAATAGTCCTGGATTTTATTTCTTAAAAAATATGATGTGCAATTTAATAGAACTCCATTATTATGTGTCTTTATATCTTTATTTATAGCTGTAGATAATATATAATTTTGTACGGCCAGGAAGTAGGTTGGCAAACGTATATACAACACACAATGGGGATTTATAGACTGCCTGCTAAAGGTTTACATTTATCCTTAATTTACTTTGTGGGTCCTATTGGGTCCTTCCTGAGAGCACTAAAAATGGTTGTCTCACATTTTACAGTACATTTAAAAAGTGGTGTAATATGATTTGTGTCTGAATTTATATTTCAGAGGGGAATTCAAGTTATTACTATTTCCTCCTATTAAAATCATCAGGTCCTGAATATGTTCAGCTGAAAACCAGGACTGTCTAACAGTCTTTTACTCAAGACTTGTAAGGAATCAATATAGTTCCCATCAGTACAGTAAATTACTTACTGAACCACTTCCAGTAATCATGATGCTCAATTTCTCATTAACCCCTTCCCTTCTCTGTATAGAACGATTATTGTCTTAGAATAAAGTTATTTTGTAATATATCTGTAAATCATTAGACACTAGGGTAATTGATTCAAAATTTGATAACTAAGGCTGTTACGTATCTGTAACAGTTCTGTTTACTATCTTTATCAATGATCTGGATGAGGGTATCAAGTGCACCCTCAGGAAGTTTGCAGAGGACACCAAGCTGGAGGGAGTGTTGATCAGCTTGGGGACAGGAAGGCTCTGCAGAGGGATCTGGACATGCTGGATCGATGGATCAAGGCCAGTTGTATGAGGTTCAACCAGGCTCAGTGCCGGGTCCTGCACCTGGGTCACACCAGCCCCACACAGCGCTACAGGCTTGGGGCAGAGCGGCTGGAAAGCTGCCTGGTGGGAAAGGGCCTGGGGGTGCTGGGTGACAGCCGGCTGGGCATGAGCCAGCAGTGTGCCCAGGTGGCCCAGAAGGCCAACAGCATCCTGGCTTGTATCAGCAGTCGTGTGGCCAGCAGGACAAGGGCAGTGACCGTCCCCCTGCACTGGGCACTGGTGAGGCGGCACCTGGAACCCTGTGTTCAGTGTTGGGCCCCTCACTGCAGGGGGGACACGGAGGGGCTGGAGCGTGTCCAGAGACGGGCAACGGGGCTGGGGAAGGGGCTGGGGCACAAGTCTGATGGGGAGCGGCTGAGGGAGCTGGGGGTGTTCAGCCTGGAGAAAAGGAGGCTGAGGGGGGACCTTGTCGCTCTCTGCAGCTCCCTGACAGGGGGCTGTAGGCAGGGGGGGGTCGGTCTCTTCTCCCAGGGAACAAGTGATGGGATGAGAGGAAATGGCCTCAAGGTGCACCAGGGGAGGTTTAGATTGGATATTAGGAAAAATTTCTTCACTGATGGAGTTGTCAAGCATTAGAACAGGCTGCCCAGGGAAGCGGTGGAGTCACCATCCCTGGAGTTTTTTACAAGATGCTTTTTTACATGGGGTTTAGGAACATGGTTTAGTGGCGGACTTGGCAGTGCTGCATTAACGGTTGGACTTGGTGATCTTAAAGATCTTTTCCAACCTAAACGATTGTGCGATATAAGGATGTGTGGTTGCTCCCACACAATTAAAGTGTACAATTAAATACTTTCTTGAAAATGTGTGGATGAGTCAAGGAGCAGGAATTGCTTGCTGTATTTATAGGAGTTAGGAGTCAGGAGACTCACTTCTGGAGAGCAATTTTTGTCTTTAGCATAACTTTTCAAGACACGTGGCGTGTTTTGAGCTGCTTGGCTGGAAGAAAGTATCTACCAGGGAGAGAGTATGGGAACTTTTAAAATGCAGTCCCCACTGTCTGTCAGTATTTTTACATGACTTCACCTGTACTGCAGGTTTGTTGTTTTCATTTATTAGCATAAATTCAACTTCGTTGTGACTGAGCAGATGGACATGCTTGAGCCTGTGTAGCAGGGCATAGGAGCCCCAAAGGTGGTTGTGAGTGGGGAGAAGCAGCTGGGGTAGCTAGCTGGGAGAGGTCTTCGGAACGAGCCAAGGAAGAACCAAGTGCCAGGAAGGCAACCTCTAACTTGGTGCATTTTTGGAGACCATTGTTGAGCAGGAAATACATAGCTCAAAGGATTGTGTCAGAATTAAGAGAAGAGAAAATAATGGCGTTATTTGATGGAGTATAGAGGGAATTAGGAAAGGCAGTGCTAAAGTGAGAGGAAGTTACACCAAACTAACTGGGGTTAAATAGCTTCACAGCTGTATTACTGACCACTTAGTAAAGTTTGTCAGAAACAAACAGATTTAGAAACAAAGTAATGTCGCAGTTGTTGCTAATTTTGTATTTGAAAATGCAACTAAGTTAAAGCCTGTGTTGAGTTCATTTTGTTTCATATCCTGTTCATGCTTGTGGTTCAGAAGTATGGAGGAAGGGCAGAATGGTGCAAAAGGACTGTGACCTGAGAGAGGTTTATGGAAATAAACAGGTTTTATTGTAGATTTAGTGGCAGCAGTAACAATAGTCACCACTTCCTCTTGTCAGAACTATAAACAGACATGATTTGAAAACAAAGGATGCAGATAATATTCAGAAAGTGCCTTTGTTTACATAGCTGCTTTTCTGAGTTTGATCATTCATTAATTGACTAGTATGACAGTGTTTTCTTTGAGAAACTTTACTGTAGAGCTGGCCTCATCCAGATCCAGAAAATAATGAATGAGAAAAAGCCATAAAATCATTTTATTCTTCTCTGATAATAATGAATGTAAGTGTGTCCAAAGCTAATTTGATACACAAGTAAATACCTTCCTGTGCTTTCCTGCACTTCCACTGGAGACATACAGGCCTCTCCTGTTCCTGTGGCTTACCAGAAAGTAATTCCTACAGCTCCACAGAGGTTTGTTGCATTTGTTTAACAGTATGAGAAAGCACAAGAACGCAGGCTCTGATGTTGGAGAACTGTCTCAGTTGGAGATCTCTGACATTCCTCAAGGTTAAATAGTCTTCTTTGCTCCTTCTGGTCCCTGTCATTAGAAACTATTGTCCTCTCTGCTTTATTTCCACAGCAGTATCCCTTGTGTCTCCTATCTGTCTAAGCTGGTCCCCAGTTGAGAGTTGTTTGTCATGTCAGAAGTACCTGGCAGCTACCAATAACAATTTTGGGATCTAATTCTTCTTTGTCTAGGCTGGCACCTGCCATTAGGCTAGAAGGTAGATCAACAATGCGTTTGTTGCTATGGTGTGTCTGATGAAAAATGAATCCGCTTTTACTTTTTGAGCAAGGGAGTCTTCCCTGATTAATGAGATATTAGATAGCTGAAGTGGGCCCGAGAGGGTGGTAATGCAAACTGCAGTTTTCCAAGACTTTGTACCAGTATTGGGGTTAAAATTATTACTAAGATGAGCCAGATCTAATGGTTTTGCAAGAAAAACTATAGATTTGCCACAAGACATTGATGACAAAGTGGCTGATGCGTCTGGTTGCCTAGTAGTGAGACTGGCATGAGAAGGAGGGATGTGCTCTTAAATTCTCACGCAGAATGCAGAAAATCTAGAACTGTAGAAGATCTGATGGGTTATGAAGAACAATGTCATGAAGTCACATCAAGTTTGCTCTGAAGATTTGATTGATTTATGCTTTGTGCTTCTTTTACAAGATGTTTCTGAACTCATTGTCCTTAATTGTATTCTCCATTTGTTCTCTTTTCAGCTTAGTTCCTTAGTTTAATACTCCTCTTTGCCTGATGTTCAACTCCCTCCACTGCCATCGTGAGGTCATTTTAGTTCTGTAGGTGACTATACTTTGTCTTACCTTGTCTCATAATTTCACCATTCCACACTTTGAAGTCATAGCCTTTCTCTGCCTGTGCTTGTTTGAATTCTTCTTTCCTGAGTCTATGATGAGAATTTTATACTTGTGTCTCAGCCGCCTCTGAACAATGATATTAATGTTTGCGTCTCTGTCATGAAATGTCCTACTTGGTAAGTCCTAGGAGGCTTGTTTTTAAGCAATGAAGTGTAGCCAACAGTCAGCCTATATAAGCAAGAAGAAAGCTGTGATCAAGCTATTTCAAGTAGAAAACCCCAGTGAACTAGAATTAAGAATGTTTGTGGAACTAAAGAGGTAAATACAAAAGCAATATGCTTGAAATTGTTCTACCACAAAACTAGAGAAGCACATTATTATTAATTAAGAAAGAATATCCTGTTGTGTCAACAATTTAAAATGGTATTTGCAGAATTTAAGTATAAACTTGAAAAAATTTTCAACTTGCATAATATAGGGGCTTAGTGAATCCCATGTTCCTGTTTTTCTAGCTTTGTCAGCTGGATCTATCGAGAAGTATAGTCAAAATTCATGACTGAAGTTTACAAATCACGCAAGCAACAGATAAGCTGAACGTTGAACTGTTAACCAAATACTGCAATACAACTAGAGAACACTTGAAGCAATTAGTAAGAAATCAATATAAAACAGTGAAAAATGGGCAGTGAGCTTCTGGAATTTTCTGGCCCAGGAGGCTGCAGAGGCAGACAGTATCAGGAAGATCAGATAAATTTATAGACATCAGGACAATAAGTAGGTGCTAAAAATGCCATACTCTCTAATAACCCTAGTATAACAGTTCTGGATGCTGGCACGGTACAAAGGGAATGACTTCAGAAAGTATCTTCCCAATAGCTCTCCTGAAATATATCTCCTACTTCTACTCTGAATACAGGGCTGGGTGAGCTGTTGGTCTGGCATTAGGGCATTTTTTAATGTCTTTCTGTTCTCCACCCTGTTCTTTCTTTCCTAGATTCTGTGTCCCATGGTAAGTAAACTAAATATCTTTTGTCTTGATAATCAGGTATACCTGTCATATCAGGAGACAAGATGACCTTTCTTGGCCATATTTCACACACATCATTTGTTCCCACTAGTGGTTTATGATTTTCATTAACTTTAAATTAGTCATAGTTTTCTTCAGGGTTTTGCTTTGGTCAGTGAGACCAGCCTCTTATTAACTATCTGCTCTCATTTCTACATGTTTAATAAGTCCTTTCTTACCTATTCATTCACCTTCATTACAAGTGTACTTTCAAGGCTTCTCGCATGGTGTCCCTCTAGACATCTGTGAACTGGCAGTTGGTGCAGCTTCACAGGCTCAGAGGGAAGAGCAGTAGGCTGCACCAGTGCAGGGAGGTATGAGCGGTTCGGGTTAGGTACAGCAGACTGCAACATTCCTCGCTCTAGGGCCAATGACAACCTCATTGGACCAATGCTTATACTCATAGTAATGTTCTGTGGCATGCAATGTTTCTCCTTCCATTCAAATTTTCATCTAATCCCAGCTTGATCAAATGAGATCTGCAGCAGCTAAGTCATATTAGAAAAAATTAGGCCATCAATCCATTATTAAGCTGGAAAGTATTTTATGTTTTGTGGCTGCCCTTGGGGTGTCTCAGAACATTCCACGGCTGATCTGTCCCGAGTATGAGGGCTGCGGTTTAGGTGCTAAAAGATACCTACAGGTACTGAGGGCGTTGTGGGTTTTTTTAAAGCATTTGGTTTCCAGCCTTCAATTAGCTAGAACCAAGGCCTAGGTGTTTGTGACTATGATCTTTATGACTCTGTTTGTCAATGTACTCTTAAAAAAATATCTGCTGGTCTCCTTTATAGATGTAGCTGCTACATCTAAGAGGTAGTGCCAGTTCTGTTATTCTGGGAATTTTTCCTGATGTGTAGGTGAAGTTCCTTTACTTGTGTCCAAAGCAAAGATCAGTATACATTCTTAGGGAATGTTACATTTGTTACATGTTCTGCTCTTGATAAGATGTTTTGTCCAGACTCTCTGAAAAGTAAAAATGTATCCACAATTTTTACTGTATAGCTGTCTCGCTGTTTTAACCATGATGCTTGCCAAACCTTCATACAGGTTGTTTCAAAAAATCACAGAACAGCTGATGTTGGAAGGCATTTCTGGTGATCATCTAGCCCAACTGCCTACTCAAAGCAGAGGCAACTATAGCAGGTTGCTTAGGGACCTTGCTGGTCAGGTTTTGAATGTTTCCAAAGA
Organism: Falco biarmicus; assembly: GCF_023638135.1. NCBI lineage: Eukaryota > Metazoa > Chordata > Aves > Falconiformes > Falconidae > Falco > Falco biarmicus. The sequence continues at coordinate 20,523,342 of NC_079290.1, forward strand.
TGGAAACTCCACAATCTCTCTGGACAACTGGTTTCAATGTTCAATAATTCTTACAGAATTCTTAGCACCAAATGAAAACTCTTTCAGATATGTATAGTACAGGAAGCAAAACATGGAAGCATCCAGAATCATTAGCTGATTGTCAGGACCTTGACCGTAGTAACTAATTGGCTTCAGTGCCTGATCCAGGCATTACTGATACCATTTCAAAGGCTGGACTTAGTACCAGAATAAAAAAAAAAAGATATTTCAGTTCTGACTTGGATGTTGTTGTTCTGAGTGTTGAGGGAAAAGAAAGTATGGGGAGGATTGAATTTTCTTAGTTCAAGTCACTTACTGCATCCTTGAAATGCCATATTTGGATGTTTGCCTTCTTACCCCATCACTGCCTCATCATGCCACCTTGGATTTGGTTCAAGAGAGAGTTAATTTAAGGCAACTTGTGCAAGCTGCTGCAGATAGTATGAGTCAAAGACCATTTTTCCCCAATGCCATTGTGCTTTAAGCCTAAGTCACAGAAGAAATGGCATGCCAGGAGCTCAAAAGAGACATCTCTTTTTTGTGCATACTCAGCTTCCGAAGGCAGTGACTGGGGTAGAAAACCAATTTGAATGTGAAATAAAGAGTTGCCCAGAGGAAGTAAAGAGTAATTACTATATCCATGGCCAAAAGAGATGGAGGGTGCTGGATGAGATGCATAGCCTCTGTCTGTCCTTTCATATTACTGTTGCTGACTCCCTGCCCTGAGATGACATGCATGTTGGCATTCTTTAAACTGATGACTTGTTTATTTTTTGTTTGCTTTCAGTTGTTAGATTGACATTACAGACCACACTCTTGGACTGCTGTACATCCTTTATAAATTGCTTTAAGATGTTCTAGTGTGATAAGATGATATAAAAATTGAAGTCATTATTACTGTCTGTTTCACCAGGGGAACTGGACAGCTGGCATTGATCTGTAAGAGACTGATTTCCATATTTTGTTATTACATTAACCCATAGAATTCTTCTTGTTTATGATTTCAAAGAAAGATTTTTTTTTAATCAAAAGGGCATCTTCCTTAGTGTGTAGTGCTTGAGAGACATAGAAGGGCAGAAAGTGTATGAATCCTGTAATTTTTTATCTGATCAATAACACCTAGCTTTATTAATAGCAATATCACAGTATTTTACATGACATTGTACCCACTAACCACTTCACAGAACTGCTTGGGAGAGAAATCTAGCAGTTAGTGAAGGGTATACCACTAACTGCTTGGTTTGGGGCAAGTATTATGTGCCCCTTTAAATTCTTGGCATTAATCTTAAATTTTTTAATTAAAATAATCATGAAAATTCTGTGCTCATTGCTGTTTTGCAAGGAAAGAGATGGAATAAGGGCCTTATCTTGCCATGTTGAGTAGCCATTTATAATGAGCTAAATTGTACCATTCATCCAGAGGCCACAGTAATGGTAGCACAGAGGCTGCTGTGTTGCAGAGGGAGTAACTTGCTCTTCACTCTCTTCTTCTGGTTTCAGAATAAAGCCTGAGAAATCATAGGAGAGAATTTTAATAATTAAAAAGATTTGAGTGTGTTTAAAAAAGTGAACCAAACAACATGTCATTTTCCAAGGTAGTATCAGTGTAGCTCCAGTAGGATTTGGTGGTATTGGCCAGAGCAGCTTTGGATAGCAAATGCATATACTGGCAATCAAGGGTCAGTAGAAGGCTGCAGGGCACTCCTCCCTGCACTAGCTCACAGCAGTGATGAAGACTAAAAAAAGTTTTGGGTTTCTTCTTAAGGTAAAGCTCTGCTTGATGCTTTGGTTCTTTGCTTGGTCCAAAAACTTCCTTAGTGTTGGCTTAGCCAGCATGCCACCTTCCTCCTCTTTAGTTATAGCATAGTGATGCCCAAAAGATGGAGTCAGAGTTCCACTAGCAGGATCTGGGGAGTGTGGATTGTTTCATTTTTTTAACATCTACAATCTGAGTAGGATTGTGGCTCAACATTACCCTAATGGTGAAGATAAGTCACAAACCAGGAGTGATTGCCTGCAAAGACCATAGGCTCCTTATAGTTGGGCAAATGTGTTTTTATTTTGGGGCAAACACTTTTTTTCAGAAATGATTTAGGTATAACCGGTAGCGTGAAAGGAAATTTCTGGCTCTTTTTTTCAGTTTTGCTGTGATAAGTTACTGTTGAGAGGGATTTGGAAGGCTGGAACACAAAATACAGGGCCCTTCAGAGAAATGTGTTATTACACTATAGACATATCGGAATTGCAACAATATTCATCCTCAGTATATCTTAAATTTATTAAATTGGTAAAATTCACTTTCACTTGTGGTGTCTTGTCAGTAATGTAGATGCTTGAAAATAGGTGAGGGTTTATTTAGGCACCTGGACTAATTGTAGACTTACAGGGGACATCCTACCTGTGGGAGACCAGCTGGCACTTAAGAACAATTTGTTGCCTGAAACGCCACAAGATACCTATTTTACATGCTTAAATGTCTCACAAAGCACCAAAGCAATACAGAAAATCAAAAAGAGAAGGGAGGAGTGGAACACAGGTCTCTGAGAGTAACAAAGTGCGTAACTGGTGAAACAGTAACCTTTCAGACTGAGGTATTTCAGGGCTGAGAGGTTTTTCTGTAGCAAACAGTCCTGTCAGAGTGAGAATATTGCATTAATGGAAATCCTTAAGTGATTTTTCCTTTTACCTTTTGCATCTAGGCCGTGCTTTGCTGAGACTTACTGACAAAAAGCTTGAACGAATGGGCATTGCCCAGGAAAGCCTGCGACAGCACATTCTGCAGCAAGTCCTTCAGCTGAAGGTGAGAGAAGAAGTCCGAAACCTCCAGCTGCTTACACAAGGTATGAAAAATAATTTTGATATGGACAGTTATTGAGATCAGGTAGGAGAAGTTTGCCTGAGGGCATAAAAGGTGACTTGATGTTCTGCAAGAAATCATGCGTGAAAATGTCTCATAGATTCCACATGCTTTCCAAGGTGGGAACAAAAGGTAAAATAATGCATAAATAAATAGACATGTTCAGCTGTCTGTTTTGCATGATGAATAAGCTCCATCTACAGCTTGACGGTAGTCTTACTTAAATGTCTGCTTACTAAGATGAAAATAATTACATATAAAGGGCACGAGTAGTGAACATAGTGCCTTTACAGATATTGTGCATTTTGCATTAATTGTTTACTTTCAGCGTCAGATAAAAGAGTAATCTCTGTAACGTGTTTTATGGTAAGAGCTGTCAGTGGAAAATTACCTGTTAGACTGTTTTTTGCAGATGGATGATTCCTTTTTCATGTTGGAGTAATTTTATTGACTTGAATAGAGTTGTTTCTAATTTATACTGCTAAGAAAACACAAAACTGGGCAAACTGGGCTCAATATGGAGATCTTGATTAGAAGACGGGGAAGAAGGAGTAACAAAAAAGCTTATACATATTTTCCAAATGAGGTTAAGGTGGTTTATGATGACTTGTGTTATTAGCTCTCTATTAAAGCTTTTTAACAGCTGTGGTAACATGGAAGAAAAGCAGTCATGGTGGCAATAGTGTAAAGGAATATTTAGAAATCCTCTGCTATATACCTGCAATACTTTCTCAATGTTAAATGTTTGGTAGTCCAGCGAGATAACATAAACTACGTACTTCTGTGGTGTTTTGGTTCAGTGCCTGTTATATGTCACATCATATGAAAAAAATAGAGTTCTTCAGTACATGCAGTGTATTTTTAACAAAATGTCCTTCACACATGGCATTATGTTCCTGATTAAGCTTTGCTCACTTGTGTTTGGGGAAAAACTCTCTGATTAGTTGAGTAAGCTGCATTTTATCTGAAAGAGCTGATGTCTCAACTGAATTGTTCCTTCAGGCTTGGTGCTGTGTGGATTGTGATGAAGAGCTTTAAGGCTCCTTCATTTTTCTATGATCTGTGAATATGAGATACCCTCATCTTGCGTCACGTCAAAGGCAGTGCACGTGCTGAAGCATCAGTGTCTTCCCCAGATGTTTAGAACTGTTCCTCTTCCCTTTATCCATTCATCCTTTCATCCATTATTCCTGTGTCCTTTTCTTCAGTCTTGGCCAGGTTCTCTTTTCCCCTGCATCTGGAGTGTTACTTGAGAGTTTGCTGGACTGTGAAGTTCTGGTCACCAACCATTGCTCTTTTAGGCCTGCTTATGGAACTTGGGATTTTATTGATAAGGGACAATGAAGACCCACTAGATATAAATTTGGTTCAGTTGATCACCACAGTCCAGAAAGATTTCTCCATCAACCTGTGTTTGGCATTGAGAGCACTGTGTTTCCGGGCTTCTGCTTTATTGTTTCTCTCTGGATCCCTTCTGGACACATCAACTGGTGTATGAGTCGTTATCAGACAAACAGTGGCAACTGCCATTTCAAGGAATTCAGGGCAGCATCCTTTGAGATTTATTCCTTCTCGATACAGCTAAGGATACAATTTTGGACTTTGATAGAAGGATGAATAAACACGTTGCTGGACTATGAAGGACAGAGTAGTGATAGATACATGGATGTGTGTTTAACGCACTCTCTCTGCCATGTAGAGAGAATGTTGTTATTTAGTTTGATCCTATAAAAGGCATGCCATCATATGCTTTATGAAAGCCAGCACAAGCTTACAAAAAGCTGGTGGTCTGCGGCTCCTGCTCTCTTCCCCCACAGTGGTGCTGGCCATTGCATTGCACTTCAGCTCAGCTGCAACCTTCTTAAATAGAGCTGGAGTTCTGGGGCAGCACAACAGTCCATAAAACGTGCCCTTGTGCAGCAGAACTGTGTTAGTTGTGTGATCCCAGAGAGGGGGGACAGTGAGTGATAGGATGACAGCAGTATTCCTATTCCTATCACCTCATTTACACCAAGTCGGAGTGTGTGTCTGTTGAAACTGCTTATTTGCAGGTACTAAGGTTAAGGTGTAATTTCTGAACTACAGTCTGTAAAGCTGTGTGTATGTCAGTTGTTCTCCAATACTAGTTCTGTTCCCCTTGCCCAGTTTCTTCAAACTGTGTCCACTCGTATTCCTATTATGTTTTATACGTTCCTAATCCAGGTTGTTACTGGAATAGCTTTCTGTAAGTGCTTTTCTGTTTCAGAGAACATATAGAGAACATTTTTTCTCTGAAAAGTAATGCATTTGCATGCCAGCAGTTTCTGCCTTTTGGAAATTCCACTTGCAAAATGCAGGTCACAGTGTAGCTATTGCTACACTTTGCTTTGCTGTCCTCCAAAATGTCCTCCAAAAAGAGGTGAAAAAAAGCCCTCTGTCTCAGCACACGGCTCAGGAGATTGTTAGGTGAAAGAAGCTGTTAAAACCTCTTTCTGAATTAATGTAGCACACAAACTGGGTTGCAAGCAATGAAGTCCTCATTCAGAATACATTGATGTCAGCAAAAAGGCTTTCCACTGACTTTAGTTCGTACCCCAATAGAAGCTGGAGCAAAGGGGAGAAGTTTAAAAAGGGAATTATGTAATACTTAACAGATATTTTAAGTCGTTTTGTGTTCTGTTGTCCGCAGAGAAAGTTAACCTCATTTTAAAAACTCAGTAGAGAAGTAGCATTCTTTCAGAAAATGACTTAAAACTGTTTCATTCTTCTTCATTCAGGACACACCATCTAGTCTGTTCTGGGGATCTTAAAGCCACAAGAGTACGTGATTGTGTAATTGAAGGCTTGTCTTGAGTTTTAGGAAGACTTTTCTTTGGACTAAGAACTGCCTGATTGAGGCTATTATCAGCAGAAACGCTATTCCAACCTCCACTAGGATAGAAGGGCACAGACCCAACTACTGATTTGTGCTTTTTTTCCAGACTTAGTGATGTTGAGGAACTAATTTGACAAAATATCTTCCAGTGTCTCTTGGGGAGAGCTGCACGCTGTTGGAAACACCATTATTGTACTGTTATCACTGTAAGCCTGAGTTGAAAGATCATTTTTTTAAAAAAATGCCTTACATAACTACACAGAGAAGGAAGGAGTTATTTTGAGTTTTTTCAATGTGAGTCCTGCATTTGGCTAGCATAGAAGAGACTGTCCTCAAAATGATAGAACAGTGCTATGTGTGATTCTAAGCAAAGTATCCATAGACAGCAATCTGCTAATAGGGCTGAGCTTGAGAAGCATTTTTGGATTTGGATTAAAGGATACCTGCATTTGAGATTACTTTTGGCCCCCTCCTGAGCTCCTCTGTGAGTTTCATATAGGGCAAAGTGCTACCTGAATATACTGCTAGGCCACAGAATGTGCCAAATTTTCTTTAAAATAATAATATTCTCCTGCTATCAAAATGTGTTAGAATAAGGCTTTATGCTTCATTGAAAATCATCACAGCTGTTGATACCTGTTGAAATTACTTCCTCAGTAAGTTCTGTGCTCATCCTGCCCCTGGTGCTCAGCTACTGAAAACCATATGTGCTCAACGATAATTAGAAAAAGACCAATTTGTTTTCCTTCTTTCAATTTCCAAACTACTCCTATTCAAAACCTGTTAATAGTACCCTAGCACTGTGTTCTTCCAGGAAGGGAACTAGAGGGCCTTCAAAGATGCATCTCATCTTCTGAGGAAAGATGAAGTAAGAGCCATGTATTTTAGCGATGGATCATTCACTGTTTTAGACGAACCCTGTAGCAGAAACATTGCCTTTCAGGGTCCATGTGGTGAGTAAACCTGGATCATGAAACTCCCCCTAGCTGAAACATGTTACAAGGATTTGTACAGCATTATCAACCTCTTAACACTAGAGTAAAGGCAGGCTTGATCAAAATTTGAGTTGTTTGGCACTGAACCCTCCCAGGCTGTCAGACACGATGCTAGTTTCCCTTCACTTTATCTGTTTCTTCCTTGTGAATGTTGAAGGTGGGCAGGCACCTAAGCAGTGCTGTTCCAGTTCGCATCACCACCTGTAAGGAGACTTGCTGTCATTTTCCATAATCAAAGCCTTAAAGTACTAGACTCCCTCCCACCTTTGAATTCCCACATATGAAGATTTTCCCTGCTGCGGTGGCTCCAGTACACAGCATCAAATATTGGGAGTTGCACACCTGCCTAAAAAGGAACTTGGGTGGGCAGAAGATTTGAGAACATGGGACCTTGCTAAGTGCAGAACTGTGGAAGGTCATTTGGAGTTAACAGAGGACGACTGCAGCTTGCTGTCCCCCTGCTGCATAGGCTGTATGGATACTGTGGTATCTGAACTGCTGTTGCCTACTATCCATCGTGTCCCTTGAGATCAGCACATTTCTTTGTCATCCCTGTAAAGAAGTCTGAAAAACTGAGGTTTGTGATAGAGGGTCATCCTGTTGCACTTCCAGGATGTACTGTTTTCTTTCCTGGGTACGTTCTGGACTCAAGGTTTTGGCACCTGAGGAATTGTGAGTTCCTTCCGCCAGAAATACTCTTTTTTCTTTTCTGTAGAAAACAGCAGATGTTGCCTTTGCGAACACTCCAGGTAGGCAGTGTGTTCGCCTTCCCAGGCAGCTGGCGGGGGAAGTATGTAACACTTGAGGAATCTCGGTTTCATGTCCCTGTGGTGGTATTCAGAGGCGTGCGGCATTTGAAATGTTGACTCTCCTCTTACCAGGCACCCCTTCTTTTGTTTTCATTGTCTTCATCTCACCTTTTTCTGTTCCCTAACCCTGAAGCTTCCAGCTAGTCAGGAAGGGCCTTTCTTCTTATAGCACAAATTACTATGCAAATGTTTCTGTCATATGCTGCATACATGGCACCTATCCAAGGCGCAGAAAAAACCACTTGATATTTCAGAAGAGCTCCAACAAATTTAATTCCCAGCTGATTTCCTTCGCTCTGTGCTCCTGTTATGCTCCAAAATCTCTGAGAGACCTTGTGAGCTGAACACAAAGTGTAGCATGGAAACACTGTCAGAAATTACCCAGAAGTAGTTGTTTATCCCTTGTCATTGCATCAAAACCATGTTCCAGGACTCAACATACTAAATTGCCTGGTTATAGGTAAAGAAACCTTAACCTTCTTCTCAGTGTGGGTTTATTTTCACTAGACATCTATATCCCTTTTACTCCTTTCCATTGCATGTCCTTTTTTCCTGTACCACTGTAGGAATCATAGCACTTGTGCTTAACACTGCTCTTCCGAGACTGTAAAACAACTTTGCTACCCATCCGTTAGACTACAAAAGAGCAATCTTTGTTGTATTTTTCCCACTCCCAGTCAAGGGCATATTCAGCACTTACAGAGGACGTGGGCTTTGGACTCAGAAATCGTGGTTGTTCCTGAGAGGTTTTTCAGACTTTAGGCACTCTTAAGACTTCTGAAAATCAATTTTTTCAGGTTACAAGTATGCACTGAGGGGTTCTCTATAGTTTTCATTTGTTTTAGCTGAAGCAGAATATCGTATGTGGAGTGTATATCTGAGCGCAGATAAAATGTTTAAAATACACGCATCAGTGACGATAAATATCAAATTCCATCTATGGCATCAGTTATTTGAATTTCATGTGGCTGGTTTCTAACCTGAAGAATATACTTTGCAGCGCAATCAATGGTCCCTGGTAGACCATTGAATTACTACGGTTCTGTTAGTTACTTTTTAGCTATTGCTGTGTTGCTAATACATATTTATATCAAATAACTGAGTGATTCAGCTGACAGGTGAAATAAGTTCCAATACACTGGACAATACATTGTAATGCACTCTGGATAGGTTTAGCAGAGCCTTGTCCTTCAATATGTGTAGTATATTAGTTTGGAGTGTGAATCAGGAAACATGTATGCAACTATGAAATTTATATTGATGAACTTCTGCGGCAGTATTTTAGCTGTATAATATTATGATGTGCTTGCATTTTTATGTGTTTCTATAAATAATATTGCAACTCAGTCTACTGGGAATGTAGTATTAGCTGTTTTGTATGATTGCAAGGACATGATTGCAGTTGTCTGGTTTTCTTATTATTTTATTAATGTTGATTTTTTTTCATTCGTGCTTTTCAAATGTCTCAGTAGTCAGTCAGTCTACTGGAAAATTTGGTCTGGAAAGTTTAGGCCTTCTGAGCTAATGCGTACCCAAAACTGTCTTACATGTTTGATGAATAGATATTACATATATATATATACACACACGGACACACACACCCTGTATGTACGTATTTCCCCACTTGTGTAAATTGGAAAGAGAGAAAACAATTCTGCTCAAGGTTTGAGAAAAAAAAATAAAATATTGCTGTTTGTGCTGCAACCAGTCATGAAAAACTTTCAACTAAATAGGAAAGTTTTGAGCAGTCAGAGGCTGTGATTTAACAACAGCTGTTTGTGATCAGTGCCAGTAGAAATCACTTGTTTTCACCCAGCCGAAAAGAACAGGCTGGTAAAAGGGATTCCAGGAATAGGTACAGTCTTTCACACGGAGTTTAAATAAATCAAGTCTGCATATTGTAAGATGGTGCCATTTACAATGTAACATATTTGTCATTTCTAATGGTATTTTTTTTTGCAGAAGTCAGACATGGAATAAAATTGGTTGATAGTTGGTTTATAAAAGAGTTGAGGAAATCGGAGCCCTAACTGTAACTCTGACCCCTTAGAGAGTACATAGATATTTTTGTTGCTAGGCTTCTGGTTCAAAACCTGGCTGTCTTCATCAGCTAACACCTTTATGATCAAACTGAGTGGATAGTGTTGGAAATAAGAAGGTAAGAAATGCCATTCTTGGTCAGATCCAGTATCCCTCTGTCCCAGTACTCCACCTCTGACAGAAGCAGATGCTGTTTAGGCAGAGCCCAGAATCCTGGCCCCTCTCTGTGGTCCCATCCCCCTTGGCTCCCCAGCGTCCAGAATTGCTGCACCAGAAAAAGTACTTTCCTGCCTAATTCTTTTAGTATCCATTGAGTATCTCTCACTCTCATGAAACAAGGTGTTCACAACAAGGTTTTTTTACAAACTAGAATATAGTCACTGGCAGCCTCAGTGATGCTGGAAGCAGCAAAGCCTAACTTGACATGCCTTCAGTTGGATATGTTCTCCCTTCCACAGAGACTGTAAGCAACCCTGCTATCATCTGTGAGCAGTAGTAGCTACACATCCTCTGTATTTCAGATATACCAGTCACTCCTGAGACACATCAGATGAATTGTACCTGTTGCTCTCCATTGGTTATTACAGAAGCTCAGGATGGCTGCCAGATGTATTTGTCTACGTGGTAGATGGCTAAAGTGGGTTGAGATGAGTTCCTGCTCGCTAGGCCCAGATGTAAACTCCTATGCTGAAAAAAGTTGGTCTGAAAGCTGGATGAGTTGCCCTTTTAACTCAGATGAGTTTTGGTAACACCATCTTTCTGATTTTATGAAACCACGGTTGCTGACGCCAGCATGAATACATTCTGTTTGCAAAGCATTTCACTGTATTGGCACTTTTAACAAACATGAAAGTCACTTAAAGCCTTTTTGAAAGCCTAAAATAAAGTTCTGTTGTTTTGAATCCCTTAAGGTGAACGTTGCCAAATAGTTCAAAAACATTTTTCTTCCTGTTGTTACTAGCATTTATGGCCTGTGCAATAAAGATTTATAATTACTGAAAAGATTCAAGGGAGGGAGGAGAAAAACCCTCTCCTTTTTATGCCTTTGTAAAGTTGCTTTTCTAAGTTGTGTAAAAAGAACCTGTTTTATTTAAAGGCTTTTTTTTTTTCATTCACATTCTTTAAAAGCCTTTCTGTAATGTAATTTTTTAAATGAATGTGCTTCTATTCAAATTAAAGTTTACTCTTAATGGCTTTTATGCTTCATATGATAGAGCACCTTCATTTACTTAGTTATACATAGGCAGTCAGCAGTGTTATGAACTCTTTCTTTATTACTAAGCAGTATGCAGATGTCTGGCATCTTCCACCAAGGGAAGGATGGGATTTTAAAAACTCTTTATTTGACATGATCATAAAGCATGGGTACTAGCCCAGTGGTTTATGACATGCTCAAGTATGATTAATAATTTTAACTATGCCAGTTCCCCCTTACGATCAATAATATAGAATTTTCCCAGTCACTAGTTGAATGGATTTTAATTGAAATTGATTCCCTATAAAATAATAAATTGAAGTGTATTAACAATGATCTTGTGGTCTTTGATGTTAAGGAGTTCCGAGTTCTAACAAAATTCTGAACAGTTTTCAAAAAAATACCTGATTTTCCTCTATGCAGCCTAAGTAGTCATAAAGCACCTCTAATTTTTTTATTTAAGTGCTAATTCCATTAGAAGCATAAAAAGAGCGGCCTTAATTTGCAACGTGAATGTGAATGGAAATGAGGCAGGCCGTTGTTTTTTTAAAAATGTATTTTTCTGTTTGCAGTTCAGCTACAGCTGTACTGTGTGATCCTAAAATTTAAATATATACTGTTGTGCATAATGTTATCTTTGAAGTATTTGTCTGTAAAAATACCTCCCAGTCCCCTGAATTATTAGAAGTTACCTGTATGAAGAAAGCATACCTTGGGAAAATCTGGGGTGAGCAGCTCTGTTAAGAACTTCAGTGTTTTTCCAAAGGTATCACCTGAAGGGCATTGAGTCAGTCTTTGTTTTTTCTCAGTGACAGAGTGACAAGTTGGGTTTTAGGCAGCCACGTACATGGCAATACCACACAGTTCTGAAGCTCCTCGACCACACTAAGGTTTCATCCACATCCTAGAGCTTATGCTCAATTAAGCTTATCCACACCGATGGAAAAGTAGTCGGTTGACATACATTTGCCTCATACTGTGACTTCCACCTGAAGACAACATGCCTAGAAAATAGCCAGGCTCAGGAATACACACAGCATTCTGTAACCAGACAGCCTGGTATAAAATGCCAGGACTGTGACTTGGCGTACTCATTCAGCTATACAGGAGGGCTGGAGCTCTCATCCTGAGGAATGTAGGGATAAGTGAGTTAAGAGACTTTTGTATGTGAACAAAAAGACACGTCAAGGTTCCCCTTCAAGCCTGAGCGTGGTCTGAAGGCATATACATTGACATGGTCTTAGAGTTTTGAGTCCTCTCCACTAGAAATAGGATTCAGATCTTCCCAGTCAGTTCATCTGGGACACCCAGCTGCTATCAGCTGGCATTTGATGAGAAACGGTGCTGAAGCAATTCCAGCACCTGGGCCTTGAAACAAGTGATTTTGCCATATTCTTTCATTCTTCACTCAGACCAGTTGGGAGGCTCACTGCCAGTACCGTCAGCCACAGACTCTGAAGTTCAGTTATTGGGGTTTTTTTGTGTTGAGAGCACGCTGTTGTGGAGGACTTTCAGGAGCTGGGTTTTGAGAGAAAGACCTGGAAAAAAACCCAAAAACTCTTTCACAGCGAAAAAAGGGGGTTTTGCTAACTGATTGTGCCTTTGTTCAGGGAGCAGTAATGCAAAGCTTCTGTTGTTAAATTTTACTGTGCAAAGTCCACTAAGCTGTATGTTTTTTGTTTTCTTTCCTCTTTGGCATGTGTCAGAGGCAGAGATGCAGAGGGAATGGTAATCACATTTCCTTCTTTCTTTAAAGTCTTAGGTCATTCCAGTCTTCTTAAGAAATAGCGGAAAACTTTCTTACTCTGTTTCTTTTTGTCTTTCATTCCTTTAAAAACTCTCGAGTTTTTAACTGAGGACTGTTGTTTAAGTTGGGCCAAGAGATTAGTATCTCCTGCTCTGGTTTTCTTTTGTTAGCCTGACTGTTTAAATGGCTGATTAGACTACAATTGTCTGGTGAGGAATTTCTTTAGCTTGTTCCACGGAGTGTAACTACGTGAAAAACTTTTCAGCCATTCCTTGTGGTTTTCTGTCTTAAGGTGTGAAGATGGTCCAGCCGTATTTAAAGAATCTTGGATGCTGGAAGGAGCGATCAGCATCGTCTTAGACAATGGGCCAGCTTTTAAAAATGTCAGGCAATTAAGGATGCAGATGTGAAAATTCCTTACACTGATCACTACCATGGTGTCACAGCAGTTATAATTCTTGGTCCAAACTTTAAACCCTTTGAAATAAACAAATTATATTTCAGATGAAGGGGACAGGAAAGGGGAAGGGAGGGATAGTCCTACCACTACAGCTACACCAACAGATCAGTTGTCACCTGAGTAGTTTCTGAATGCATCTTTCTCTAGACTCAGGGTTTGCTTTGATGTGTCCAGCAGCGCAGCTGCCATCCATTCTGTTACAGCTGTTGACTGTGACACTAACCGCTAATATTGTTGACTTTTGTAGATCTCTACTTAAACCTGGAGCATGGTTTTTTGAGGGTCATAGAAAAGCAGCCAGCCCTTACAGCCCATCAAGGTAATGAATGTCTTTTTCCTGGGATGTATCTTCATAAAATGAGACATCTATGAGCTTTTTTTTTTGTCTTTTTCTATAAATGTTTCCTTTAGGTCTAGTGGGTTTTTTCAGCTATTGTCATGAAAATAGTGTTTTATTTTCTTCTAATCCTAATAATCTCTTTCTGAGCGAGTTATTTTTTACTGATACTTGCTTGCTAGAATTGTCTGTTGATAAATTTTCTTTCTCCTTCCTTAAATATCAGCTGCTGTGATAAGCACTAAAACGTGTGACCATTGCTTTGTCAGCAACTCATGTTTTCCTTTATTATACCATTACTGCTATTCTTGAGATTTCTTTTGTTCCATCTAGTACTGGGCATGTCACTGTGGGAATTTTACTGTACATTGCTTAGCTGATCACTTGATATTTTTGGTATGAGAATATATGTTTACGGATTTCTTCAGTGTTTTCTTTTGATCCAAATGATCAGAACCTAGGCTATTTAGGCAAGGAATGTAAACAGACTCTGGGACCGCAAGAGAGGAATCCTTTTATCAAGGATGTCTCTAGGAATTAGGAGCACTCAAAGCTAGTGTCTTGTTAAAGTTTCTGCTGCTTATAATTAATTTGGGTAGGCTTTGGGAAAGTCTTTAGTTTACTAAAAACTAGATATATACTTTTCATGCACACATTCTGTATCAATTCTAGCACAGTGAGCAAGTAGCCACTCTACTAAGAGGAATGTAAATTTATGTCTACCACCAGCTACACATTGGTTTTATCGCTGTTATGTCCCCTGGAAAATCTGAGACCTCAACTTTTCTCTTGGTTCTGTGAGGGCAAATGAAGGAGTAATGCTCCATTGATTTCAGCAAAATGTGAAACTAGTTAAAATGAGAACAGGATCAACCCCATTTTTCCTCTACAGCCTGAGACTATAAAGCCCATTCAAATCAATGAAGGGTACCAATGACTTTGCTGACCTTTGGATCAAATCCATAAACCTTTTTAGTAACTTAATTAAAACCACAAATACAGAAACATAAGTGTTCTGTTCTCTAAGTCAGCATAGGTCTTCCTAAAATTGAAAGATATGATCCCTTGCCAATTTTCTTGTATCAGAAATACAGTTTTGATATTTTATTCTCTAGAACTTTTTTCTTAACTATATAAAGCCTATTTTTCACTTGGTCTCAAAATCTCTTTTGATGATGTGCACTGCCTGTGTTATTTGTAATCCTAATTTCATAATCAGTGTTGAAAATGAGACCCACAAAACTTGCTTTTATCGTACTCTTTCTATTCATATTCTTTACGAAAATGGCATAATCAAAGGTAAAAACAAGTATACTGTCTTTTAGCTTTGGCAGTTTGAAGTGTCTTTGTTGCATCTTGCATTAGCCAGCTAGAAGTTAGGTGTCTGGTTGAACTCATCGCTCACATTCCTCAAATAATCAATGAAGAACAACAGCCACGTCCTAAGATAATCTGTGCCCTTCTAAAACAGATGTCCATAATAGGTGCAAAGCATTGCCCTCTGGAGGTTCCTGCTTCTGTCAGCTGGAGAACTCACCATCTAGTCTGGGATAACTACAATTAAATACAGGAAAAGTAGGCAGGAGCTTTTCCCATTTTTTACATCTCAGTATGAAGCATGTAACAAGTGATGTTACGCACTTTTAATTTGACACCAATCTTCCACTACTTAGTATATTAATTTTATCGTCTTTAACTGTACCTGTTAGCAAAATTTGGTTATGCTATGACTTTAAATTGCCTTTTTTTTAATTGATAATATCGTCTTTTATATTCTATTACTTTCTATGAGCATTTTTTTAACTGAGCTACCTTCTGCTCACTGGTAGCAGAATTAAAGCATGAACCAAAAAGGCTAAAATTAATGAGTTACAAGTTCTAGGTTCAGGGGTTTTGTGGTTGTTTTCTTACTTGTAATTTAAATGGTCCTTTAGTCTGAAGAAGACAAGGACTTATTTTATATATTGTCCTGGGATAAGGTTATAACTTACCTTTGCTCTGGCAATTTTTCTCAGACATGAATGCTTTAATAACTGCTGTTAGACAGATCCTGGTCCTCTGAGTTCTTCCTTTCATCTGCCTGTGGTTGAGCCTGATACAAACATGAAACCATTATTAGTTTATGATTGTGCCTTTTGTTGCCTCTGTGGAGCTGGGTCCAGTCTTACAGAGGAATGCCAGGACCAGGTTGAGAGCTGTGCTCACTGGGGACTGAACTTCTGCTTTATAATTCGAAAAACTTACTGAAAACTTCTTCCCTTCATACAATTAATCAGTACAGGCAATGAAGGTGTAAATCTCTGGAAAACCATGAACTGCATAGTTGCAATTAAATAGAAGAGCTGGTAAAACCTATCCAAAAATGATCTGAAATAAAAACACAGAGGGGTGACTGAAAACCCAAGCTTCTTCACATGTCTTTTGTTTGGGCTTTCTGTGTCTCCCTTCAAGTTCTCTTGCATTCTTATGCAGCTCGTTCATTTTATTGAATACTAAAGCCTTTTACCATCTGCCAAAAGGTTTTATTTTGGGGTTTCCTCTTATGTGGGAGGGTGGTTTCCTCCTTCCCTTCGTGCTAGTTTCATTGCTATCTTTAGGACTCAGAGCCTACTGGAGACCTTCCTGTCTCCTTTTTATTACACAGTCTCCTCCTTCCTTGCTGCTGGTTCCTGCTCCCAGGGGCAAAGAAGAAAACAAGAGCTGAAGCTGCCTCTTTGAGCTGCCTGGCTGATGCAGATGGCTTTTGTTTTGAACATGGGAGTCCGGTTCCTGGAGTGCAGGGCTAGGCGTACTCAGCAGCAGCATTCCCTGGGGTGGGTGTTTTTAGGAATGGTTCCTGTCTGAAGGTGCACGCAACTGCCCCGTGCTTTGGCTACAGAGTGCAAAGGGCTGCTGAAAAGGAGTGCTGTAGCCTATAGCATTTATTCTAAATGCAGTATATTCCTCTCTATTTGTTAGTCTTTTACCTCAGCACATTAATCCAACCTGTTCTGCCACTGTTCAGACATCTATAGCCGTAGCCCTTTAGTTTCTTCCTTTTATGGGAACTTTTAGATGTTTATTTTTTCTGCGAACATACCACTTTCCTGTCTTTACCTTTCTTGTGCTGTAAAGAAAAAGTGAAATTGGAGTTGTTTCATTTGTAGAAGAATAGAACAGCATCTTTTTTGTTTCTTCCTGAGAGCAATATAAAGTAGCTGCCAGCCTGGGTTTTTCAACACAGCTCTGAAGGATGCAGGGAATACAGTGGGATGTGAGTACCCAGATGCTGAGCCATGAACACAGCAGGAGGAGGCTATGAGTCCTGGTCAGGCACCTCCATTTAAACCTTTGCTGTGAAGCTCTTCAGGTACCTGCTGTCATCTCTCCTCAAAGTAGATGCTACATGGGGGAAACAAAGGGTCCTGCCTTCTCCCTTCTGCCTGCTGGGAGTGAGAGCAGTCTGTCTGAGGAGCACGCAGTCCTGTTACTGGCTGTCCTGATTCACTGTGCAGCTGAGCCTGTGACTGGAGGCAGTCTGAACGTGAAGGGCACGGGCACAGGGAGTTGTGCTGGGTGTCAGATCACCTCCTGAGAGCTCTGCCAGGATCCATATCAACACATTATGCCTCCGCTGAGTGCATTTCTGGCTTTACTTTTTTGATGTTTTATTTTTTTAATCACTGGCATTACACCAACCAGCATGTCAGGTAGTAATAGGATTGTAATAGTATTTTGTTTGTGATTAGCTCATCTCTTGGACTCTGAAGTGTTCTAATCTCTATCCTTCCGTCATCACCCAGCTCTTTTCGAAGCTCTATCCTTTGGTTTATTTGCTCTCGCTCTGTAATTGAGAATTTTATTGTTGATCGCCATGAAAAATTGTTAGTGCTTAAAAATAAACGATCCATCTTCCATCCCTTCAGTGCATCTAGCTTTTATGACTATAGGGATCTAATGAAAGGTTGAAATGGGGATGAGGAGGATGAGGGTGTCCCAGGTGTTACCTAAATATCTGATCTACAGATGAAAAGGGATGCTGGGATTTCTATTCAGGAAAGTGCTGGTAAAATGGCCTATTTCTTGGCACTGGATATTTTAATGACATTCAGTTCCAAACTTCAGGTACAGCATTGCACAGAGAGGTCAGTGGTGCCCATTTCTAACAGCAGAATGGTGCAACATAACACAGCAGCCTGAGATGACATTCTCCTGAAAAATAAGAGGGCTGTGTGAAAAAATTTCAAGCGGGAGACACACGTGTCTTCTCATTTAGAAAGCAAAGCATTGTACTTGTGAATTAGCACAGTTTTCCATGTTCTCACTGTCACACAGTTACACACACATGCACACACTCTAGTTGGATAAAAACGTAAACAGTAAATTAAGGATATGATTAAAAATTAAACAGCCACTGCAGAAGCCATCAATAGTAAGTACTTATTAACTTACATATAACAGCATGCTGGTGTGATAGCTTCAAATTGGCTGCTGAAACTGATTTGCAGCAAATAAGGCCAGCTTTCCAAAAGGATATTTCTGGTTTCCAGTAATCAGACCCTCAGCTCTGATTGCTTGTTTTGTTCCTTCACATTTTTTGCCAGTCTAAGTAACGGATAATATACATGACTTTCTTGAACTGTAGTGGGCAATATGCTTAATCCTTTGCCTCTAGTGCTTAGCAGAATGAGACAGTATGGGTCTGATCCAGATTTGTCCCATCTCATGCATTGTGAGACTTCTACAATTTGCCCCCCATCTCCTTTTTCTCCATTTTCTTTTCACCAGAGCCCGTATCCATTCTGTGACCCGCCTTGCTTTACATATGTGCTGCATGATAAGCTGAAGGGCAAAGCTTTTTTATACGTATTCACCTGCTCATCCAAGTGCCACATCCACACAGGCACACCTGTGATCTGCAGACCAGCTCCATCTGGCACTGCATGGCAGAGGCTGCGGTTTCTGGAGAGGGTGTCACCCAGCTCCATGGTCCCTTTCCATCTCATAACTTTTATGCCCTACTGTCTTGTGTCCCCTGCACGTGGAGTCCTGTGTATTGGAGGACAAGATGTTTGGCCATCTTGCTTCATTAGAGTCGGTGTGGTTTGAAGCTAGGGCAAGTGATTCTCAGTAGAACTGTTACAACTGGATTCAGCACCGGCAGCTCAATGTTAGTTTTAAATATTAAGTTGAAACAAGGTTAAAGACTGCTCAAAATGGGGACCAGTCGGGAAGGGCTGAGCAAAGCAGGATCTTTTCCATTGAGCTCTGTCTTCTTGGATGTTTGCTTTTCAGGTGGGTTGAGTAGTATGGATATGTGACCAGTATGTGGTACACAGGAGCTTTTGTGTATTTGTTTCCTGCCTTCGTATGGCCAAAGCTGAGCGCTCCTCATTCCAGAAAGCAGCTGAATTTGTGCTTGTTATCTGGGTCTCCTGTGTTCATTTAGGCTGGGGTCCTCCTTCTCTTTTTTCTCCTGTCAGTCAAAAGCAAGAAATTGAATGAGTGTTACTTGAGTTAAAGATCTATAGACAGCCCAGTATCAATGGGTTGTATATATCCTGTAAAAAGGACTTTACTCTAATTCTCCCTTCCTGTGAGAAAGCAGCGCATCTCTTGAATGGCTGCCAAACTCCTTGAATGTGGCTGCAGGTGGCTCAAATGCAGAGTTCGTTAAAACACAGCTGGAAGGTGATTTCTGTCATGAACACCTCAGCCTTGTCAACTGTTTTCCGTGCTTATTCTGCTCCAACTGGTGTGGTCCGTATTTGGAGCTATACAGTGGGTGGCTCTTTGGTAGCTGCTAGCATTGTTGAACAATGGCTGTAGCCGCGCTTTGGGGAGCTGGACAAATGAGTGGCAAATAACTGGAGTGGCTGGTGTCTGCTCAGGGTTGCCTTCAGCTGCTTAGACCACTGACTTGTGTTTTAAAGAATATGAAGGCTGCCCTGATTGAAGTATTCACAGTGGGAGTTTCTCGATGAAGCAGGGGAATAATATGAGAAGGGATGGTGTAGCTTTAAGAAAGTGGAGGACATAATGGGTGTGAACCAAGTCTGAGATGCAGAGTGGGGTGCTGCAGCTGCTGAGAGCCACTGCTGGAGCCAGGATCCTGGATTAAGTGGACTCGGTATGAGCTTCACTCTTGCTTCCTATGCGGTGATTCCTGACTTTGTCAAAGCCTTTCCCATATAGTTGCATCCCTGTCCCAGCCACCAGTTCTCAGACCATGGAGAGAAGGGAGAGGAAGCCAAGGGTACACAATGTGCTCAGGTAGAAGACAGGGAAAAGGTTGGAAACCCTCTGGCTTAGGCTGGTAGAGCTGAGTTGCTGTCAGCAGCAGAGGGAAACCTCTCCAGAGTGGTCTCAAGTGTACAGAATACCGCAGGGAGCAATTCCTTTTCTTCTCGATGTCCTGAAGAACAGATGGATCTGACATGTTTATTGCCTTAAGCTGTCTTGTTTTATCAGCACGTCAGAGCTAGGTGCTTGACAGATGTTGTAAACAGAAAAGAAAATTCATCCATGCCCAGTTGTATGGTTATAGCATCTCTAGCTCCTATTTAGAACTAAATGAGGAGGTATTTTCATTTAAAATTAAGGGAAGACAGAGACAAATAAACTGTTACAAATGCAAACTGATCTTGTGAGCTCTAAAAGCATTGCTTGGCATCTTCTAGCTTTTTGGTTCAGAGCTGTCTGAGATAGGAAAAATGTCAATGCAAAGAGGCCAGGTTGAAGCATAGTGGCAGTAGTGAAGAAGATTTTGTACATGTTACAGCTTGAATAGCTTGAAATTTTAAAGCGTGTGTTACAATTGCAAAAGCTTTTTGAAGCCAGAGACATATTTGCTCAAAAGTTTTTGCAATACAGTTCTGAATATCGAAAGCTAATTTTATTCACATCTACCCCATTCCTGTTTCTTCCTCCAAGCACACTTGGATTCTATGGGGGATGAGGCAGCAAGTGCTTCTGTGTCTTTTTTCACAGCAAGGTCTCTGTCGTGGTTGGGGTTTTTTCCTCTTCAAAAAAATCAAAGAGCTAAGAATTGTGTTAACATACTGCAGTGTTTCCAACAGTTGCAAACTGTGCAGTGCAGAATGGGTATGAAATATTTAATGTGATTTTAAATTAAAACTGTGCTACGTATTTACTTTTTTAAAGAAAAGTACATTGGGTTTATTTGAACTTCAGGCAGAGTAAAGTTAGATCTTACAGGTTCTTGTAATTATTTAAATTCTTTTTAATGTATCGCAGTGTCTATTTGCTGCTGAAATGCAAAGGAAGTCAGACAACAGAATTGGTGACAGTCACTGGTTAAACACCTGTTGTTGAAGAGCTAAACTCTTTTTTTTACTTCTGCAGGTGCAGAGATAATATCTTTTTCATGTTTGTTCAGCTATTTCAATTCAGTGAGTAGTTCATTCAAAAGTAAGAAACCATTTGGGAGAAAAAAAAAGCTGAAAAGCTTGTTTTCGTCTTTTAATCTATAAACAAAATCTGTGCAGTAGAGGATAAGATCTACCAGTTCCGTGATCTTGAGAAATATGGCAACCAGAACTGACATTCAGTTCATCAAGGTAATGCTTCCTTGCTTAATGAGACCCATTACTTAAAAGTGTAATGATGAGCTTATTTTTGCCTTGATTTGGAAAATACTGCTCTTCAACATTTTTACTGCATTTCACATTTACACACTAAGACCTATTTTATAACTAGAACTTAACATCAATCCCAAATAAAAAACCAATTGCCTGGCATAGTCTGTCATTACTCATGGCCAAATATGAGAATGTAAGGAATAAAAATCGATCAAGAGTTGTGTATAAAAGTGCTAATCATGTAAATAAATGTGTAGGTTGTGTTAACTGAAAAAGAAATACCATATTTATTGATACGTGCTATATTTAAATCTGTGTAAACAGGCTGACAAGTTCAATATTACATCGGGAGTTTACTGCCCACAAGCTTAGGACAAGTAGTTTTTTCTACATTTTTAGGATCTAACAGAAGTATTGATAGGAAAGGTCCAAGGGGTAAGGAGCATTTTAACTGTCAAGAACTGTTAAAAGGTGTTGCATGGAGGACACGGAGCAAATAATCTTCTCTGGTTTAGAGGTCCAGGCACACAAAGGACCAGAAGGTACCTGGGAGGAGCAAACATGGATTTGCAAAGGACAAAACAGCCTGATTTCTTTCTGTGATGAGAGAACTGGCTGTGTGGACAAGGGAGGAGCAGTGCATGTTGTATGCCTTGACTTTACAAACACCTTTGATATGGTCTCCCCCAGTGTCCTTGTAGCCAAATTGCTGATTTATGGAATGGGTAAGGAGACAAGAAAAGGATGAAGAACCTAGTGGCATCCCTAAGGAATAGATATAGGGGACAACACTGTCCAAATATCTGTTAGTGACCATGATGATGAGACAGGGTGCACCCTCAGCAAATTTGTGGGATGATACCAAGTTGGGGACAGTGCTTGATGTGCTGGAGGGCAACACTGGCGCTCAGAGGGATCTGGATGGACTGGAGAAGTGGGCTGACAGAGACCTTTGGAAGTTCAACAAACAGAGTCCTGCATCTGTGATGGAATAACCCTTTGCGCCATTACAGGCTGGGGGTATCTGGCTGGGGAGCACTGTGCCGAAAAAACCACCATGGGGTCTTGATAAACAACGATTTAAATATGAACAAGCCCCTGCTGCAGAGGAGGACAACAACATACTGGGCTGTACAAGCAGCAGTGTAGCCAGCAGGTCAAGGGAACTAATTGTTCCCTTGCATTTGGCATGAGTCAGATGACATTTTGAGCAGTCGGAGCAGTTTTGTGCACAAGAAAGACATTGACAAATCCGAGTGGGTCAATGGATAGGTCACCAAGGTGGTCAGGGGCTGGAGCACATGGTGTAGGAAAAGAGGATGAGGGCTGGGTTTGTTCAGTCTGAAGACAAGGTTCGGAGAGTCTTATGGCTGTTTGCAGTTGCCTGTTGAGAGGGTGCAGAAAAGAGAGAACCAGATTCTTCTCAGATGTGCACGGGGCCAGAATGAGAGGCAACCAGCACAAGCTGTAATACAGAGAAGTCTAACTAAATATAAGCGGTGGGAAGAAGGGTGGTCAGACAGTGGAACGGGCCCAGAGAAGGTGTTAATCTCTATCCTTATAGATATTCCAAACTCGACTGGACACAGCCCGGGGCAACCTGACTTTACACTAATCCTGCTCAGAGTAGGAGATTGGACTAGAGACCTCCAGAGGTGCCTTCCATCCCGCACGGGGTTCTGTGATTGATAGATGCCAGAGTCTGAGCTTATTGCCAGAGCTTCCCTTTGTGGGTCACTCTAGGAAAAATAGGAACCGTTGGAGATGTTTTATGTGATGTGATTTGCTTTAGGCATTGACTGTGTTTTAAGTTGAATCTCACTCCGGGAGATCCTGATCTCTTCTCTGGAGTGACAAGCTAAATAGATGCCTACCTTTGGTCAAGTGAATATTGTCTAGGGTGTTTGATAAGAGTTAAAATCTAAAGAGAGTTACTTTTGTTTCTGAGGGCAAAGGAAGTTAGTGAAGGAATTTATGCTTTATTCTGAGTCATCAGAAGGAAGCGGTTGAGAATTTGCAGACTGAAGGCAATGTGAGTGGAAATGATCACAAAAGAGCTTCTGATCTGAAGGAGAGGAAGGAATGAGTAAAAGCAGCTGAATAATGTCAAAGGACTTTAAAACAACTGGTTTATTTGAACTTTGGAATAGATAGGTAAAGGCTGGAAAGGGTAGGAAAAGAAAGTTCAAGGGAACTGACAGCGTTTTTTTGAAGACAAGATACTGCAGACGTGGCAGCAGACTGTCCTATTGAAGGAGGAAGACATAAAATATCACAAGTACTTCAGGCTCTCTGCAATTATTTGAAAATCAGGCATACTACAACTGATGGGAACAGGGGAATGCATTGCTGAGGGAAAAATTTAAAAAGTAGCACCAGCACCTAGTTTAATGAGTTGCAACTACAAGGGGTATTAAAATTCAGTTTTTTCAAGACTGTAGAAATAAGGGAAGGATGAAGGAAATTAGACTTCTGTTACTTTGTGGATAAGGAGGTGAAAGCTGGTCACAAAGAGGAGGATGAACACCAGCCTTTCTTGGATTCAGTTTTCCCAAACAGGCTGATCATGACAGGGTATTTGGAACGCTTAAATAGAAGGAAAAGAACACAAGCTGGGATAGCAGACAGAGGTGAAATATGGGGAGGGAAGCTGAACACAGTCAAGTCATCAGGGTCTCTTGAAACTGGACCCTGAGTACCTGTGAGACAGATGAGACCACTCCTGGACTTTAGCTTTTATCTTTAAGAACTTGTGAAGGATGAGGAAGGGCAAACCTAAACATTAAAATGAGGAAGCCTGTCAGCTTAACTTTGATACATGATGAAATGCTCCAGAAAATTATAAGTCAATTTGTAAACACCCAGAGGATAATAAGCTGATAGAAAACCAGCCAGTGTCGACTTGTTAAAAAAAGATATGTGTCAAACCTCTCTAGTTTCCTTTCTGAATGGAGTAAGAGGTGCAAGAGATAGAAGTAGTAGGTATGTCCTTAGTAAGGCTTTTGGCAGTGTTGCGGAAAGCCATGTGTCATTCTTACAAGTAAACAGGGAAAAAATTGTCTAGGTTAAATTAGTGTGATGCAGGTGAAGGACTGGCTGAAATACTGTGTTCAAGGAATAGTTACTGTTTGCTCAGCAGATGGGGAGGGAGCCTGAAGTGCAGTGCCCTTCGTTCTGCCCCAGGGCATGTGCTGCTCACGGTTTTCGGAAGTCGTGGATGATGGACTGGAGAGTGCAGTGTGTGAGGGACTATAAGCTCCAGTAAGCTCTGGATGTTGTGGAGGGCAGGTTTAGAGTCCAAAGTGATCTTGATAAGATGCAGAAATGGTTAAAATGGGTAAGGTGGGAATTCAGCAAATGTGAGTAAGAAGGTCTGCGGTGAGGAAAGGAAAACAAGTGTATGTGTGCAGATGAGGGATATCTGAGTAAGTAACAGTAATGTGAGAGAGCACATGGTGTTGGGATATCACAAGCTGGATATGAGTCAGCAGTCTGATACGGCTGGGGAGAAAATGGGGAAGAGACCAGACTTCACTATAAGTGGGAGTCTTGCATGTAAGCCATAGGAAATTCTTAACTCTTTTGTGTTGGCTCTGTCGCTTTGCTGGGATAGTGTCCAGAGCCGGCTTCACACCATGAGACAGTATAGACAAACTGGAGACAGCCAAGAAGAGAGCTGTAGGAGTGAGCAGAGATTTAGAAAAGACCAGTGAGGAAATATTGAAAGAGTTAGGTCCGGGATGCAAGGACAAAGTTGGAAAGAGGCAAAATCTTTCAGGTATATTGAAGGATTTGTAATATAAAATCATAGTGGTGTTTACCTATGCCCTTTCTACCTACCCAAAGGTAAAAGGGAAAGTAATTAGTTCAGTTTGCACCTAAGGAGGTTTAGTTTGTGTATTAGAAACTTAGCGTAAGCATATTACAGTGAAGTATTTAGGGGGAATGAGAGTAGAAGGAGGGCTGTAGGTGTGAGGAATAGGTAAGAGGCAACTGTGAGGATGTTTGTCTTTGCCTCAAGGAGGGGTAGACTAGACAGTCTTTCTGAAATCCACTTCAGTTCTCTCTATGGTTCTGCCCACCAAAGGAAAACACAAATTAAAAATGCAAAACAAGAATAAAAATGATTTAAACCAAGGGTTCCTTTTTGTTAATTTGAACTGTGATTATATTCAGCATTTTAAATAACCCTGGTTTAAATTAATCCCTTATGTTGCAGTGTTAGCATCTTCTATTTATGGAGGTCTTTTACAATACCTTTTTATTTATTAAAAAAAAAAAATGCTCCTTGGTGTGATAATCTCCTTGAGTATGAGTTATACAAGTAATGATGAAGAGGCTAAGATGTTCTTAAAACTGTTCTGAGGTAGTTGCTTTAATGCCTTAGTTTTTCAGTAAATTGGCTGAATTCATGTTGTAAAAACTAGACATCTCTTGAGACAATATTGTCCTAATAAATACCAATTTCTTAAATAGGTAACACTTGCATAAAGAAATTTCCCCTCTCTAAAAATGAACTACTCGCCAAGCACGCAGCTCATCCAGACGGTAGCCTTGTATATCTTACTTTATCCAGGGCTGTACTGGTGACATTAATTCAATGAGGAGACCGGAATGGGAGCCTGTTAGTTATTTTTCATGTTTGATTTTCTTCTCTGTGAAACTAATATAAAGATGGTTATGTGAAGCTAATTATACCTCAGCTTTTTATTTTCTGCTGCTGAGTGAAATCATATAGAAGGATTATTTTTTCCCTTTTCCCTGAAGAATGGAACATTTGACCACAATTACCATTTTGTACATTAGATTAGAGCACCTTGCTATCTATTACCACAAGTGATTTATTAGTACATAGGGCACACTGGGAAAGTGTCTGACTAGCCAATGGGACATAGTAATCACATAATGCAATGCCTGCAGAATCAAATTCTGTTTGATGTTTAATATTTACCCAAACTGCAAAATAAGACTTCAAACAAACAAACAAAAATCTTCAAAAAGGGAAGCCCAAAAGTAAGGTGAAATCAGGTAAATGCTGGAATAAATTTTCCTCTTACAGGAAATCTGTGCTGAGCAAGGCATCCAAGGGAAGGGAAGCGCTGCTTTCTGCCCTTTCACATTCTGCTGTCCCCGGCTGTCCTGCTTCCTCTGTCTGCCTCTCTGCACATATGTGCAACCCACCTAAGGAAACAAATAGAAACGACTGGTCCCAGTCTGGCACTTCAATCCCTCAAGTTGATTCTGATTGGGAAGGTTTCTTGTGTATAATAATAGGTTATACAGACACTCAAATTTGTGCTTCTGTTAGTGTGGAGGGCACATGCTCACCTGCTGGCACAGAAGTGCTGTCATCCACTGAGCTCCATTTAGCCAGGTGCCAAGCACCTTTCATCTGAGAAAAAAGGATTCTTAACAGCCACTGCTAAAGATGTCTCTCACTGCTATAATGTATTAACAGCAGGGATGAAAGAGTTAATTCATTTTCCATCCATAATTTTTTTCTTTGTAGAACTGATTTGACACAGTCTAGCAGGGTGCTGTTACTGAAAAATTGAAGCACCAGGTGTGATTAAATAAGATCACACGTTTCATTCCCTCTTTAATTTCACATCACCCTTCAGCAGCTGTACCCCTTTGCTTTCCTATAGCTGGAGAACGTATTGCATTTACAGCAGGCAGCTTGCCGCATTGGTAGCATGCACCATTGGACTGTTGCGAATCAAATCTGTTTGTGCACACAAATTATTTATTGTTTGATGGACCAAACTTATTAATCTGTTTATTTCTCAAGAGTAGAAAAAACAGAGTGCATTTGGGTAATGGAGACAAACTTAGCATGGTTCTTCAGTATTTTCAGAGGTTCATGCATGCAGCAGAACAGTTTTCATTTCACTGGAAAGAGAGTAAAAAGGTGAAGTGGACTTGGGGTCCTTTTTGCTATTCTTACCAAGCATATGTCAATAGGATCTGATTAAGTTGCCTGCTTCCCTGAGATTTCATGGCCTGCCACTGACATAAGGAGACTGAGCCAGTGCCCTCCTGGCCACTGCAGAGCAGCAGTACTGACACAGCACACACTGGGTCAGAAAGGTGCCACTGGGGCCACAATGGCTATTTGCAGTTAGAAGCTGATTGCACAAAATGAAAACGATCAGGATTTTAATTTTCCATTGCTTTAGAATAGTGTTCCTATGAAAAACTGAATTGGATTCTTAGAATATTGCTGGTAGTTATTCAGGGCAACATTTCCACTTCCAGACTCTGGCTGGCCTCACTGCTCAGCCAAAAGCAACTCAAAACAAAGAGAATTATCTTTTAATTTTTCCCAGTCCTCAGAGGAGGAGGGGTTTGTTTGCAATACTCTGACACCATTATTTGCGGTAAAAAGTTTGTGCAGATATAACCGTGCCCTGCCTGAGTTGTTCCAGTGCAGCTCTGCCATAATTAACCCAAAGAACAGAAGTCAGCACTCTGTTGTGCATCAGTATACAATCTGCTGGATTACCATCCTGTGGTGTCATCTCCAAGGCATACTGTCCCTGGGAGCATGTGTCTCTGAAGAGGCCTGCTGCTGTAACTTTGGCTTGGTTTTCTCCTCCTGTGCCTCTGGTGCTGGACTCCACTGATTCCCTGCTGCACTTAGTGGTGATATCACACATTTATACAGCTATGATGTTTCATGATGCAATATGGTAACGCTTCTCAGCAATTCTGAGCAGCGTTTGCCTGTTGCCTCTTTATAAATGTGGGTGTACAGCAATCTTGCCTGTTCTCCAGCACCCCTGACCCCCTGTGTGAACAGCCAGTTTTGCTCACTGAGAACTTGTCAAAATGCATCTATCAAAATTAAACAGGTGAATTAAACAAGTAAAATTGTACCTAAATACCATAGCACTTCGTTCCCAAGTGGACAGGGGTTTGTTTGCTGTAGCGTTATTCCCACATAAAAGAAAGAAGATGCCAGGAGAGGGTGACAGAAGGAGTTTGGAGATTCTAGGGATACATCTGGGCCTGCGTTTGAGTATAAATGATGCCTGTGAACACCTGTCCCTTCTTAAATTTTATCTTGGAAGCAGCGTTGGGACCAGCTCATTTGATGTCCCCTGTTTTTTAAATTAAGCTCTGCAGATAAGACTGGCTGCCTGTAGTGCAAGGCTGTCCTTAAAAGTGAGCTGACATTTATGCAAACATGACTTAGTTCACGCAGGAAAAGATACTTTTTGATCTGTGAGAGTACAAAAAATAAAACTCCATAAAACTCCAAAGGAAACCATTTTTCTTTTCTTTATGTTAGTAGACCAGTCTTCACAGGGATGGAGGAAGCTGCTCTGACCTTTCTTTCCCTGTGTGATACAGACTGAGTGTGACTGTTTCATCTTAAGTGAGGCCAGTATCAAATCAATGGTTGGAACTAACTGTGCCAGTTTCTGCGTAATTATTGCCATATGCAATGGGCTGTTTTCTGCAAATACTTATACAGTGACTCCGAGTTGTCTACGATTTACTGCTGTTAAGACGAATGTGATTATTTATTAACTGTGTATTCACATGTACACAAAGGAAGTGTTTCAAAAGGTGAAATTATATTTCAGTAATTGTTTCTTATTATGCTCTGGATTTTTTAAAATTGTCTTTTGAAGTCGCAGTGAAGGGCTTAGGAAATCTTTCAGGTTGTGAAAGTTACCCAGTAATGTCAGCCTAAAGTATTAAAAAGTCCAGTGTGACCCCCTTCAGAAATAATGAGGTTTAAAGGAACCCATATTTTGCCCTGGATGTTTTGGGAATATGAGTGTTTAGACTATTCGTGGTTTCAGGCTGAAGCATTAAACCTTTTAAAAAACCAAAGCAGACGTTTTCATGCCACTCCCTAGTTTGTGGATCTGTTGCTTTAAGGGAAATGCTAGATTAATATTGGGAAAGTTGGCAGTAGCCCTTACTCCTCTTGCCAATGCGAAGCAGGGTGTTATTTTCCCTACTGCTTTTCCCATATCCTTTCTTTTCTTTAGGTGGATGAACTTCTCTTTCTTGCTCAAAAACCAAATGGATTTGCCATTGGTGCTGCTTTAATGCTGTTCTTTTCCTCTCCACATACAAAGCAGCCTTTGCTCACACCTGCTGTGAATCATAGAATGGTTTGGGTTGGAGGGGACATTAAAGATCATCTGATTCCACCCCTCGTGCCAGGGGCAGGGACACCTTCCACCAGACCAGGTTGCTCAAAGCCCCATCCAGCCTGGCCTTGAGCACTGCCAGGGACGGGACACCCACAGCTACTGTGGGCAACCTATGCCAGCGCTTCACCACCCTGACAGTGAAGAATTTCTTCCTAATATCTAATCTAAATCTACTCCCTTTCAGCCTAAAGCCATTCCCCCTTGTCCTATCACTACATGCCCTTGTAAAAAGTCCCTCTCCAGGTTTGTTGTAGGCTGACTGCAACTCTTTGAGTGCAGCCATCCAGCCAGTTCCTTAACCACTGAATGGTCCACCCATCAAATCCATGTCTCTCCAATTTAGAGACAAGGATGTCGTGTGGGACCGTGTCAAGCGCTTTGTGCAAGTCCAGGTAGATGATGTCAGTTGCTCTTCCCTTATCCACCAGCGCTGTAACCCCATCATGGAAGGCCATCAGATTTGTCAAGCACAATGTACCCTTAGTGTCACCAATCACCTCCTTATTTCCCATGTGCCATAGCATAGTTTCCAGGAGAATCTGCTCCATGGTCTTGCTGGGCATGGAGATGAGACTGACTGGCCTGTAGTTCCCCAAGTCTTCCTTTCTTCCCTTTTTAAAAATGGGGGTTATGCTTCCCCCTTCCCAGTCAGGGGGAACTTGACCAGACTACCACAACTTCTCAAATATGATGGACAGTGGCTTAGCCACTTCATCCACCAGTTCCCTCAGGACCCATCTCATCAGATCCCATGGACTTGTGCACCTTCAGGTTCTTTAGATCATCTCAAACCTGATCTTCTCCTACAGCGGGCAGTTCTTCATTCTCCAAGTCCCTGTCTTTGCCTTCTGTGGCTTGGGTGGTGTGGCTGGAGCACTTGCTGGTGAAGACTGAGGCAAAAAAGTCATTGAGTACCTCAGGTTTCTCTATATCCCAGGTAACCAGGTCTCCTGTTTCCTTCCAGAGAAGGCCCACATTTTCCCTAGTCTTCCTTTTATCACCAGTGCACATGTAGAAGCTTTTCTTGTTGCCCTTGATGTCTGTGGCCATCTTGGGCCCCTCTTCCCTGCAGGGCTTTATCCCATGGTTCTCTACCAAGCAGATACGTGAAGAGGCCAAAGTCTGCTCTCCTGAAGTGCAGGGCAGTGATCTTGCTGTAAGCCCTCCTCACTGCCCTAAGGGTCTTGAACTCCACCATGTCATGGTCACTGCAGCCAAGTCTGCCCTTGAGCTTCACATTCCCCAGCAGCCCCTCCTTGTTGGTGGGAACAAGATCCAGCATGGCACCTCTCCTCATTGTCTCCTCTATCACTTGGAGAAGGACTTTATCGTTAATGTATTCCAGGAACCTCCTGGATTGCTTATGCCCTGCTGTGTTGTCCTTCCAACAGATATCGGGGTGACTGCAGTCCCCCATGAGGACCAGGGGCTTGTGAACATGAGGCTGCCCTATCTGCCCACAGAAGGCCTCCTCTGCATTGTCTTCCTGGTTGGGTGGCCTGTAGCAGGTCCCCACTGTAATGTCACCTGTCCTCATGCAGAGCTCCATGCACTCCAGCTGGTCATTAACAGAGAGGGTTACACGCCCTCCTCGTGTCCCCTGCCTGTCCTTCCTAAAGAGCCTGTATCCTTCCATTCCAACACTCATAAGAGCCATCCCACCACATCTTCATGATGCCAGTAAGGTCATAGCCCTGCTGGCATCCGCATGTCCCTAACTCCTCTTGTTTATTCCCCATGCTATGTGTGTTAACACTGAGGCATTTAAGCTGGGCCCCCAGTGAAGCTGACTTACTGGCTGGAGTGGCTGGAATTCCCTTGTGGTGCTCTTCAGGTGCTCTCCTGCTGACCTGTGATCCCTCCCCAGGCTCTGGGCATCTATTGCTGGCATCACACTGGTAGGAGTGGGATGAATTGATGTTCTCCTCCCCCTCCTTCTCCCCGAGGAGAGCACAACATCTGTTTTGTTTTCTCAGTGGAGAGAAACACATTCTCAAGAAATTCTCCTCTTTTCCTGCTTGCTAACAACAAAAGAGATTTTAAAGCATTTAGTGTTTCTGGAGAGAGGAAAACACAGTGGAGCCCTAGACAGGAAAAAAAACAGACATGGAAAAATAAATTGGACATAATTTGAGCTATAATTAAAGGTCTCAAAAAGAAGCCAAACTGCCAAGTTGGAAAGAAAAATGTGCATCTTGAAATAAAGTACCTTTATGGAAGGATGTGCTTGGGGTTACAGTGTAGGACTGCCATTCAGGACATCTTGGCTCTATTTCTGCTCTGGGCTTCCTGGGCCATACCATACTGGAAACTTAACCCTTATTTGCCTTGGTAGTCCATATATAAAATCTGATGGTATTGTGAGTCTCGGTATTTCATAGTGCTTGTAAGCACAAGGAGATGATAGGAGTTACTTAAATAGAAGCTGCTGTGGCATTGCAGTGATGGCAGGTTTTTTTGTTTATTCCATTGAAAAAGAGTTCATCTGCTTTGAAATATGGGAAAAAGTGTTTAACTGCATCCCTGGGTAATTGTTGTGTTGTTAGCATAGTGTAACCTTCAGCTTCAGTAAGGGGTCCTACTTCAGAATGACTTAAAATGTAAAGTGAAAAAGAGTGCTTCACAGAACCTCACAGAGAAGGACCTTATGGTCAGCCTGCTAATGCTGTCCCTGCATGTCACATGTGACTTTGAAAGCAGCAGATGTTGTTACATACTATCTGCTTGATAGTTAGAAGCCAAACCAAAACCAAAGACTCTGTGCTGAGCTGTCTGTGCTTGATAGTTAGAAGCCAAACCAAAACCAAAGACTCTGTGCTGAGCTGTCTGTGATCTGGATGAGGGCAGGTTTCACATCTGAGAGGGTGCTTCTGCTGTGACACGTAATAGAAGCTCACAGGCTGCAGGGTGTGACTGGTGGGAGCGTAGGGCACTCCTGCTGCTTGGAAAATCCATATGTGCAGCTTTAAGCTTTGCATTGCAACGTACCAACGGTCCCATTTGTGATATGGTTAGACGTGGTGTCTTACAGTTCCATCATTCATAAATTTTCAAACCCATGTGAATAAATCCAAATATTTTTGTCTTTTAAAGGTGACCCACAACTCTAAACACGTTTACAGGTGAATACCTCAGCCACTCTGACAACATTACTGATTTGCACTCAGCAAATCTGGCTTTTGTGAGACAAATGAAAAGTTTATAATGCACTGTGACTTCCTTCTGGAGGACAAATCAAAATAAATCAAAGTTACTCTCTCCTTTTCTCACTGCTAGTATCAAAACTGTCTCCAGATGAACATAGAAATGTGCTAAGAGGTAAAGAAAGGTGTGGATTTCAGTGGCATCTTGGTTTAATCTTTTTATAGCTGTGTTAGCAAAAATGCACATTCCTGGGTGGTTATTGTGTGTTTGAAGGGCCAGTAGAAATTACATTTTTCGGAGGTGTCAGAGTTGGAGGTAGTTGTTATTAGTATTTCAGGACTCTTAAGTTACCAAGCATACTCTTTGTGTATGTTTCTGCAGATCAGTTTGAATCATCTTCTGTATTTAAAAATTCACCTTACAGTTTCGTGACCTGCTAGAAATCTCGCAACATGGTATTTATGTTAACTGGTGAATTTGGGACACACGCTGTGGTTTAAAAATACAATAGTCGGGCTCTTGGGTCCATTTGCTGTAACATTTCCATGGTAGTCTGAACTTTGCACCACTGGTGGCAGTTCTGTCCCCTCTGCTATGATACGTTGTGATACACATATACATTTCCTAAACCTACCATTCACTTCCATTGTTTTCTCTGTTTGTTGCTAGAGGAAATCATCAGACTTCCATCTTTGCCATCCACGTGTCCGTTGCTGAGGACAGTATAGCTTGTGGATAAGCAGCAAAGAACTGTGGAACAGAAATACTTTTTAAAAAAAGTAACAACTGAAGAAACCCTGACTACTGGAAGCAGAAGATTCAGAACTTAACATTGGTTGAGTTGCAGCAGAAGTAATGAAGTGTGAAATGTGCTATTCCCAACCAGTACGCCATGCTGCTTTAATTTACAGAATATATAATTATATAACATTAACATTCTGGTACATCAGTCTTTGACAAAAATTGAAATGAAAACAGACAAATGCATGAATCTGTTTATAAGACAATTATTCTAAGAGCAGTGGATAAGAATACAAACTTGAATAATTTTCATTATTTTAAGATTATGCCTTTGAGAACTTTTGATTTTGTAGATACTCACATGCTGTTGCAAACCAACTTAGTTTAGTAAACCTTTACTAAATGCTTATGGAAGTCCTTCCAGCATACTTCTAACTTAATCTGAATCCTATGAGCATAAGACCAGGAATCTGCTTTGAGATCTGCTTTTGAACTTCAGGGATAAGCTACATGTGAGATTGGTTTTCCCAATCAGACCATAGTCCATTTAGACTAACATTCAGCCTTTGGCAGTGGCCTGAATGAGCTGGTTAACCAGATGTACAATGCTACAACAATGACAATGAAGAGCACCACATCCCATCGCTCCAGGCATCTGTATTAACCACAGAGTTGTTAGAATAGGAGATGTCCTTCTATTTTATTTGCAAAGAGACGACAAATGTTTACTATTAATGGTTCCCGCTATATGATTACAGGGGAAGAGGACAGAATCCTGTTCTAACGTTCTGCAGGCAAATTTCTCTTCTGAGACACCGTTAGGTCCCAAATTGACCTACTGTGCTTGTGGTGTGGTCCAAGTATCTTTTATTTAAACCATTTTTGAGAAAATCCACTGAGTCTGGATTGCTCAGGAGACTCCTAGCAGTCTCTGTTGTTATTTCTTCCATGTAGCTGAGGCCAGAAGTAAACAGATGATTGAAATCAGATTGGATGGCTTAGGAAATGAATATGCTTTTCTAACATGCCCACTAATGGAGAAGTCTCCCCATCACAAACCTGCCACCAGGGCATCCACTCTCCTCAAAAGGCCAAGTGACTCGCTTTCCAAGGCTAGTCAACCTCTCCTCCTCCTTGGATTTGATGCTTCCTCCTAGGGTCAATTTAGGAGGCCCGGAGTTGCATTTTTTAAGGTTTCTTTTTTGCTCATACCTTACAGGTTTTTTTCAGCTGAAGAATAAGTAAGTCCCCAGGCTTTGTTTTGTTGTGATGTTTTGGTTTCTGGTGTTGCTTTTGTTGAGTTTTTTCCCCAGATGTGTATTAAGAATCAGATTAGCTTTCATCTTTCAACTGCTTGATAATGATTTATACAGAGCCCATAGACAAGCTAGGGGATACAAAGTGCATATGCACAGTCTGGTTGGGTCAAGAGATGACCTTTCTGAGTTTCTGTCTCCAGAGGAAGCAAAATTGTTTAGTCTCTGGGATGCTAACAGGGCGGTGCTGAGAGACAAACTAATTTTGGTAGCATCATGCAGAAAAAAACCCCTCTGAAATTTAATGACCTTCTGTAGGGGAAAAAGGCTTTAGGCATGAAGATACAATCAGAAATCAACAAGACTGTCATCTGGGGAGTGGAGAGAGTACAGAAAAAGAAACAACTGGAATAGGCTGTATGTTTGAGTTTACTAAAAGGTACTTTTTTAACATAGAAGCACAGTTGACAGAGCAAGTAAGGCATGGTTTTCAGCATACCGCATTGCTGTATTTAAAACACAGCTCTTGATCCTTCACAAGGAATGAAATCGGATTTTTATTAAGGAATACCTAATGATTAGATATGTTGCACATCATCAAAGGCATTGAATAAACACAGTGCTAAATTTTGAGTAATCAAATGGTATATGATAAGCAGGAGGAAACTGGGGAGCAAAGTAGGAAGTTGTACTGTATTTGGGGAAAAGGGTATGTTTCTGACAGGAGCAACAAGAAACACGTTCCTGAGGCAGGTGGTCAGACTTGTATGTTTTTGTGGGTATAATACTTTAGAGGTGGATCTGGTTTGAAAAACAAAATAAAGCAACTGTTTAGAATATTTTTATAAATGAATAGTTTTCTTACTTGTACAGATTATGCCAGCATTCGTACAAGAGTGGATGGTGTCACAGCATGGGGATGTTTGGGAATAGAATTGTTCTCTCTTGCCTTGGATCAGAAAGGTTCTTAGGGAAAAAATCTAGGTCGAATAGTAATGGAAAACAGATGAACCAGGTTTCACAGATCATGTAGTCCATCCCTTTTCACTGAAACAACATCAGTACGTAGAATTTATAGTCCATATAATTTATATGGAAAATGGATGGAGTTATTTTTAGTTGGCAATATTAATGGTTTGATAGTGTATCACAAATGTCAGCTATACAATGACCTATTATAATACTAATTGGACATATAATGTAGCATCCATACAGCTGCTGATGGACAGGATAATGGGATGGTAACTTACTCAAATTGATTTATGTGTCACCAGACCCTGGCCCATGCACTTCAGCAGTGACCAAGATAAATAAGCTTATTCTTACAGAGATGGTAAGGCTGCACGTCTTCAAGAATACAAGCCTGCATACTGGTCCTGAGTATTTGATCCATCTCTGTGAAGAGGAGATCACGTTGTTCCTGCACCACTTCAGGGGCTCTGATATTGGAGCCTGTCTTAATGCAGAGATTAGGACAAAGCAGCTCCTTGGAGAATGAGTTGCTGTGGGACTTCTTTGGAGAATGAGTTGCTGTGGGACTTCTGTAGCTGCTATTCCAGGTGGTGCAAGGTCTCACTGAAACTCCCACTGTGCGTATGGCTGACAGATGCTTCGGACTGGCACAACAATACCACCAACTTTTTATGATATATGTGCCAGAGGAATTCAACATATCCCCGAGCTAGCTCAAGTCTTTCTATGTTCCATTTAAGAAATATTGACAAAATGGGCCACATTATCTCTCAAGTCATTAATATATAACTTATGAAAGGACCTGGTCAAAAAAAATAAATAAAGACAAAACTCTAAACCAAACCTATTTTCTGCTCCTATGCTCCTTCTGCTGGTTATGCAGAAGCAGTAAACAAGCCCTATTCCCAGAGCTGTGCTGACAGCGCTGATGATGGTGGTGCACAAATTAGGAGGTAAACAAAAAGCCGTGTTAATTTCAAGCTCCATTAGAAACAGGCGGTAAAAAAAAAAAATCAATGTCTTCCAAACAGAAAAGGTCAAAATTGGTAGGGAAAGAAAGTTGGTTTTCCGGTAGGTATAAGACTTTTTAATTATTATTATTATTATTATTATTATTTCTTTTAAATTGGGTGTAAGCAAGAAGAAGCTACTGGTCAGTGTCAATATTAATGACTAATACACTGAAAATAAGCAACTAGCAAAAGTTGTTTTTAAAGAAAAATACACTCAGCTTTGGCTCAGGTTGAAATTCTTGTATTTAAAGGCTGGTTTCTATTTTAAATTTTGCCTGTAGGTTCTGTGGATATTCAGTTACATTTATAATCTTGGCATGACACATTTGAGGGATCATTCTTTTGAAAAGTGTAATCATCAGATTTCACTGTTTTCTCTTGGCACAGTCTATTCTTGGATCCAGATCCTTGAGGCCTGTTAGTTTAAGTTTTAGGCTTTGTTGTGCATCCAGATTAAGTCTGGAAATACATGTGTGTCATTTTGTTATCAAGTCGTCTAGCAGAGGATGACAGGAAGAACAAATACTGCTTTATGTGTTTTTGGTTTATGGTAGTGTGTCACCTTCAACTCCGCTGACATTAAAGGTTTATCACTTCATGTGATCTTTGCTTTGCATATTAAACTAAATTTCACGTGGCCATGTTAAATTATGTATGGTGATGGAGTTCTGTGGCCACAGTGTTGGGAACCAGTTCTTCAAACGTGAGCACATATGCAAAAACCTTGGCATGTAAGCACCACAGGCTACAAGCTTACAGAGCAACGTTACTGGCTGTCTTAAGCATTTGACAAACTGGTGGTCTTAGCAAGGCCACAGATGTTCTGAAAATTATTATTATTACACTTACTAATTATAACTCTGCTATAGTTATAGATGTTTAGTGTAACCTCTTTTGATCAAGAGCAGCGTTGGGAACAAGGCTGATTGTTAATGCTTCTTCGTTCTCCAGCACCAGCTAGTCACAGCATTTTGCTAACACTTCATAGTGTTCATCCCTGTGTAGTAGGCAAAAATCCCCTCTACAGTATAGGACCAAGACACAGGGAGTTCAAAGGCCATGTTTTATACATAAGAATGTATTCATGTGATACCTAGATCGGTTTGAAACCATCTTCAACAAAAGTATGGTCAATATTTTTGTAGCAGAGTCAGGATCTCTGTGGTAGAGCACAGATAAAAGATACAAAGTGATCCCAGCTCAACACATTTCCTTCCAAACAGCTGCATCTCCTCATTGTGTCTTCATCTCACCCCTAAGACACAGCTTGCACTTCTAATTGTCATTCCCTTCAGTGGACATTAGTATGCTTGTTAAATTGGCCATTTGTGTCCCAGAACTCCCCTGCCTGTCCGGTGACTCACTCAGACCTGCATTTTGCACACCCTCGGGAAGCATGGAACAAGTTATCGCTGCACTTTCAGCTTCTGGTCCTAAAACTGTTGTGCATCGAATTCAATTCTCCCTTATTGCTTGATTAACCACTTAAAACTGCAGTTGTGAGAAAAAAGTGACTTTTTAAGAGAGGAAGAGGTCTAAAAGGATCTGGTCTCTCCTATGGATTTCAACATCATCTTGGTTTTCTCTTGGTTTTACAAGTTATTAGGTTTTTTGCTTTTTTGTTTTGGTTTGGTTTGGTTTTTTGGGTTTTTTTGGGGGGTGTGTGTGTGGTTTTTTTTGAAAAAAAAAAAAGGTTTTGCAAGTTAGTATTTTTGCTCCCTCGCTGTGCCGTCCTGCATACCTTACCTGCCTGCCTCCTGTTTCTTAATGCAATCACCACCAGAAGAGACTTACTCTACCTGAAATTGTAATTAAAGCATGAAGGTAACATACAGGAGTCAGTTGACCCATCCATAGTTGCCCTGGGAGTATATTGCTATCAGCAGTCAAATCTTGTTCGGCCAGGGAAGTGAGCAGTAGTGATTTGAGACTGTGTAGAAAGCCGATATGCTGAGTGCCAGTTATCAAAAGTTCCTCTGATCTGTTTACTTTCATGTTCAGGTTTCAGCTCTCTAGGTTAATGATGGCCCATTTTGAGAACATGACATTTGTATTTATTTCAGAAAATGATACCTTTTGTCTCTCTAGAGTAGACAATGTTGTGTTCTGTCAAAACTTCAGTTATAAACATCCTTCCGTCTGCAAGTCTGAGGCCAAATACTGCCCCTT
This sequence comes from Falco biarmicus, assembly GCF_023638135.1. Classification (NCBI taxonomy): domain Eukaryota; kingdom Metazoa; phylum Chordata; class Aves; order Falconiformes; family Falconidae; genus Falco; species Falco biarmicus. Next base: position 20,561,706 of record NC_079290.1, read on the forward strand.
GAAATCATGAGAAGCTAACTCCCGGTGAGTCCCGGGGTTTGGCTAGCTGTCTTTTTGTGTCTTTCTGATAATAAATTATGAACATCATGTTGAAAAAGACTTTGTGAAACTAGCCTTCATGACATCTAAGTAGTAATGACTTCAGTGAAGCTTGAGGGCATACAAAGTGCTCACCGTTTACTACTACAGTGAATTCTTTCACAAGGCTTTTTTCTTCTGCAGCACAATTAATTTTACGTTTCATTTACTGACATTGGCATGCACTTAGCTTTATAATATTAGTTAAAATTGGCTTATGATGTCAGTCTTATTTTTAGCACAGTGAAAGCAGGGGAATAATTGAAGTGTGCTGTTGTACAATTTAGGGCTTGTGGTGGACTTGGAGAGATGAGAATGCACCATTCCTGTTTCAGTTGGCCTAGAGGGAATAGTTCTTCTCTTTAACATTTCATTGTAATCTTTCCGATGATACCTCAAAATGTCAGCCTGTGCCTCATAGCTTAAGTTCCCAAAATAACTTCTGATGTACCTCAGAAGTTTAAAAATTAAATCTCAGTGATACACACCAATAACATTCGAATCTGAAAGGCTGTTGAAGTTCAGTGTATCATTTATTTTGTTTTAGTTCTTTTTTCAGTTCTAAGTTGTCTCCTGTTTGTTAATACCAACAAGCCGGAATTATAGACTGCCACAGGGTACTGTGCTGGTCATACTGAAAAGCTTTACCAGGTTGTGGTGTAATATTCTAGTGAAGTCTTAGTAACTTTCCAGGATGAAAAGGAAATAAGTATTTTGTCTGGAGTTTTCTTGCTTGCTTTATGTGATAGTGCTTTGGTTCTAGAATGCCTGTTTTAGCTTTTCTGCAATGAAATGAATGCATTAGGAGGTCAGTCAAGCATTGATTAAAATCTGATTTGGGGCTCACACTGACTTCCACAAACTTCCTTAAATCTTGTGATGACTTGGAGAAAGGGACATTCATAAACGTTTCCTGTCAGGAGTGATGTCTCATCAGGAGTCTGAAGGAGGAAGAACACTGAGACATCTACACGTGAATGGCATCCTACTTGACTTGCCTTCAGGGAAAATAATGTATGTAGATCATAAGGTTGGCTCTGTCTTTCAAGTTTATGGAAACATTTACCCCTGTGTTTGCTTTTCCCTATGAGATAAAGCAAGCACTGGGAAGCGCTGAAACTTGGTGTATTAGGATGCAGAACACACAGAGCTCAAAGAGCTATAAGACCTTCATCAGTTGAATGAGTCGGTCCGGGCTGACCTGACCTCACTTGGACTTTTTCTGTTAGAAGAGTAGGTTATTTGCTGGAGTCATTCTGAACTCTCACTATGAAACAGTTTTTCTGCTGTGCTCATATCTAAAAGCTATCTATTTTTATTGCTGTCTCTATCTGAAATATTTCAGGCTAATGAAACAATATGATTGTTTTTATCTCCAAAGTATTTCATTTCTACTGAAGAATATCATACAGAAGAATGCAAATATAAATCTAAGTGGTTATCTCTGCTAAGCTGCTTTTAAAATAAATGAATTAGCTTAGTAAAAAACTGGCAAATACATGCCAAACATTTTGTGAGGATCGCTGATTGTGAAGTTTTGTTAAACTGTGCTTTCTTCAAGCATGTACAAAAATAGCAACTTTGGAAATCATGAAGCTGTGTCTTTTTCACCACTGAAGCTATTATGAGACTGCAGGCAGCATTCTCATTCCCTTTCTTACCCTTTGAAAGCTGAACATCATCTCAGAAATGTGAGGAAGAAGTAAGCGTGGTGCTTAATGTAACGGATTGCTCAAGAAATAGGTACTATTTGCTGTTTTAAGCATTAGCCAGCAATTAGGGCTTGCAGTACTGTCTCATTCTGTTTTCATTAAGGAGGTCATTAACAAAGATATGATACAGTCTTTTCCTCCTGCTACATATGCAACAAAAATAAGTGAAGACTTCAGGTATTTCCAGGCCAGCATTACTGTCTTTGTGAACCTGCCTCTGTGATGCCTGCAAGCAGAAGCAAGGCGAGCTTCTGCAGTCTTTGGGAAACTGCCCCTCACAAGGTAATCAGGAATGCTTTTCAGGCCTGGCTCTTGTGTGCATATGAAATCTAAGCTGCTTCTCTTTCGTTCCAGCCCTTCTTAGGTTCCCTCCCTCCCTGGCAGCTTTTATGGGCTAGCAAGGTCATTCCCCATTGCTGCAATTCCACCTCCCATCACCCATGTCTATGGTATCACCTCCGCTATTCCTTGGGAAATGCTCCCTGAGAGCTACCACAAAGTCGCCCTATGGTCTCCTTCAGATCCTACCTGATGACTGTACACCTTGCTGGCTGCAAGTCTGCGAGCATTTGAGCTCTGAAATGTGCTGACTGCTTGCTGTCTTGCTGACCAATGTCTCGCTGTTTCCTGGTGTCTCTGCATCCGCTGTGTTCGCCTTGTCTTTGGGTACGTCTGCACTGCCTTCTGCAGTGTGTTGTGGAGAAACATAATCCAGCCAGGGAGCTCGGAGGAGCCTACCTGTGTGAGGAAAAGCTTTGTGCTCTGCTACCGTAGCACCTTTTCTTGAGCCAGGTAATTTAAACTTGGATCACTGTACCGTACATTATGCTCTAGCACACAGACTTTCTTTTCGTGTTATGTTGGGAATGCACTTGGCATGAGGAGTAGGGGAATGTTTTCATTACTGATAGGTAAATATGTTTTCACATGAATTAGACAAACAATATTTTTGTATACATTCCAGAGCTGCCCAATGATGACAGCAAAGATCATAGACCATACAAGGTTGGAAGGGACCTCAGGGATCATCTCATCCAACCTTTCTTGGCAAAAGTGTGGTCTAGACAGGATGGCCCAGCACCCTGTCCAGCTAAACCTTAAAAGTGTCCAATGGTGGGGAATCCACCACTTCCCTGGGGAGATGATTCCAATGGCTGATGGTTCTCATTCTGAAAAATTTTGCTCTTATGTCTAGTTAGCATCTCCGCAGTAGGACCCGTTATCCCTCATCTTTTCCATGTGACTCCTTGTAAAAAGGGAGTCTTCATCTTCTTTGTAGACACCCTTTAAAAACTGGAACATGGTGATAAGGTCTCCCCCTAAGCCGCCTTTTCTCAAGGCTGAGTTCTCTCAGCCCTTCCTCATATGGCAGGCATCCCAGTCCTTGACCATCTTCGTGGCCCTTTTCTGGACCCTCTCCAGCCTGTCCACATCATTTTTGTACAGCAGGGACCAAAACTGAGCAGTATTCCAGGTGTAGCTTGACAAGCACTGAGTAGAGTGGGATAATGACAACTTTGTCTCTGCTGGTGATGCCCTTGTTGATAAAGCCCAGCATCCTGTCGGCTTTCTTTGCCGCAGCAGCACACTGTTTGTGCACATTAAGGTTGCCACCTACCAGCACCCATGGGTCCCTTTCCACAGAGCTGCTCCCCAGCCAGGTACATCCCAGACTGTGCTGCAGTCCTGGATTATATTTTCACAGGCTCAAGACCTTACTCTTGTCCTTGTTGAACTTCCTAAGGTTTTTGTTAGCCCACTCTTCCAGCCTATCCAGGTCTTCCTGCAGGGTGGCTCTCCCTTCTGAAGTGTCCACTTCCCCACTCACTTTGGTATCATGAGCAAACTCCATCAGGGTACACTTGATCCCATCATCCAGATCACTTATGAAGATATTAAATATCGGAACTCACCTTTTCTTCACCGGTGTGCTACTTGTGCCCAGTCTGATTTGTCTTGCCAGGCATCAGGACACTTACGGTGTAGTTGTAAGTGCAGGCTCCCTGCCTCTCTTGCAAGTCTTACAATAATACAGTTATTAAGTGTATAACGTAAGATTTTTAATTTCTCCACTGATGTCGCCACACAATGACCGTTAGAGGTCAAACTGCCAGTTTGGCATGTCCCTGTGTTTTGATAAATGTATTATTTTAGAGAACATTTCTACTTTTTTCTTCTTGATGCTGTTCAGATTGGACCTAAGAAATGCCTAACTGCCCTGCAACATTTATTTTTCCTACAAGCTTGCTAGAAAAGCAAGGGGGATGGACAGAATGCAAAACCTTGACATTTGAAGATATTTTCCAGCTCTTTTAGCTATTGTTTTGTATGGCTGTTGTACCTGCCAGACCCTGATGAGAAGAGCATGCGAGATCTGTGGTGGGACCAGAACTGAATGCCAGCTCGAAGCTCCTCCATCCTGTGTTCCTGAGGAAAAATCCTTCTCTTGATGGTTTTCAAAACACCGTCGGGTAAAGCAATTCTCTGAGAATCCATGTGAGCAAAAGTGAAAGCAATGCCAAGCCTCATGGCTCCCTTCCTACCTCTGCACCACTTTTGGGAGCACTAATGAGACCCTACCAGCCTTTTCCATCCAACTTGTCCACGGAAGACTGGTGGAAGATGTGATTTATTAGCTAGGACCAGGATGGATAGCATCATAAATCTCCGCTAGACGGCAACAATTAAAGTTGCCAGGGCTCTCTGCTTTCCCACATGAAGTCCAAGCGACTCTGACCAGATTTGACCAGCTTATTCTGCTAAATGGGGGTGTTGAAATGACCATCTGGATTTTATTAATAAATGTATAAATCTGAACTATAAGGGGAAAAAAGATGAACTGGTGCCTGTATATCTGTGACATATTCTTAATAATAAAACTTAAACTCTTACACAGCCTGATACAAATTACTTGCTCTACTGCGCCAGTTCTGCCACAGCTACACATTTAATTTTTGTGATATGCTGTGTGACTGCTCGGCTAGTAAGTGCTGAGAAGGGAGAGTAATAGATAGATAGATGCATCTGGTATTTATAGAGGACTGTTTTAATGGTGCTAAAAAACTGATGCGCTCAGCGTTCCTTGCAGCTGCAGTTGCGTTCGTGTCAGTAATCCTATCAGGAGGGTTGCTAGTTTCCAGAGTAATTAGAACCCTGAAGCAAATAAACACCAAATGAATTCTCTTCTTTTGAAGTTATCTTTTTTCCTTTCTTTTAAATAGCCCTTCTCTGGTATAATTATGTACCAGTCATTATAACATTAAAAATCATTTTAAGTGAATGAATGCTATTTTTGTTGTTGTTGTTCCTTGCTAATTATTGTGAACTAATTGTAATTTAGGATAGTCTTCTAAAAATCTCATTTCGTTACAGAATGGCTATTGACTTAAACTGCTTTCCGCCTTGATCCCAGGGAGAGGCGGTAGCTCCAAGTTGGGTTCATCTAAGCCGGTCTGGTGGCTTGTAGCATATGTGGGTGGAGTACACATTGTTGCTCAAAGCCATTTTGATAAACTCCTGCCCTTCTAGCGTTTAAGCCATAGGTTAAATATAAATTCACAATACTGTATGCTTGCCACCAGGGAAGTGATGACAGAGATACTATATGATAATATAGGGAGGTAATAGCCTTCCTATCTGGCTTTTTGTGACTGTGTCTAGGATAATACATGGAGCCCCGAGCACCTCCTTCCTTGAAAAGATGCTGGCAGGGGTTCAGAGGACGGTAACAACCCATGCAGTCGTCTGCGGAGGGTTTGCCTCTAAACTGTGATATCTTCACCGTTTATCTGGGTTATTAGTTTTGCAACATTTGTGGCTTTAGTCAGATGTTTTGGATTTGTGCTCACCTATGCTGAGTTACGGTGTATAGGCGCTGGGTCATCGCTGTGTAAACTCCGTAGCCTGGTTTGCAGTTTTTGGCTCTTGTATTTGAACGGGTTTCAAGATTAAAAAATAGAATAGTAAGGATCAGTTACAGCTACATAATCAAGTATATATTAATTGATGTTTACTGGTAATGAGGTATGAGAATGGAAAACCCACCCCACCTCTTAGATCCCAGCTTGAGTTTTTAAGATTGGCGGTTAGAAGAAAAATGTCTTTGTACTCACAAATTGAGCACATTCAGCCCAGAGTTACTAGCACATAATAAACTTGGAAGCATCTAGTGACACTTTCTTTAATGGACTCATTCTTTAGACTAGAACCACAGCTTTTATAACTCGGATTCTTAAAATGCCTTTTATAATGCTGTTTCTTAAACAGTCTTGGCTTCTGTTGTCCTGTAATGGTGGTTCTGTCCTACCAAGAGGACCCAGATGGCACAGCGCTCTGGCTGTAACCTGGCATGTTCAGAAATACCTGAGGGACTTGGTGTGGACTTAAAAAAAGCTTCAGGTGCCTCAAGTATTTCTAAAATGCAGTTCAAAGTGGAGTTCAGGAGATACTTTTATATAGCCCTGGCTGTGCTCAGAACTTTCCTCTTTTCCTCACCCCTCCTGCAGTTATTTTTGGGTGAGAGATTTATAGCGATAGAGCAAATGGCCATGTTAAATCTGAGCTCAGCTTCCCAATCAGTTGTCGTGAGCAGGGCCATATATACACAAATACATAGGGGAAAGATAAGCCAAATCTGCTAATGCTTTAAGTCAATGCATCTGTGATAAAGCACATAAAATACTCCAAGGAGAATTACAATGATGTGAGTTATGACTGCTTTATGTTTAAATGAAAGCATCCACTTGTAGGTTTAAGGGACACAACCTCCTACACAGTCACTTCATTCTTTAGGGTGGTTTACCTTAAATTTCCTCAGTGTTTCCATGTTTTGGATTGGAGCTCATGTATGCTGAATTATAGTGTGTAGACCTTGGGTCATCTTTTTTGAACCTGCATTTTATCCTGACTTTTGTACCTCTTGGCTTTGAAAGGCATCTCCTGAAGGAAAAATGTGGGTTTGTGCTTGTGATACATCTCGGAGGCTATTTAGATAATGGTTTCTTGACAAGGAGGTGCTTATGGGTTTTTTTGCTAAGTGTTTTATTCCAATTGTGATAAATTTGGGCTGTATAACAGTGAAAATAAAAGCCCGGTCATTTCTTTTAAAATGAGCTTAGGAGTGTACCATCCAAATGCCTCATGCTGTCAGAGAAACCCTTAACACCTACTGTTGCACATACTTCTGCTGATCCACGAGTTTTTAAGCAATGAAAGCAAGATACGCTTCATAGATGTGTATCGGCCCCAAAAGGAAGAGGGAATCCATTTAGAGAGGAAAATTCTGTTTCCAGGAAAAAATGAAGTTACTGCAGAAGGTCTTAAAATCTCGCAGTGGTCTGCCAGGCGGCAAATTCCGGAAAAATATCTGATCACAGATAGCACTGGTATGTCTGGTGCAGGCTTCTGACTGATATTTCAGTCAGCTAGATAGAAGTGAAGATAGAAGTGAAGCAGAGGTAAAGAGTCTAATCATCCAAAAAACACACACTCGCACATACACTATCTCTCATCCAAGAAAAAATGAACATAGCAGTTCACTTAGAGTCACAGCAGGCATGAAAAACTAGTTTCCTAGTCCAGAGCAAATTTAACAATATAGAAAAAGATGCTCTTAATTAATTTTTGCCCTTAACAACACATTAAAATTTGAACAACCTAGACACAATTAATGGGTCAAGAAAATAATAATTAAAAAAAAAGGCAGACTGTGATACTGTGCTCCTTGCAATTATTTCTTAATGCTAAATAAACACACTGGTGAGAAAATTGTAAGTTGTAATTATTACACAGTGCTAGAAAGAGCAGTGTGATAGCCAGTGCCTCGATGACTGAGACAGTTACTTACAGCATTATGCAGTGCTGCATTCTGCCAGTGTATAAAAGGAGAGAATTTCAGTGATGGTGTAGATTTGGTAAAAAAACATTGTGCCAGCCTGTCCCAAATTGGTTTTTGGGAGATGGAGAAAGGAGAGAGGAGGGATAGTGATGCCTATCACAGAGAAAAAAGGCAATGAAATGCAACCCTCTTTTAATTAAAGGCTCCCGCAAAGTAATTTCCTCCTTTAGCTTGTGATAATATGCTTCTGGCAGGAAGAGTAATGTGAACAAAACACTCTTCCTTACAAGCAAAATCAAGGAGGGCAGGCAAATTGTATTCAGTAGCAATTTGTTGGAGAATTTGTCATTTGTTTTTGAAGAGCGCTTGGAATTGGACAGCAGGAGCAGGGTGTTTTGCTTGTGCCTTGTGAATGGCAGCAGCAGTGGGGTTTGAAAACCTTTTAGAGGAGTCTGGGGATAGTCTCCCATGGGAAATTATGGAAAATACCTGTCAGTCTTAATGGAAACTCATCATTCCAAAAGGAGACTAATGTGCTCTTTGGAAGTGTATTTTATCAGCTTTAAGTCCTCTTTGTGGTAACATAAAATAAGGTAAATACAATCGAGGCAGTGAAATCTTATAAACGCCTCCCCAGCTTGGGGAATTTAAAAAAAGGGCTACACACGTTCCCTCTGGATATTTGAACAGGGTGTAAATAAGTACTAAAATTGTCTTTTTTCCCAGTTTTGATGATTTCTGATACATTTATTCCTTACTGTCTGCTCATTTACGAGCAGACAGAGCCGATGTGCTTTATTTCCATTTCCCAGCCTAACTGCCTTCCTTGTGAAAGGACCTTTTGAGGACATACGGCCAGAAGAGATGGGGCCCCATTTTTTCCCCACTGCTTAGATACTTTGCTCTGTATCCTTAGAGGTTTTAAAGAAGTGCAACACTCTTTTATGTGGGAAGAGAGAAAACATACAGCAGCTATAACTTAATTAGTATATCGTGTCTCTCACTATAGGGTCTTTTGTGTAATATGCCCCAGGAAGGATTTTTTTATAAAGGTGAAATGCAGCATCCTGTTGAGCAGAGAGGCAGAATGACCCTGAAGTGGGTCTGCAATTAGCGAGCAATAGCCAGGAGAAATTGTGCTGCATCTGACACACAATGCAGTGCTTTCCAGCCAGAAGAGACACATGCACAGTGCTAGGGAACAGCTGACGGCAAGCCTTTCTGGAAGAACAAGCTGTAACACAGCAAAACTTAATCAGTGCTGTCCTCCCTCTTTCCTGCTCTGTATGTCTTTATTTCTGCCTTGTGCATCTGCTGCTTCTATTGAAGATGTTATTTTAGACATTAATGTCTAAAACAAGGATCCTACGGAGGAGTCTTGCAGAGTGATGGGTTTAGGTGGAGGCACTAAGCTTTAGGAAATGGCCAGAAGTTAGAGATGCAATAATGGTTCTTACTGGCAAATCTGTTAAAACTAGAGGGAAGTGGAAATGTAAAGACATGAAGAAAGTCTAAATGCCGTAATGGTACCAGATTGTACTATCGTATTGATAAGGGTAGGGTTAGGTTCAATGTGGTAGACTACCTTGGAATAATTGGCAACAGAGTCCTTGCCTTTGATCTGCTGATCCATTTTGGTCTCTTTTCTTGAATAATCTTACCATATAAAAAAGAAAATTAAATTAAACCCACCCTGCTCTTAATTCAGCTTAATTTAAGCAGGTGAGTTGCTGTCGTTGAGCTGGTCCTCCAGCCAGATCAGAGAAGGAGCGTGCACTCGCATGTGGAAAGCAGGGGGAGGAAGGCTGGTTCTGGCAGCAACTGTAATAAACCACCTAATCTTTCTGAGCCACAGCTCTAACGGTAGTGAAGCTGTGGATGTGTCCCACAGCAATAGCAGCTGGGGGGTTCTCCAAGGCTCTAAACAGATTTTCCCTGCAGGATTAGCTTGAGATGCTCTTCTCTGAGAGTGGCCCCAGTACAAATGAAACTGGAGGTGTTTGTGTCTGTGTTATAACTTCTGGGGTCACACAAAAGCACCCTTAGTGCTACTGTAAATAGACATTCCTGATGGAAGGGGTACAACATTGTCTAGTTGTTTGCATGCGTCAGAAGGTGTTGGCAGGGATCATGTGACATTTTTAGGCGCTGCTGCAGTTCTGGTAGTCTTCAGTGGCTGCCCTTTCAGTTTTCAGAGGTTACCCAGTGACACTGCCGGACTGAACTGGGAAACAACTGTTATGGCAGAGGATGACCTCCTTTTCAGAGATTCCCCCTCTCCCCTGCCCTCTGAGATGCGTGCAGTCTGGCAGTGAGGTGGCTGCATGTTTGGTGGAGTGCCAACCAGCCCTGAAGAACCTCTTCAAGGGACTGTTGCTGTTGCTTCTTTCACTGCCCTGAGCCTGGTGATCCCTTTGTGAATCTCAAATACCGATCCACAGTAGTTTGGGGTTTTTTTCTGTTGGACCAGGACATATTCTGACCCACCCTTCCCTCTCAAGGGAAAAGGGGACAGGCAGTGACTATTCCATCTGAAACCATGGTAGGAGTAGGACCTTTTTCCCATTTCTTGCCTGTAGCTCTTTCATGCTACTATGGGAGCTGGACTTCTGGCCTGGTACCTTTGGCTTACTAGTCCTCTGTCCATCTGAAGCTGTTACCTGATTCTAAGTCAGTATTAGCACATCCATTAGCTAGCACCTCATTCACATACCCCACGTTCAGCTTGCATCTGATTTTGTGAAAGGTGTTCCTGTTCTGCCTTCTATTGTTATTCCCAGTGTTCCCAGGACTGCTTCTCTTCACCAGTCCACTGGTACCTCTGACAGGAACAGAGGCATTTCTGACCATCTACCAGAAATACCAGAGGAGCAAGGTACAGGATATTTTCTCCACCTGAAAATAATCTTCCAAATTCTAAAAGTCATTTTAATAGCAGATCTTCCTTTTTTTTTTTTTTTAATGAGCCTCATTACACCTAATTTGTTCAGCTTTTTGTGAGCTGCCATATGGCATCAATGAAACCTGGAGAAAATGTATTTATCATCTCACAAAACATATATAAAGATGTCAAACACACATAATTAAAAGCATTGTCTTTCAGATATTTTCTTACCAATTAGTCACTTGGAGCTTCTAGATGAAGTCTTATCAGCTGGCTGACAGGGGGTATCTTGAAGATATGTGTTACGAGTCAGGATGAGTTATAAAGCAAGTGTATCAGTAGTGCTATTTCAGGTATCATGAACTAATTCTGAGTTCTTGAAGATCTTGAGTGAAATTTCATTCTTATCTTTTAGGAAAACCTCTCTTGCCACAGAGGAGAAAATGAGGCACAATGGAGAAGAGTTTCTTTCCTCAGTGCTGGAAGTGTGCAGCCATGACATAGTGGGTTTTTCCCACTGAACTTGCATTACACACTTGGGGTTGAGAGATGAGAAGCCCCTTTCAGGCCACCAATTCAGATAGGCTTCCAGAGGACAGTTCAAATTTGAGGCAGTATTCTTCCTCCTCTGAATATAAAGTAATCGGGTTCTAAGCTTATGAAGGCATTTATTTAAGTGCTTTCAATTTGGTGGGATGGAGCCAGCCTATAAGGTCTCGCTCTGCAGCCTGGAAGAATTTGCTTGGCAAGAATTTGGCTTTCAGGAAGCGAAGAGTTATGTGGAGGAGCCAGGCAGAGCTCTCTTTACAAATCCTTGCTCCACAGCTCTCGCTTTATGAAAATGTTTGATACCGCTGCTCATTCGCCTGAGACGTAGGTCAGTCATTTCTCTGGTTAAACACTCTTCCTAAGAATCGGTTACATCATTCATTCCCCATTCATTAAATAAAAACAGACAGATTTATTTTTTGTTCCCTTTGCTGTGAATGTTACATAAATTCATCTGCAAGGCCAGGCTTTGGAGCAGGTCTAGTAAGCAGCAGCTTCCAAGTGCTCTGCACCTAGTGCTGTAGACATGTCTATGGCAGCAGTGAGATCCCCATCACAGCTTTCTGCCTAACACAGTGAGGGGAATATTTAGTAGATAGGCTCCAGTTTTGAGATGTTTCTGTAGCAGTTTGATGTCATTTGGGTGGAGGCTGCTGCAGCTTCTCCTCCCTAGCTTCTTGCAAGTTCTTAACTCTTCTCCTGAGATGCGTACAGCAGTGTGGAGAACTGATCTACTGAGTTGGTCTAGCCAGAAACCAGTCACTTTAATGACTGACAACTACCAAAGCATTAGAGGGTTTGTGCACTGAGACATTCATTGCTCACATGAGCACTCTTTGCATCATGCGGGTAGTGTGCATCATGCACCTTTTCCATGCACACAAGCACACGCGTTCGTCCATGTTCCATCTGGGGTATGGAACAGCAGCATGTTGCTAAGATCTGAATTTCTGGTCTGTGTTTCCACCTTCCTCTGAGTACTGCATAAAGCAGAAGGGCCTGTACTTTTTGAAAGGTAGCACCTGTTGTATCTGAGCTTTCAGGAACGGGTGCAAAAATTCCAGCTCTGTTCCCAGACCTACCTGCTACATGTGGGGGATGTTGGTGCAGGAATGGTGTGTGCTGGATTGGGCCCCCTTGAAAGTCTGCACCAAAATATTTGCTGTGGGACTGACTTCATTTTGGGTCTGGTGGACCAGACTCAGGTGGTGGTGGAGTTACTTACCCCTCCCTGCCCTGCACACGGAGAGTGCTGCCAATTCAGTTTGCTCTCCAAAGGTGCCCTGTACCTCTGGTTGTTCCCGAAGCAGACAGGGTAGATCAACCACAGGTCCTGACTGTGGAGAAACAGGTCTAAGTCTCTTCCCAGAGGAAGGTCGGGCAGTTCAGTGGCTCCCTCCATCCATGGAGGGCTGCGCCAGGCAGCGTGGATGAGAGATGAGCAGATGGAAGAGCGAGCGCTCCCTGGGGCAGCCACCAGACCCAGCCTTCATGTGGGTCTGCTGCAAGCTTAGAGGGCACGTAGGCGAAAGGTCTATCTTTGTGTATTTAGCAATTGTTCATTGGTGATGAGAGGATAATTTAGGGAGGGAACTGCTTCCCTGTACCCATCCCCCTTGTACCAAAGCTCTACCCCATGACTTTAGTAATAACTATTCACTGCTAGAGAGTGCGAGTGCCTTTCACTCTTTGGTGTTATTATGTAGCACAGGCTTCAATTAAACTCACCAGCTGGGGAAAATAGGGGGTGGTTGCCTAGTAACCAATTGCCTTGAGATCTGGAAAGATACAGCAGAATTAGGGGTTAATTTTTGCAGGTGAAAGTGGAAATGTCCAGGGATGTTGGTGGTGGAGGTTTTAAGCTAGAAAGATCTAGGGCATGGTTCAGAGAAGAAGTAGAGTTCCCACTGGGTTCTCTCTCCAAATAATAACACAAGAACGGTGTTTGTTTAGTTAAGATCCCTGTTGATGAAAATTTAGAGAGAACACAAACAAGATCACTGTCTGAGGGTGCTTCCTTGTGTGTGATATTTACATAATTTGCCACAGCACTGCAACATTTTCTATCTGTGCATCTCATTCAGAGTTCAAAGCTTGCCTTAAATAAGCAGTGGCGCATGGCCACATAGCCTACAAAAAGAAGTGACTGCTTTTGAACACGTGTTCCCTGGTATAGCCTGATTTTTACAAGGTACCCACAGGCGTCAAAAAATCTGTATTAAATATTTCAGGGTTTATTTTGAGAGAGCCAAGGCCTGCGTAGATCTTCCGGGGGCTTCACACCTCTGAAAATCAAGCAGCGATCATGCTGCTTCAAAACTTCCTATTCTGCCTTATCAAGTGCATATTTTCCCTTCTGTAATGCATTTTAAGTAGTTTTAGAATTGGATAAACAAAGAAGAGAGATCGTTTGGGTGATAGTGCATGCTACTTCATGAAAATAACCTTGGCATATGCGGCTAAACAGTCTTGAACTGGAGAATGTGAATCCAGATGTGGAGCTGGGTGGCCTTATGGGAGACCTGTGTGCCCACCCCCAGCAGAGGGAACGGCAGTGAAGAAGCTGAGAACGATTCAAGTCAGGTGTGAAGGTACCTAATTGTGCTTCAGCGTGGACTCTCTTTTACGGTGTCATCATGAAGAATGAAACCCATCTGCAGATATGCAGATTGATTCCCTGGGAAGGTAATCACGAGGCATCCCATGAAATCACTTTGTATATTAACTCGTACGTGTAGTCTTTTCTGCAATATGCGCTGGTTACTTTCTGTCTGGATATTAGAGTCCTCTTTTTCTTGCTGATGAAAAGCAGAGGTTAAAATTAATCCTTTCCACATGCTGTTGTTACTCCTTCGTGCTTATCTGTATTATGACAGCATTTCAGAAGCCCTCCTTGTGGGCCAGCACCTTGCTGCACTCGGTGCTTTATGAATACGGACTACAGAGACTGCAAAAGACTGCATGCTAAATATGTCAGAAAGCAGCGGGTAAATGCAATAAATAAATATTGGAGAAAAATAAGACAGTAGTTCTCTTAAAATAAGCCACAATCCCAACAAATCTGTCAGATTTTTGTAAATGTCATGCTAAAGGAAAATCTTTCTAGGTTTCTTCTAAGATTTTTCAAGAAGACAGTAAGGTGTGGCCTTGCAGGTGTTTTGAAAAAACTCTACCCAGAAGTGGGAGCCCCTTGGGAGAAAATCTAATTGTCTTTGGAGAGTTTTTTGACTGGGTAGCAGAGGCTGGTGTCCCTGGCAGAGTTAGGATCAATAAATAGCTCAGTAAGAAATAAGAAATTATGGGTAAAGATAGGCTCTGCTGGGAGGGATCTTGAAAGTCTCCAGGCATTTCTGAGTATGCCATTCCAAATATGAACCCATTATCATCAAAGCAAGCAAACGGAAAATCGACTTCATGGCAGCATTTTGAATGGAGGGGAAACAGGGCTGGGAGAGTCTGTGAAGTGTTACAACCCACAGCTGACAGACCTGGGCTCTCAAGATAGTCACGAGTTTGGACAAAGTTTCATTTGGAAATGAAAAATCTTAGAAGGGTAAGAGGGAAATACTACCAAGACTTAAATAAGGTTTTAATCTGTGCAGTATTGCCCAGGTCCTTGGTGGAGCACTGGCTGTACTGTCGAATTTTAAACTGGTTGTTGAGCATCACATTTTACATGGTTTGGGCCAGGTACCTAAAGATATCTTAAAGCTACTAGTTTCGTGTTAGGTGTGTGCTGGCAGGAGAGGAATGTGTGGGTTTGGGATTCTTTTCAGTGTTTTATAGTAAAATCCTTTGGAGCGTAACTTAAAACACTATCCCATCACTCCTGTTCCCACTCAGAGAAGGGTGTGCGCTGGGCTTGCTGTACAGGATCCCACTTGCATCACAACGGCCCCTCTGTACAGTAGTGCTGTCCTGTGGGATGGCTGCATTCTGTGTTGGGCTTTACCAGTCGCAAAGCATTTCTCTGTTCTCCCATTTCCAGTAATAGAGTTTTTTTAAGTAATCGGCTTGTCCCTGAGCAAGGAAGCAACTTTGTTGGTGATCATACAATCTTCAAGCACAAGGTGTGCTCAACACTCTTTATGTACGACCTACAGGCAATAAGTTTTTTTAATTATATTACTTTGACCTAGAATGAGATTTAATTAAATACTATATTAAACAGACTTAAACAAAAAGGCATTTAGTAAACCACTATGCAAATTTCGAGGTAATTAAAATTTGAGATCTGTCAACTTTATACTATCTCTGTAATTGATGCTAAATGTGAACAGATCAAATAAGTACACTTTTTATTGTGTTTCATTTTTTTCCTTGTGCAAGCTAAGATTGGTAATGATTCCTTTGAATTATTTCTCTATCTATCTGATCTGTTGCATTCATCATTAGAGTTGGGTGTCTTTGGGGTTGGTAGTTACTGATTGGTTTGGATGCACCAAAGAAGTCTTGCGTAATACAGAGGTGACAGGACACTCATTAATGTAAATAAGACAAAATATTAATTGAAGACAATAATGAAGAAAGAACTACTAACCAGAAATGTTGACTACTGGGTTTCCTAGTTAGGCTGAAAAGAGAGGGTCAAAGGGAAAAGTATGTGGAACTAATAAAATAGAAAAGTGTCCTCCAAGAGTTTCTGGACCAAGTCCAGTAGAGCAGGGCTGTATTCAGTCCACCAAGACAGCTGACTAGCTTAATCTTTGAGACTAAGGTCAAGAAAGCACTGAACAATATTCATAATTTTCTAGCCAACAATGACCGACCCTTGCTCCAAGTGGTAAATGATCGGTACATATACACTGAGAGCTTTTAATAGATGCCTGCAGTTAGGCAATATGGCCCCAAATGCTGAGAAAACTGGTTCTGCTGTTTGAACCAGTAGATAAAATGGGTGCTGAAGGGAGCCCCTCCCCACCCTAACCTCACAGAGAGTCAAAAACGGGTGCGACATGTGGGACCAGCCTGCATCTGTCTCTGTAAAACCCGAGGCTTAACAAAGGCAACGTGTTTCTGTATTGGTAGCATCTGTTACTACTGCTCCTGCTCTGCAGCAGCTGATGTGACCCAGCTGTGGATCAGCATTTATGAAGGAGCTGAGGATTATGTGCTCAATATCTTTTCAATACATCCTGCTGTGAACTGTGCCGATTTCCAGGGAAGCCTCCGGAGAGCAATCTGAATGCTCCAAAAGCTGCCAGCTCTCCCTCTTGTTGTCCTCCACGTCGTCCTGCCTCTCCCGCTCCCCCGCCTGTCCTCCCTTACCTTGGGAATTCATCCATCCCCAACCACCTCAAGAAATTATTGTGGTTTTTTGCTTTCAGGGTTGCAGTCTGTGACACAGAAAATTATAAAATACCCGCAGCCGATTGAACAGGCGTGATTTCAGATGACCTGCAGAAATCTGGAGACAACAGAATATAACCATAGATAAAAATTACAACTAAACTTCTATTTTCAAAAAAAAAGAAAAACCATGTGAAAACAATGGGCTGTCCCATTTACCTTCCAGATCACAAAGGAACAGAAATCAGTTCTTATTGTATGGAGTCCTTCAAAAAGATCTGCCTTTCTCAGCATTTTTATAAATGAGTCTGACTTTGGAATTGTGGTATGTGGATGGTTTCAGAGGTGAAAAGATGAACATTATTTGCATAATAAAATCACAAAGGGAGTGAGTATGCAAAATTTAATTTATTTAAAATTCACCCATCCAACATGCTGGGCACAGGTGCGGAAGATTAATAGTAAAAATAGTCACCTACAGCATATAAATTAATGGCAATGTCCAGGACAAAGAACTTCCTTCCCCACACTCAGAAAAACCTTTGGAGAAGGGATAGGCAGCATGACCGGACTGTGATGGATTCTATTGGAGCAGGAGGGTGAGGGCAGGCACCCCACACTCCCTGTGCTGGTGGCAGACTTGCTGCAACTCCCTTGGGGCTCCGAGTACGAGCTGCTGTGGGGCAGCGGGGCTGAACCGGCAGCTCTGAGTGGCAGCAGTACCTCTGCCAAATGAAGGATATTCTGTGTCCTAAAGGATCTGCTCTTGTGTTCCAAAGACATCTTTTTTCCTCCATCACACCTCTGCAGTTGGGTGATGCAAAACAGATGACAGGAGGGTATTTGGTAGCTCCGGGATCTTGTTAAAAAGAACTTTTTTTTTCCTTTTACAAGCATCAGTGACTGTAATGTTTGCAGCAATGCACTACATTTCTGACAAAAAACTTGCTGAAGAGATTGTGGTTTATTACAGTTTTTGTGTTACATGGTTAGTGATGTGTTACGCTTTAAAAGCCCACCCTAAATTCTTCTGCACGCACTGTATGTCCTAGTAGATGGTTTCTGAGGCACCCAGTTTGGCCAAGGGAAAGGGAAGGATCTTGCATCTGATGAATTGACGTTGAGCTTGCATCTGATGAAAAGGAAGTTTGGGCTCTTCTCTCCTAACTGTAGACCTAATGATGTGACCTACATCTTGCCTAATTTAAATGTCTATCTGCAGGTGAGATGAGATGAGCTGCACACCAGAAATGTCTGTTGCTCTCCGTTGTGGAAGAAAGGAGGGTTGCCATCAACCTCTTGGCTGTTCTTCTCTGTAGAAATCTGCTGTTGGCTAGATGAAACCTATCCTAAGGGGTATTGAATGATGGCCTGAAAACATTTAGTAAATAACTGTGCTCATGGTATTTAAATTAAATGTGTAAGGGGATGTCCTAGGAGGCTTCAAAACAGAGATTAAAGCATCTGAATATCAAAGTGTATGGGCAGAACAAAAGCTAGTGTTAGATTTTAAATGGTTTTATGGTTTGAATATGTGATTTGCAAATATTAGTGGGTTTATTTTGGCTGATTTTTTTAATCAAGTCCATCCCCAAAAGCACATCTGAAAACACCACAAGCAGCTTGGAATAGACAGTGGTTGTCTGTTAATTACCATTTTGCTTACTTTACTGCTATGTGATCCATTGATATGAACCTCTCTGTCCACTAATAATGTTGGTTGTGTCCATACTGTGGGATCCAGTACTGCTTCCCAGCAATTGGGTCTGGCTACTTCTCAACTGCACAGTGGTGGAAGATCCACATGTTCCCTCCTCTCAATAGACCCTAACACCTCAGTTTAGATAGAGAAAGCCCAAGTAGCAGAGCATCACAGGATGCTCCAGTTGGCCCCTGACATCGCCATCAGAGGGAATTATTACAGAACTATAGAACCATTTAGGTTGGAAAAGACCTTTAAAATCATCGAGCCCAATCTAGCACTGCCAAGTCCACCACTAAACCATGTTTCCAAGTGCCACTCCTACACATCTTTTATAAACCACCTGGGATGGTGACTCAGCCACCTCCCTGGGCAGCCTGTTCCAATGCTTGATCACCTTTTAAGTGAAGAAATTTTTCCCAATATCCAATCTAAACGTCCCCTGGTGCTACTTGAGGCTGTTTCCTCTTGTCCTGTTACTTGTTCCCTGGGAGAAGAGACCGACCCCCCCTGCCTACAGCCCCCTGTCAGGGAGCTGCAGAGAGCGACAAGGTCCCCCCTCAGCCTCCTTTCCTCCAGGCTGAACACCCCCAGCTCCCTCAGCCGCTCCCCATCAGACTTGTGCCCCAGCCCCTTCCCCAGCCCCGTTGCCCGTCTCTGGACACGCTCCAGCCCCTCCGTGTCCCCCCTGCAGTGAGGGGCCCAACACTGAACACAGGATAATTGTGTCAGGTGCATTTTATAGCATGCCCTACATTATAAACTGAGCCGTGGTGATACAGTTCACCTCAGGCATAGATCAACGCAGAGGGTATTACAAGTTTAATGCTTGGCTTTGCTCCCGAAGTCCATTGTTCAAAGGTTTATGTAACAAATCAGCAAAGATTTTGTTATCGTATAGGACTATGATAGATTTTCTTCCTGCATTACTTTCTTCACCTTCACATTTCTTGTCCCTCTGCTGAACTGGTCCATACTGCGTCTTTCTCCTCTACCTCCAGTTCTCCCTGCAGTGTAGGAGTGTCGTATCCATCAGCTGTCCTTTCCCTTCTTCAGTAGGGTTAGCTGCCATGCAGGTGTTTGCAGCACCAGACCAGGGGCTCCCATCTTCAGCGACTGACAAATCAGTAGTAAATGGCAGCTGAAGAGAGTCTGCAGCCTGGAAGGGAGCAGGTGGGTGAGGGGTGGGGAAAGGAGAGTGATGCTCTGGGTGTGCAGCTGCCACATGCAGGGACCGACTCAGAAGCAGCAGGCAGAGAGACTGCAGCTCCTGCCTGCCTAGGCGCTATCAAACGGGAACGATCAATAGGTGTTATGGCTAATGCTAAAAAAAGACCTGAAGCTGGGTAATTGTAGGAGCTCTCTCCATTCAGACCGTGAGTCTCTCGCTGGGGAACAAGGAAACCAGGATAAAGGGAGTGTGTCTAAGCTGAAAGATCTCTTCTAGGCAAATTTCAGAGATCAGAAGGGCACCTCCACATGAGAAAGTCGGAGGTGGGATGAGACGCTCAGGGTACAGGGTGGACCTGTCAGAGCATGTGAAGATGATGGCCCCCACAGCAGCGTTTTGAGTGCAGTAGGGAACTGCTGAGCAGCAAGAGTGGAAGAGGAGCAGGTGGCAGGCAAAAAATGTGATGTGGTCGGAGTTGAGAGGATAAATTTCAAAGTGTTGACAGCATATGGATTAATAGATCAGCAGGATCCAGTAATCTAGATGCAGATCTATAGATCTGCATTGATAAAGCTGAGACTAAACAGTGTCACTAGGAGAGCTGCACAGCTGAACGGGAATTTAAAAAGAGAGGCAGCAGTGGAAGGCACTGGCAAAGCAGCACACACAGGTAACGTGAGGCTGGGAGAGACCACTCAGCTTAGTCCCTCCGCCTCTGCTACATTCCCTCTACGCCCAGGAAGAAATCCTGAGGGATGAGGCCAGAAGAACAACGGCCCTAATTTGCCATAAATCCTTCTCTCTTGGCCCAGCTATCTCTTCCCATAACAGGAGGTCATCTCCTGGGAGCATTCCCTCTACCAGCTTTTCAGAAGGTGAAGAGCAACTATGTTCATTGTGGAGGAGTATGAAATGTGGCTGGTACAATTTGTGGAGGAAAATCTTAGAGGGTAGCTTTGTGCTTTAGTAGTGCTGGAGTACATAGCGTGCAATGCTGTCCAGATGTGGAGAATGCCGCCTTATTTATTTTGATCTGGAGAAAGTATGCATAATAGTAAATATTGTCTGCTTCCGAAGAGATTCATGGCATGAGCTTAATGTGGGCTTCTCAGGAAGGTATGAGAGGAGAATGTAAAATGAAACATGGGTGTTTATAATTGAAGAACATTCTCCCCAGGGGATCATATCACAATTTTTTTTAAAATGAAAATTCAGTCAACTAGATATTTTGTTAGCCCAAGGAAATGTTTTCAGTTATCAATTAAAGGGAGTATGTGTGTTCTGGTGCTTGAAGATGCCGTATCTCAAAATGAATCAGGATGCTGGATAATTATCACTTTACTCTTTATTAAATTGCTGCTTTTCCTCCAGCAGTGGCTGTAGCAGCTGTTCAGCCACATTCATTAACTTGTAGAGTAAAAGTTTTTTATTTTAACCACAAATACTAGGACTAAGGTTACTTCTTTAAAGTCAGTTTTTCAGCAGATATTTGAACACTTGAATCAGTAGGAATTTAGTCATTTGTCTGTTTAAGTATGATTTCACATAAAGAAAAAATTTCTAAATATGAGTTAAGTTTGTGATGGACTTAATTATGTTAAGTTGCTTTCAGTGCTGCTGTAAAGATCTGTGGTTTTGGGAGTTTATATTAAAAATACAAAATGGCTTGCTCACTGTTTAAAGCAAGCGAATTAGAAAAAAGCATTTATAAATGAAAAATGCTTTTTCCTGAGTAATCATAGGGCAGGGCTCAAAAAAAAAAATTCATTTATTGAGCGTTCACTCAGAATTTAAGCCAAAGCACACTTCTGCTGTAGATAAAAAGATGTTTAAATGCACTGGTCAAGGTGGGATTTCATTGATTTTCCCAGTTGCAGGCTGTTTCAAAACTTGGTGGTCCTGGAGCGCACAGCAATAATGCTGCAGAAGAGTGAGGATCTATATACACACATGAAAAAAAAAACCCGCCAAACAACTGTAATTTTTGCCAATATCTCTGTGTGGTAATGACAAAGACAAATTTATAAGCACAGATTTTGCAGGGGCTGGGGCTGGCCTGTAGTCACTTTGCATGCTGACTTTAGGACATCTTTTCTCTCAGACCATCAGGTCTCATCCTAAACCTCCTATGGGTCTCATAGAGTCCTTAAGTTCTGTTTCTGAAGTTTTTCTGAGGATACTGCTAAAGAGTTTCAAATCTGTAGATTGAGGACAAGACGCTGAATTGGATGCCGGCACACCCTAGATGATGAAGTTGAAGGATGTTACGTAAATAATAAGGATCTGAGAAAACTCACCAGCCATAAGTATGCAATAGGGTACATTATGAGTTGAGTTAGCATTAAACACACTTCTGCTTTATTCCTAAAGTGGTACACTATCCTGCTTAGAAAATTAGAGGGTTTTGAGTAAAGCACAGCTACAAATCTTAAATTAATTGCCATTGCTGGAAGAATCAGTCACAGAAGAGAATAGCTGAGGTTGCAAGGGACCGCTTGAGTTTGTGTAGTCCCAGCCCCCTGCTCAAAGCAGTATCCTCTAGAGCACGCTGTTCAGGGCCATGCCCAGTCAAGTTTTTGATATCTCCAAGTATACAGGCTCTATAGCCACTTCAGGCAGCCTGTTCCAGTGTTTTACCACCATCACAGTAAAAAGGTCTCTTTTTTATGTTTAAATGGAAATTTCTATCTGTCAAATTCATGCCCATTGCCTCTTGACCTGTCACTGGGCACTGCTTAAAAGAGCCTGGCTCCATCTTCTCTACTTCTCCCATCACGTATTTATAGACATGCACAAGATCCCCCTGAGCCTTCTCCAGAGCTGAACATTCCCAGCTTTCAGCCTGTCCTTGTATGACAGAAGCTGCAGTCCCTTGATCATCTTTGTGGCCCTTTGCTGGACTTGCTGCAGCAAGTCCACGCCTCTTGTACTGGGGAGCCCGGCACTGGACACACCACCCCAACGTGTCCCACCGGCACTGAGCAGAGGGAAGGATCACCTCCCTCAGAGTGCTGGGCTGCTGTAGCCCAGGAGGCTGCTAGCCACCTTTGCTGGCTCGTGGTCAGCTCGGTGGCCACCAGGACCCCTAGGGCCTTTTCTGTGAAGCTGCTTTGCCGATGTTCAGCTGAGGCGCGCACCGGTGCCTGGGGTTATTCCTCCCTGGGGGCAGCACTTTGTGCTTCCCTTTGCTGAAGTTCATGAGAACAACAACATTGAAACAACAGGCTGTGAGACTGACTGGAGCTCAAGTTTGTTTCCCGAGAAAAAGTGGACACGGTACATGGAATGTTAAGTGAAATGAAAGGATCCACTTGTTCCCCATGACATGGTTAAACTTTGTTGTACTC
The DNA here is from genome assembly GCF_023638135.1 of Falco biarmicus. Lineage (NCBI taxonomy): Eukaryota > Metazoa > Chordata > Aves > Falconiformes > Falconidae > Falco > Falco biarmicus. The sequence continues at coordinate 20,584,274 of NC_079290.1, forward strand.
TAGACTGGCAGAGCAGGGGCTGGTTTGATGAACTGCTGATGTTTGGCTCCCACAATCAGATGCGAGTTTCTAATTAAGAAGCTTAAGCCTGGAAGTGCTGGAAGTCTGTGGGTGCTATTTCATGAGGTGGAATGTGGGAGTGATCCATCCTTGTTCATGTTGGGTCATTTCTAGATGCAAAAAAACATGTGGTTGGGTACCTAATTTTCGCCTCTTTTTTTCTGCAAGCTTTTTCTTTCTAAAAGCTCAAAGAACACTTCTTGGCTGATACACGTTCATACCCAGATAAGCCCAAATGTAGTGCAGCTTTTCCAAAACCTGCAATCTCGATGATCCAGCTTTCCTGGCATTCACAGCCAGTGCTCGAAGGCAGTCTGACATGTTCAGTCCAAGTGAAGCTGTTGTGCATACAATGAAAGACCTCTCATTGTTCTTAACCTTAGCTGTGAAATAGTATTGAGCAAGTGCAGGCAAGTTTTCATTTGTGTGTTTTCAGCTTAAGTGGAGTTTGAAAATGGATGAACCAAATAGCAGTGTAGAGGAGGAGACTAAAAAAAAAAAAAAATAAAGAGAGAAAAGGAGTCAAAAGGGTTATGAATAAGCATCTGCTAAAGATTTAAGATCATTACTGTTAAAGATATTAAGATACACAGACATTGTGTGCTACTAAAGATTTAAATACTGATGTTAGATAGTAGTAGGGCCAAATGTTTTTCTGAGAATATCTGCTCTCCAAGGAGACTGTTTGCAGGGCTAAAAGAGATCCCTTTTGCAGACCATCCAAATGCACTCTGTAGTTTGTAACCTGAAATGTAATGAATGCCTGTTACCTGAGGAAGCTCTCATGATAAAATGGCTCAAAATCACCCATGGTCCCAGTATGCCTTCATCTTAGTTCAAAGTTAGCTTAGGATGATGGAGGAATACGATGCACCAAAGCGTTTACTTTTGCCTGTCCCAAGTAATTTCAGTTAAAATCAGATTTCCTTCTTATGTCACCTTCTGTTTGTAAACCCCCCCAAAATTACACACCAAGTCCATCACAGTGCTGACAAGCCAGTAGTGTTTTTTGTTGGATCTCCGTTAAACAAAATCCATGATAAAGCTTTATGTATCAAGACTACTGTAAATTTAAAAATGTATGCGCTGTTGACTGTCCTAGGACCGGTGTTTCTGTATATTATTTTGAAATGCAATGCAAAGCCTAAAGAATCGAGATTTCTTGGCATGATAATGTATATTCAAAAAATGTTGGCTGAAGTCGGGACTTGTTTTTAACTGTTTGGAAGGGGCTCAGGGAAGGAGACGGGGAGCATACGGGGGATGGCTATCTTTCCCAGACAGTTGACTGACGCTGTGAATAACCAAGTTCACGCACAGGAGGCACGACTTCACAGCTCTGCTTTTCGCATGTTGCTGTCAGCAAATCTTTCAGAAGGAATCAGCACAGAAATAGGCAGGTTTGGTGCTCACCAGCAATCACACCCGAACACCATCTGGAGAAAACAAGAAACCCCGGGAGCAGTTTGTGCAAGTGGGTTCGGCAAACAGGTTATAATGTCACCTGCAGTGCCTGTAAAATGCTGCCCGGTGTCATTTTGTCAAAGGATAATGAGAAAAAGGAAAATATCTTGATACTATAAAAAGTATATTCTTGTGCAAATGTGCAGCCACATATTTAGATCAAGCTCTTCTTACCCCACAAGTTTTTGATTAAATGAGTTATACAATCCCTAGGCAAAAGCAACTGTGTATTTTCTTTAGGTTTTGAAATTGTATGGGTTTTAGTATACATTTTGTTTAACTTCATTTTCAGTCACTGAGAAGCGGGGAATGATTTAGATTTATCTTAGGTTGAGATCAATATGATTCAGACATTGCTGGACCTTTTTGGCCAGACCTAGTACAGGCTGTGGAGAACTGAGTGGGTCTGAACGTGTGCACTGAATGCTTTTTGGTCTTTCACTGTCCCCGAAACTGCAGTTTGTAGAACTAGTGATTGAATGCATTTTTTTGCATGTAAAATAATGAAAAGCAGCTGGTGCATTGCAGGGAACAGAGCGCCTTTGCATTGTCATAAAATAGGTTTTAGCAAAGAATTTTTAATACTTAGATTGTTCACATTTTCTAAAACTTCATCATTTTCTATTCTTATTTCAGTTTGCTTACCAGAACAAACCCTAGGAGATATATAGTTAAATCCTTTTGTTTTTTCTCTGACATGGGAAGTTCATCTTTGGACAATAGTTCTGTTTTTATTTTTCTGCTTTCAGATTTACTGCTAGCAGTTTGATCCAAGCTTAGCTGTAAATGAACATATGACTCATTCTCTAGATTAGAGTTTGAAAGGGGAGTCTTTACATGTCTCTCTTGTTGTTGTTTTACTTCCTTTTTAATATTTTGAGATTTGCCTTTTAAATTAAAATAGTCTGTAAGAGAAACACGGTACTACCTTTTCCAGAATTGGCCAGTTGTCAGTATTGACCATAAAAGTAACTTCTGTTAACAGAAGCGCCTGCTGATCTTTGAAAAGTATTGACATTTTTAGTAAATCATTGTGGGAATGGCTTTTTCTAGTCTCATATTGCAAAACTTTTGTACAAGTTGTCAATTTATGAGAGGAAATTTGAAAAAGTTCAAGAAAAGCAGTAGGCTGGATAACAGCAGAAAAAGCACTAGAGGGCAAGTAGAATTATAGGAGGGTTTGAATTTTTTTAGATCTAAATACCCAGTATTGCTATGACACTTCTCTGAATCAGTCATTTTCATTTAATACAGAGGAAGAAAAATGAAGCTAAGTGCTTTTGAAAGTAACCCCACTACTCTCCACATATTTTAAGCTTTAATCAGAACAGCAGTTTAAATATTGTTTAAGTTTACTGACCTAATCATAAAATGTTGCAATACAGTAGCAAATGCAATCAAGAACCAGGAACTACATCTGATTTCATGGAAAAGCACGGGATATCAAGAGGCATTGCTTCCTAAAAGAGAAGTCTTATACCTGAAGATATTTCTACATATACTGGGTTAAAGCAGATTAATTTCAAAATACTGATTGCTGCAATCTCTGCAGAAAAGTTTACAAAATATCTACGCTGTATTGGAGTTCTTTATAGAATAGCAATATTCTTTTCTCTTATAAAAAAAAAAAATTCCAGATTTTTTTACAATTCATGCCTTGCTTGTCTGCATGACTTGCTGCCAAACGTAGGTATTATTTCAACCCTCAAAATCCTAAAACTGTGGCCAATAGTTTAGTTTATCATGACTGTGACAATATTTGGTGTTGGTCTACAAGCTGCTGCTTCTGAAGTCAAGTGAAATTGTGAGTTTTCAGCTTTCATTAAGCAATAAAAAAGAAGTTTCTGTCCCTTCATGGTCCGGAGAGAACAGCTTGGAAATGTGACTCTAACAACTGAAAAATCAGAAAGCAGATCAATCTCTCGTATTGATTTTTCACCCAGCCTCATGGTTTTGTGGAGGGGATTCTGACTCTCGTTTTCTGCCAGAAGTAACAATATTGTCAATATTCTGTGATCTCTGGCAGTATATTTTACTGGCAAGATCAGGGTCTCACATCTTATATAAAAATAAAACTATTGATAGACAAAATGAGGGTAGAAATACATAAAATGGAGAATACTTTGAGAAGTAATTGTGTGTGAGTGAAAGAGCATCTATCTTAAATGTGCCCTAAAACTTCCTTTTCTGCAGGATTATTTATCTGTATATATGTAATTGTGTGTGTACATATAAACACATATATATATGCATGTGTGTTTGTACACACCTATAAGTGGTCTTGCTGAAGAGACAAACCTGCATGATCCTGCATAAGGCTGTATCAGTTTTATCTCAGGAGCTTTGATAGCTCACACACAGTTAGGAATCCTGCTGGGTTTCACAGGATACATCCAAACTCATCTCCTGCAGCCAGGAGAGAAAAGTACAGGGCAAAGTTTTGCTGTAATTATAGATGTAATAAACCACTTTTATATTTCTTCAGAAGCAGTTAACTGAGAACACCCATAAGCTTAGATCCAGCAATCTACTATTTTAAGATTGCCCAGAGCAAGTTAATTTTAGGTTTAGTGCTTTGTAATTTAACTAGAGAACTGCACCTAAAATTTTAAGATTGAGTTTTGCAGACCTTAAGAAGATTTGCTTCTTTGAGTTTATTATTATTTATAGTTGAAGTGTGTTTAATAATTTGCTGTGTTATGTGCACAAAACTACCACTACAATCCCTCTTTAGCTAATGGTAGTTGACAGTATTTTTGGGTTTTCTCCTGGGCTGTTTTAGAGACGCTGTAGTGAGATCTTACCCTGATCTTAATGAGATCCAGCCGGGAGTTAAATGAGCAATACCCTCTCCACACACACACGCACGCTCCAGAAATGTCAATGTGGTTGTTTTATTGTTCAAAGCCAGGATTTGGAAAGTGGCCAGCCTCGGGGAGCGAAGGGTTGTTGTGAGGGGCTTCTGAGACGTAACCAAGACAAGACTGACTGTGGTCAGCAGTCCAGGACCCACACCTCTAAAGGGTAGGTGTTCTGAAAGGGCTACAACCCCACACAGGCTGAAAAACTGCTTGTGTTTTGGAGCTTCCAGCTAAATCTGGAGGAAAACATCAGTCCACAGCACAAGGTTCATCTGATAGTGTGGTCCAAATGCTCCCACTATTCACAACCCTGCCTTCAGCCGTGTTTCAAGAAGACTCGGTCTCAGTGCAGGTCCTCCTGCTGCTACGGAGGAGTCCCACCTGGGGAAGCAAACAGCTCCAAGACATCCACGGCTGGCTCACCCCATCCAAAAGAGGTGTATGTTATCCAAAAAGTAGTCACTGAATTGCATTTATTTGTGCATCTGAAGAAAGCAGAGAAAGAGGCAGGGGAAAGATTAACTGTTGTGTTTTTTGCTGTAAATGGCACAGAAATGTGGCTCATATCTGAGCTGCACATTTATGAGGCTGCCCTCAGCTTGGTGTGGAAATCTGACTGGGGTGTACCATGGGCTTTCCTGCATCCATCCTCCAGCCATGGGCACACCATGCCATTAAATTTAACTCTTCTGCTTGAAAACCTGCTGATCTGAAACTGCCTTTCCAGACAAAAAGATCGTGCCGGATGAGCTGTAACACTTGCAGTGTGTTGCTTGTGTTGCTTTGTCTGCCTGTGGGTGCCCTTCAGACAGGCAACATCCGAGAGGAAACTCCCTGGTGAAGTTTCCATAGATCCAGGGAGACGGAAGAAAAAATGAGCAGGATGAAGGCCTGAGTGTCTTTGACTACATTTTACCATATTAAGTAAAGAAAAGTTCATACCATTAAAAAAAAAAAACAACCCAAAACAAAAACACCACAAAACACAAACCCAACCAAACCAAAACCAAAAAAAGAAAACCCAAACCCAAAAACAAAAACCCAAGGGAAAAAGTCAAAGGAAACGTGTTTAAACAGCTAAGGGTGAGTCAGCATGCAGGAAGCTAATACACATGACTGGTGAGATTATCAGTAAATCTTTTTTCCCACTTTCCTCTCCCCCTCTTCCCCTAAATTACAGTTTAATGACTCTACTTTTTTAAAAAAACACCCCATGAATGAAGTAAAAAGCTCGCCGTTTTCCTGGAGCCCGAAATTTCCCTCTGTTCCCTCTGTCCTGCAGAGAGCTGGGATCTTTCCCGCTGCAGCTGCCGAGACACAGAGCCATGTGCCCGTGGGCTGGGGGCTGGATTTTAAAGCCCTGAACACATGTTAAAGCTCACTTGTTAATTAGTAGGTTCAGGGCAGAATAACTTTGATTTCACAATAAGCATTTTCAAGGCCATTTTTTTACCCTTTCCGGTACCTTCGGTCATGAGTATGTAAGTGAGGAGGTAATGCTGTAGGGCCTGGATTCATAGCATCCACTGAGGCACCGAATACCAAGGATAACCACACTTTTAATTGAGAAGCACCATCATTAATGCAGGGATCTAATGCAATTAAGGGTAGTTAATCATCATCATTAATTAAGGTCTAAATTAGGTGGGGTGAATGCAGTTATAAGGTCAGAGACTCTAGCTGATACGATTTCTATACGTAACGGAGGAAAGAGGTCTCCACAAGTCCTCCAGCTCTCTCCCAAAGATCTCCCATAATGGACCTTGCTCGGGCACTGATGCCAAAACCCCTCGCATCTGTAGTTCAGGCTGTCAGTCCAGCATCTTTCACAGTATCTAATCTTTTACTGGGTAGGTAGGGAGCTGGATTTTGGTTTGTGGGTTGTTTTTTTTTTCCTTCTTCAGAGTTGCAATACTTGATAGAATGGATGGAAGCACATGCACTGGCAAGCCTGCAGCGCTAATCCTCATGGGATGCCCAACTGCCTCGTTTCCTGAGTACGTGGTGTTCATCAGCGTAGGCTGACTGTGATGCAACTCCGGCCAACACCCTGAGCGTTTCATAGTCTTGACATAACTTGATTCCAGGAGTGACTAGAGCCAAATCTGCTTTAACTTCTCTTCTTCCTCATTTGCACTTACTCACCTCAATTTCGTGCCCGTGATCCAAGTCTGTAAAGTTAAACCACAGCCCAGGAGAGGAAGGTGGGGCTTCCTCCTTTGTTCCTCCAAATAGACCTGAAATAGGAACAGGGAGAAAGCAAAATTTCACTTCCTTTAAGATGCATCAGTTCAAAGCAGTAGTTACTCAATAATATTCACCAGTCTGTTCAAGCAAAGCTCCTACGGACCTTGAGTTCAGGTTCAGAACCTCGTTCATGGGCACTGATGGAGAATTCCAAGAGGGAATCCTAATACCACATTTTTAAGCCTTTAAATAAGGCACTTAAATAAGTGGCCCCACTTTCAAGGTAACAGCACTCAGCTCCCTTCACTCAGATTTCAATACAGATGTCTGAGACGGTTGGGAGCTGCTGCAGGTTCAGCATTGTTTAAACAAAAAACCAAAACCCAAGAACCACCAACACAGCCCTTTTCTGAAACCCTGTTTTGCATTGGCAAGGCACAAAATGCTGATTTCTACTCACCTCCAAGCAAAGGGTAAGAGCGGATGTTATGTTGCTCTAATCCTACTGATAACTATTTTTACAAAACAGACTACAGTACGTTTACTAGTACATGATGGAAGGGCATAAATAATTTAAACAACAGTTGTCAAAATAAATGAGCAAAGTGCATTTTGTGATAAATTACTCTTGCTTTTTTAATGTGTTTCTCACTTAGTTGCAAAATTCAGTAATTTGCAGTGGATCTCCCAATCATTAAAGTGAATTAGCAAGCCTCTACTCTCTTAGCCATAATTTTAATCTTAACTAGAAAGGAATTATTTAGTATTATTTTGGCAAGGGTTCCTCCTTAATGTTCTTTTACAGCCACAGTCTTACAGTGTAATGTAAGTTATGTATGTATCCTGGTGACTTGGATTTTAGAGCTGAAAGCTGATTATGGACAGTAAAGAATTTCAGATAGCATAAAGATATAACTGTTTTAAATAGAATTTAACAACAATTCATATCACTGGCTGCTTCAGTCCTTCCATTGGCATGCAAGTGCCAACAAAATTTATAGCTGCCTAAGGAGCACATAATGGGAAGTTATTTTTTAGAGGTGTAATACCACCAGTAATGTATACACAGAACGTACATCTGCTTGCTTGTGTTTAGGTTATAGCTTAAATGCTAGAACTCTGTTGTCGTTTGGTCTGGGGTTTTAATATATAAATATATACATCTATGCTTGTTCTCCTTTGTAGTTACCCAGGATTGTTTTTTTCACTTCCTTTCTCCTGAAGCTAAGGGAGGCTGCCACAGTTCAGCATCTCTGCAAATCAGAAGTGAAGTCATTTTTCCCTACCGGCCTGCGGGTGCCTGTGATGTTTTGTTTTGTTTTGTGCCGGGATTATTTAAAGAGAAAAAACATAGCAGAAAACCCACAAAAATTGGCAGTAGGCTTCAGGTACACTAGCAATAACCAAAGTATTTTTTAAAGCATTTGGCTTGCATGGACTAGTTGTGGAGATGACAGTATGTTTTTAAATAAGTCATCCCTGGTTAAGTATCACCGTGCATGCATTTTGGTCTTACCTTGAAATCAAGGAGCAAATTTCCCGTAAGTGTTACTCAGAATAAGGAGAAACAAACCAGAAACACTTAAATGCAGACTTTTAGGGGTAAGTCTGGCATGCATTGTGACACACCAAGGGTGGACTGGAATAGTGAAAAATATTTTTGTTTGGAGCTGCTGACACTGTGGGTGTATGCAGTAATCAGTGCCAACACAGAGAGACAAGACAAAAACCTGATATCCATATAAAGAGATAGGTAGGTAGATGGATGGATAGATAGAGAGAGAGAGAGAGAGAGATAGGTAGGTAGGTTAGGTAGGTAGGTAGGTAGATAGATAGATAGGTAGATAGATAGATAGATAGATAGATAGATAGATAGATAGATAGATAGATAGATAGATAGATAGGTAGGTAGATGTCAATAAGGGGTGTTTTCCAGATTCATCCCCATGGGGCAGATTTGACTGTCTATACAAGTGACCATGTTCATTCCATAGGCCCAGATACCATCTTCAAAAGGGCTGAGGTATTTTTGTGCTGGTTCTGGCCCCTTCATCTTGGTCACCTGTGACTTAAATCAGGGCAAATCATCAGCATTAAAAAGGCTTTTGTTTTGGGGAATAAACCTCAAAAACAAGCCTTTCATTTAGAAGTACAAATGGGATCTTTCCCAATCTCAGTGCCCTACTTTGAAATTGAATTTGGTGTTTCTACTGGAGTGAGAAACTGGCTGTTTATACAATTTGCTTTCACATTCGCTATTAAAAGGCTGAAAGTTTGAAGACTGTCCCAGAAATGTAACTTGGGGAGAGAGTGTCTGATGACACTAGAAACCAGCTATTGTAACCCCTGATGCAGCAGGGTTACAGCTGATGCTTTTAGGGTCCCCAGTAGGTGCTGGAGAATTTGTCATTCATAGGGTATGTATATGCACGCACACACATTTCTGTGCGTAAGTTTTGGCCAGTTCTTGCACTAAGCAACTGCTATGGGGTGGGGAGGCAAGGCCACAAAGTCCCAAAAACTAAAGGATTGGGAGCTACTCTCCATTTAAGGTGGATGTGCTTCTGGGTGATGAGAGCTCCATTAGTGACAGTCAGAATAGACTGAGGTGGTTCACTGTGCAGTCATAGGACATTTAACAGCGGGCAGATAGCTGGTATCAGACATTCACAGATTTTTATTTAGAGAAGAGAGAAGTCCAAGAATCAAGGAATCTGTGTAGATGTCATGGTTTAACCCCAGCTGGCAACTAAGTACCACACAGCTGCTCACTCACTGGGTTCCCCTCCCCATCCCAGCAGGATGGGGAGGAGAATTGGGAAAAAGGTAAAACTCGTGGGTTGAGATATGAACAATTTAACAACTGAAGTAAAATAAAATATAATAATGAAAGTAATAATAACAATTAAAACGAAGGGGGAGGGGGCAGGGGGAGTGTGTGTGGAATAAAACCCAAAATGGAAAAAACCAAGTGATATATATTACAAATGTTCACCACCCACTGACCGATGCCCAGCCAGATCCCCCAGCAGCAGTCGGCAGCCCCGGCCAACTCCCCCCTGTGTATATACTCAGCATGACATTCTATGGTATGGAATATCCCTTTGGCTAGTTTGGGTCAGTTGTCCTGGCTGCATCCCCTCCCAATTTCTTGTGCCCCTCCAGCCCTCTCGCTGGCAGGGCCTGAGAAACTGAAAAGTCCTTGACTTAGTATAAACATTACATGGCAACAACTAAACCCACCAGTGTGTTATCAACATTATTCTCATACTAAATCCAAAACACAGCACTGCACCAGCTACTGAGAAGAAAATTAACTCTATCTCAGCTGAAACCAGGACAATGGAATTAACAGGGAAACTGGTCAACAGGGCACAACTTCCATTATAGTCCTCCAAAACCTTTGTCTGGTCCTTAAAATCTGGAATTAAGATTTTAAAGCAATTTATAGCCAGCACTAGAATTAACAGTGATTTATCATAACTTGGTATTAAGCAAGTCTTGGCTGTTCCCAGCAAAGTCTGTAATTCTGCTGCCATGCAGAGAAGTGAGCACCAGCCAAGCCATTATCGGAAACCTCCATAGAAGTTACTCAGGGAGACTGTTTTTCACCTTTCTAGTGGTTGCCATGGTCTTCAAAAGGCAAAGTTCCCAAACTAATTCTGTCTCTCACAATCAAATCCTATAAAACATTTTTAGAGTGTGTTATTACTCATCAGTATGTAAAAATGGCACCGCCTTACTAAAAAAAAATCTGTTCCCTGTGTGTATTCAGATCCATGCGTTCAGCCATGCTTAACTAAAATAGTTTTGTTGCTCCCCCCCCCCCCCCCATTAGATGCAGCACCACTCACGGTTCATTTTCTCACTTGTTAGCTGAGGTTAACAGCTGGACAGGTTGGGCAGCTGGACTGTATGATCACTGTAGGTCCCTTCCAGCTGACCTATCAATGAAAACCTTGCTCTTGTGTTACTAAACTAAATGTTGAGGTCCCATCTACCTGCAGGTACCTCCCAGGCTTCCCTGTGTTCCCGCTGTAGCCAGCAGCAAGGATCTCCCGGGAGCGATCAGGTCTGGGGCTGGGGACGGGAGGCAGGTGACTGGCTCTGCGCTGGCTGTGTAGACAGTCTGCAGATGTAATATAGGTAACAGCAGTAGGTATCTAAAAATAGTTGGATGAATCTGGGGCACGCTTTCATTTGAAAGACCTTTGCTGGTACAGCAGCCCGAAAATACCAAGCGTGGTAGGTAGATTTTGGGATGAATGTGCTATATAATGTAAGTAGCTCCTGTGGTGTGATGGGGAATGGGTATTTTAAGCAATTAGCTGCTGTCTCCTTCAGTGGTACTTTTGTCCTGGTCTTTGGTAGATGACTCAGTGTGGTTTCAGAATGGATCCAAATCCTTACCAGAGATTTTAAAGACCATTTGGAGAGATCCAATTAAGCTTTGGCTGTGAGAAGCACAGAATGCTGTGTCTTCACTTTGGCTTTAATGGAGAAGGTTATCAAGCTTTCCAGAAACCTCTTAGAGGCTGCTACAAAGGTTTTGGAAGCAGAATCTCGAAAGACGGGGCAAAAAATGTGGTCTCAAAACCGTTTTTCATGTTAGATCAGGTGAACTGCAGTTGTGTAAAGATATTAGCCACTCAATCATGAGCTCGTATCCTAGACACTTGTCCTGCAGGCAGTCTGCTCTCTGGGAATAGGGGTCATTTTCTTTAAAGGTCGTTGCAAATGATATCTCAGCATGGTGGTATGGATGAGTTGCTGGATCTGCAGAATGTAGGTATTTAGTCATAATCACTTGTGATTATTTTATATATATAGTCACGATCGATAGATTTTGTGAGATATGTATGTCTCTCATTTTAGCTAGTTATTGTGGACACACAGCCTGTCTAGATTCTAGACACAGAACCAGCCTATATTTTGCATTTATTGTGCAAAGTGTTTTCAAAGTGTTGTGCACGCTTATGAGCACCTCGTTGTCGTATCAGAGGTGATGTCTGTCTACTGATAGACACGATGAACTCCTTTGTTCGTGGGTAAATGAGTATGCGATTGTGCAGTTGGTTTGTAAATTACGCTTGGATGAACAGCGCTCGGTAAAAGCAAGATAATCACCGTTCATTAAAATTTGTTTTAAAAGATCGTGTACGTACATAGACTTCCATTTCTGTATCTTCTGCTTTAACTCCAGATCAGTATCATTAATGAAACTGAGTAATTTGCTGTTAGCTGACAATGTGTTTATTGAGTATCTGAATTGAAATAGCAGGACTATAACTGCAGTGCATATTTTTCCCGTGCAGTTTCTTTACAAAAGGCATATACCCCATTTGTCTAATCCCTACTTCTCTGATTACAAAATAGTCAGCTTACATAAAAACAACTAAATTATATATTTGCATATAATACTGCTGTGGCTCTGCAGAAGCCATTTTGGGCTGTTCAATGCTTATAGTTTCTTTCATTGAAATGCTTTCTTATTTCACCAGCATTACTGCAGAGTTCTTCCAGTCTTTTGCTTGGAAACATTTTTTTTCATCATTCTGTTCTTGGTTGCCACAAATGAAGTAAATAATATTTAGTAAAGTAAGTAATAAAAGACAATAAAAGAGTACTGTTAATGTAGTTCTTTATGCCATTTAAACCTATGGGATTTTTGTAAGTTGGATTTCAAAGTCTTTGGGCAGAAACCAGCCTTTAGTTAAGTGTTTGAATAGCACAGTGGGACCCTGATTCATGGCTGGGCACTGACAAAGTAACACTACTAAAAATAGTTTGCAGAGTTGGGCCCTCCAGTAGCAAAAGAAAAGTTGGAGAATGCATAATTTGAAGAAATGCTCTGGCTGTTGCCAGTGGGTCTGCTGTCCCTATTGTTATTTAAAACCAGAATTAGCTGTGCCTGTTATCTGCAGCACAGTCTATCCATTTGCAGGCTGCTGGCTTCATTCTTTATTGCCTTTCTAAATCGAGTTAAGCATCAATGTTCTTTGGGAGACCATAGTCAGCATTCAGGGAGACACAAGATATGACTCTACATTATGAATACCTCAGTTGTGGAGCTGGCTGAAGAGGCTCCTGCTGCTGCCCATGACCATTCCTCCCCGCTCCCTGCCAGGACCGTTCTAGCTGTGGTGGAGCTTTAAAGCAGATCTGGGAAATGAATTGGTTTAAAGCTGTTGTGGGTGCTTACTACAGGCCACCTGATCAGGAGGTGGAAGTCAGTGAGGGCTTCTACAGACAGTTGGAGGTAGCCTCACGATCACAAGCCCTGGTTATCGTGGGGGACTTCAACCACCTTGATACCTGCTGGAAAGACAACTCAGCTAGGCACACACAGTCCAGGAGGTTCCTGCAGAGCATCCATGATAACTATGTGATGCAGGTGGTGGAGGAACCAACGAGGTGAGGTGTGCTGCTGGACTTTGTACTAACAAAGGACAGGTTGGGGATGTGAAGGCTGGAGGCAGCCTTGGCTGCAATGACCATGAGGTGGAATTAGGATCCTGCGTGGAAGAAGGGCAATAAGTAGGATTGCAACTCTGGACTTCAGGAGAGCTACTTTTGGCCTCTTCGTGGACCTGCTTGGAGGAATCCCAGGGGGTAGGGCTCTAGAAAGTAGTGAGGTCCAAGAGAGCTGGCTGATATTCAAGCATCACTTCCTCCAAGCTCAAGATCAGTGCCACCCTGAGTAAGAAATCAAGCAAAGGGGGCAGGAGGCCTGATGGATGAGCAAGGAGCTTCTGGTAAGCCTCAAAGAGAAGAACAAAGTTCACAGAATGTGGAAAAGGGGACAGGCCACTTGGGAGGAATATAGGAACCTTGTGAGAACATTCAGTGATGCAGCAAGGCTAAGGTCCGTTTGCAACTGAATCTGGTGAGGAATATCAAATACAACAAGAGCTTCCCCAAGTACGTCAGCTAGAAAAGGATGACTAGGGAAAGTGTGGGCTTGCTGTCCTGGTGACAAAGGACACAAAGAAGGCAGAGTAACTGAATGCCTTCTTTGCTTCAGTCTTTACCTCCAAGCCATCACAAATCCCAGGACCTGGAGGCAAGCAAGAAAGTCTGGAGAAAGGAAGACTTCCCTTCAGTCGAGGAGGATCAGGATAAGAGATCACTTAAGCAAACCTACACCCACAAATCCATGGGCCCCAGTGGGATGCACTCCCGAGTGCTGAGGGAGCTGGCAGATGTTCTTGCCAAGCCACTTTCATCATCTGTCATGGAGAACAGGAGAGGTGCCTGAGGACTGGAGGAAAGGCATTGTCAGTCCAGTCTTCAGAAAGGGCAGGAAGGAGGAAATTACAGGCCGGTCACCCTCACCTCCATCTCTGGCAAGGTGATGGAACAGCTCATCCTGGAGGTCATCTCAAAGCATGTCGAGAAAAAGAAGGTTATCAGGAGCAGTCAGCGTGGCTTCTCCAAGAGGAAATCATGCCTGACCAACCTGATAGCTTCTGTGATGGAATGACTGGCTGGGTAGACAAGGGGAGAGCAGCAGATGTTGTCTACCTTGACCTCAGCAAGGCTTTTGACACTCTCTCCCATAAAATCCTCATATGTAAACTCAGGAAGTGTGGACTAGAGGAGCGGACAGTGAGGTAGACTGAGAACTGGCTGAATGGCAGAGCTCAGGGAGTTCTGATCAGTGGTGCAGAGTCTGGCTGGAGGCCTGTAGCTCGTGGTGTTCCCCAGGGGTCCGTGCTGGGTCCAGTCCTGTTCAAAATATTCATCAACAACCTGGAAGGAGGGACAGAGCGTACCCTCAGCAAGTTTGGTGACGATACAAAACTGGGAGGAGTGGGTGACACACCGGAGGCTGCGCTGCCATTCAGCCAGACCTGGACGGGCTGGAGGGCTGGGAGGGAGGAACCTCATGAAGTTCAGCAAAGGCAAGTGTAGGGTCCTCACCTGGGGAGGGACAACCCCACACACCAGCCCAGGCAGCTCTGCGGAGAAGGACCTGGAAGTGCTGGTGGGCAGCAGGTTGCCCATAAGCCAGCAGGGTGCCCCTGGGGCCAAGGCGGCCAGTGGCATCCTGGGGTGCATTAGGAGAAGTGTGGCCAGCAGGTCGAGGGGGGTGATCCTCCTGCTCTACTCAGCGCTGTGGTGAGGAAGCACCTGGAGTTCTGTGCCCAGTTTGGGGCTCCCCAGTTCAAGAGAGATATCACAGTTTGTTTGCTGGTTAACTTCTTGAGGCTTTGAATCAGAAGCAAAAAGACTTTTTTAAAAAGCGGGTTTTTTTTTTCTTTCTTCATAACCCATTAGTATCTGCAAAATGAAAACCTGGGGTGGATTTATAGCAGTGGATGTAGAAGTGCCTATGGGAGTGGCCTGATCTGGGTAATAGCAATGAACAATATCCATGTGCATTGAAACACCTTCAGTGAAGAAACATTGAAGAAAAACTCTATCAGAAGATGTAATTTCCTGAGACATTATAATTAATTTCTCATCTGGAATCTGGGCCAAGAGGTTAGAGACAAAAGTTGTTGTTGGCGGGCAATGCTCCGGTGATCACAGAGATGTCTCTGGGATGCTCCATTAGGGACGCAGATAGATTAATCTCCTGGGAGCCTCTAACCAGGGGAAGTTGGAAAAAATGGGGAGGCCTGAGCTGTAGCAGCATGTTGTTACACCCTAGCGAGGTGAGATCATTTCTCTTTGTAATCTCAGAATTGAAAGTAGGAGGTGAATGACAGTGTCATTAAGAAGTGGGTATTTAACACATTTATAGCACTCTCAGTTCCCACACCCGTTGGGGCCAAACTCCAGAATCCTGAAATCTGGGACTCTTCCAGAGGAAAAACCCTTCATTAGTGGGGCAAACTAAGTGGCAGTTCCTGAACATCTCACACTGCTTTTCTGACAAGGCTGCTGTTTAGTTTTGCAGTCTCTGCAACATCACAGCTTAGGTTTTTTTTTCCATTTAGGCATTTTATCAGTACACTGTTTAAACAGAGCCTCTCCAGGAACCTAGGGCACAGATCTGCCTGGCTAACCTCCTAGCTAACCACTGCCAGCATCCATTTCTTCATGATGCACCCAGCCTGGTGCAGCCTAAGCAGGGATGAGCACCAAATACAGAATCCTTGAAGGGTGGGTTGGAGGTGACAGTGAAGAGGGCAAAAAATGGCTTAGCAAAAGATGTTCTGCATGTGTTTATTCTTGGGCAGTCTGTGATAGTGGCTGGGCTTGTAAAACAAACCTGATGATGTGGCTCCCTGAGCAAGTTACAGTGAGTCAACTGGAAGATTGAGTGTGAATGCTGAGCGTGTGTTGCATGCTCTTCTTCAATGACCGTGCACCGAGCTGCCTTGTGTTTACCATGGTAAGGGCACACACGTGGACAGTTAGAGTAGAACATCTGTTCTGCTGTAAATCCAGACGCCAGTTACCTGGCAGTAATGTGTTCACGGAAGCATACCCTTAATTATTCTGAATAGACAAATGCATGATGCAGACTGAAGATTTCAGACATATGGACATGCCAGAAGTTTCAAATCTTTTGTGGGTGAGGCTTTAGAAATGTCTTGAGGGGTTACCAGAACTTGTTGCAGCCCCACATCTGCTTTCGAATGATGTGTCAGCACTTGTTTAGGCTAATTATTAAAAGACTTGTAGAAATCATCAGAGGAAATTTTCACAGGTAACTTGGAAATCAAAGTCTTGTTGACTTCTTATGAGACTTTGGTGTGCAAATCACTTGGGTTTTTTTGAAAATCTTGTCCATCTTCTTTCTAGCCAAAATCTGTTTCATGCTCTAGTGGCAGAAATTCTTCCTTCCTTCCTTCCTTGAAGCAAAAATTTAATTGGGATCCATACTTTTCTGGCACTGGAAGAGAAATACCACATCCCATTAGATATTTTCCCCTGATTTTTGAAGCACAGAAGTTTGTCTGCGCATGAATTGCAATAAACTCTTTGGCCTGAGATAAAATGGTAGAACTTCTCCAGTTACAAATTCCTACCAACCTAATTGCCTACATAGCTGAAATATGAAAGGTGTTTAATAATAAACAAAGCATTATTTTTGTTTACTCTTATTTTACTTACCCATGTGAATTCCTTGACTGTGATGTCCATTTATTTGTATACTGCAAGTGGAAATTAAAAGCAAATCAGTGGCAAATGGAAACCGTTTGGCAGCATGGACACAATAAATTATCCAGCTGCAAAATGATACCAATAGTGCTAAATAAATAATTCCTCTAAAAAAATTTAGTACTTTGTGGATTGTTTGCAGGAAGCAACTCATTATCTCAGTTGTGTGTATGAATTTCTAAGAAGATTATTTAGTGTGTAATTCCCTTGTCAAATTCCAATATCCAAAGCCTCAAAGGAATTTAGGGTCTTATCCCTCACTGGAATCTATATCATTCTTGATATCAGTAGAAATGTAAGCATTAAACATGCTAATCCTAAACATTGTGGTACCTACATTTCACATGCTAATTGGAATTTGTAGCAATCAAATAAGGCGTAAAGTTTCCGTTCCTGTCACCTCTTGTTTGCCATTTAATTGCTGGATATCTACTCCGAGCCCGTCATTCAGCTTTCTTGATAATCAGTGAAGAGAGGAAGCTGGCAAAGAGTTTTTTATCCAATATGACAAGTAAGAAGGTGGGTCACCCTTCTAAGGGCTCTGTATTTCTCCATGGTCGGTTAAGAAGCCCAGATGACCACTGTAGGCTGCCTGCCTGTCTAGGATGGGTGAAATAAGTTTGTCTGTGCAACCACCATGTAAACTTCAGAGCCAAGCGAGCTGTACTCTGTGGAGGGAGATACGAGCAATGAGATATTCTCATAGCTCAGCCCAGGCAGGGGTGGATTCTCCTGTTCCACTTCTGTCTGTGATTTGCATTTGTCTGGGGTTGCAGTCTGCAGTTCTGCGTGGAAATACCCAGCTAACTTTAATCAAGCTACCTGTAGAAGTTCAACTGAATCATCTCAGAAGTACATGCAAGCTTATTTATTTACATCTCTAACCTTAAAGATAAGCTTCCAGGTGGGAAGGAGGTAGGCTATATATCTTTTTTTTATGCTGCTCCACTTCATGCAGAACAATTATGTATTTATTTCACTAGACAGCAAAGGCAAGTCTAGCGGTTTGTGATATGGCAGATGAGGCCTTCACCTTAACCACTGAGTTGCTGCTGGGCTGCATATTTCACTTTCTTGCATCCATCAGTCCATACTGGTATGTTCTGCAAGCAAAGAATCCAAATGATAAATTAATGTATTTTTCCCAATACGTCATTAGCCCCGAACCTCTCTGTTTAAAGTGTGGCAATGCCCTTCTGTCTGACTTTTAAAGGTCAGTTTCTACCTGGTATTGAATTATTTTCTGCCACTAAGTACATTGGTCCCATCCTTGATTTACACTGGGTATGCCTCCACTGCGGCACCTGAGAACATGTCCCAGCCCTGAGCGCTGGATGCCCAGCTGGTCAGTGATGACTGTGTGTGAGGGTGAGGATGGGGAGTGTACCTTCTTCCTAGGTATGGGCTTCCCTCGGAAGGAAGACTGGTTCTGCAGGCAGCTGGGGTGGTGTGGAGGACTCCAGCAGGTCCTGTAATCTGCCCCACAGGACCCACCTGCGACACATTAGTGGTTGCTGTTGGAGTCCATGGGGTCTGGGCAAAGAAAGCATAGAATCCACTTGGTTTGGGTGAAGGGGGACATCACACAACATTTCACTTGGGATCGCAGCAACTGACTGCCACATCATCTCCACGGCACTGAACAGCCACTGTGGTCTGAAACCATTTGTATACATTTCTGTGCAATCCTATTTTCAGGAAAATGTGCGTAATGCAAAAAGAGACAGAAAAATATGCAGGTGCTTTGGAGAGCCTCCAAACTAAGATAATAGGAAAGGGGCAAAGCAGAATTTGCAACCGATCAGAGAGTTCCTCTGCTGAGCTAATTATTACTCCAAAAAAAAAACCCCTGAATGACTGAACATCTCATGCCTTCTGAGCACTAGCTAGATATCCTTTGTTTCATACCTGTCATGTTTTCATGAATGACTTCTTTGCTTGGCTCTGTGGTCGAGGTAGCCCACATAATTTCAGGCCTTGGACTTCATGCCTTACTTAAGAACCTCTTTGATACAACCAGCCCATCCTTCATTATTAAGGCCTTCTGCAGAGGCAGCATTACTGTTAGCTAGGGTCTCTGGTGGATATACATCAAGATACAGTCTTAATAATCACCTAGGGAGCTCTTCAAAGGTGGTAACTCATTTTGATCTCTGTAGTTCGTTTTCCAGCTGCCCAAAGAGAGGCATGAAGCTTGATTTGCAGAGTGTCAAGCACTCTCTGCTGCCTGCCTTGTCACAGCATCAGTTGCAAGGTGGAAGGGACCTGTGCCTCAGACAGGACCTCCGCTCGCTGCACCACTCTCCGTGAGTTTCATCCTGCAGCTGGGATAATTTGACCAGGGGCCTATGATTTGATTTGGTTTGATTTTTAAAACAGTAGTTGTGTATACACCATGATACTTTTTCTGTAGACGTTTATGAGAATTCCTGGAAGAGTTCCTTGTTCTGGTCACAGCCAGTTTGATAAGGATAAAATGGTGACTGCTTTTTTCCTAGACAACCCAGTGGCTGTGGAGGGCCATGCTGGACTGTAACATTGATGGTTCAGCAATCAATAAGCAGCATTTTCCAGATAAAATCAGACTTTGGGGCAGATGAGGAGAGGGCATCATCAAAAAGCATATTGAGAAGTCTGCATAGATGATCAAAGCCAGACTTTGCCATCTTTAGAGTCCTGCTTGTACCCCTCCCTGGAGCTGCAGCTTCCAGGCCCAGAGTACATATTCCAGAGGATTCCTCAAACCCCCATCTCTCCTCCATAGGGTTTTCACCTAACTCAGGAGCCCCACATAGCTCTGACAGCCTGAAGCTCTTGGTGCTGGAGCCAGGAGCTGGACAGACAGCACCAGTGCAACCTTGTAGCTCTCTTTGTGCCTAACTAGTAACCCTAAAATAAGGCATGTCTTGTCACTGATGGATTTTGAAATTGAGGCACTTTTTTTTGGTGAAATGGTTGGACGCTGTGTCCACGAGGATAGCAGCAGTTATCTTCCAGGTGGAGGTTTGACATTGTGCATTAAATGAGGTGGTGGGCCACATGCTGAACTCCAGGGATAAAGCAAGTACTGAGTGGCACTGAGATCCCCTTTCTCTGTGTTCTGTCTGTCTGGTGCTCAGAGCAGTGCAAGGGTCCTGGGAAAAACACAGTGATAACGCAATGTCGTAATACGGGTAAAAGGGATGTATTAATTAATTCCTTCAAAAGGCTAACCTAAAGTGCCTTGTTCAACTAATTGGGGGGTGGGGGGTGGGAGGGTGGGCTGGGTGGGCTGATTTTGTAGGCTTCATGATGTGTTTTTGTTTTGTTTTGTGGTAAATGCATGCGTGCAGTCTTTTAGGTGGTTTCAGTAGGTATAATTTTCCCCTTTCACTTGGTTAATCATTTCACAGAATGGAAGCTTTCATTGCAGAGAACCTCACAGTGAATATCTCCCTAAAGGTGGACAGTTTGTTCCACCTATTAATCCTGCATAAGCTCTGCATAAACAGTGAGGGAGTTGTAGCTCCAGAGAGTTTCCAAACCCTTTTGCTATAAAACTTCAATTTTTCTAGTGAAATCTTTGGTTTCATGTGATTATGTTTCTTAACTTAATGCATATTTCACTGAAGATCCTAAAGCAAGTGATAGGAAGATGCAATGGACAGAACTAATTCCCAAATCTGCTGCACACTTCTGAATGGGAAGGCTCAAAAGTGTCCTGCAGAATCTGCAGAAGAAATGCAAGGTGTTGAGATCAGAGCAGCCACCAACCCACTGCAGGCCACCAGGGACCGTGTGGTTAAGCACCTTATGTGCATGCTGAAGATACCACTTAAGGCTACACCTTTTCCAATTTCACTGGGTTTGCACCATTCCTGGTGCTTCATATTAAAACCCAGCCTCTCGAGATGAGAGCAATGGATATGCAAAGGCTCACGATGTGGTGCAGATGGCTATTTAGAGCCACAGACTGTGGAAGACTATTCATATGTGACAACCTTTTTCACTTCCTGCAGAGCAGCCCACAAGGACTTGTGAGATCAAGAACTGATTACAGGCAGGCAGTGAGAGATGCGCGTGATAAGGCATAAAGTCAGTAATATCTCATACGCATTTTCAGCTGAGACCATCAGACTCCTTAGCATCACAATCCTTTAAATCTTTGCTATAATTTGAGTCTCTAGAGAAGATGCTGGTGGACAGCCAATTCACTGTTCACAGTGATGGGTAAGCATGCAGCAGATCAAGAGAAGTCTTTGAAAGAAGCTATAAACACTAAGGAAGTGGTTGCATGCACTTTTTCAAAATATTTTAACTGCTTGTTAGTTCAAGGAAATCATTGTGATCTGTTGAATGCAAAAGTGTTTTTTTCTTTTTTCTTTGTATATTTGCAGCAGCAGGTAGGTGCTGGGGTGTAGGAAGCATCTTGAGAAGAGAGGAATGAACACTGAAAGAAAAGAGTCTGTCCCAGTATTTTGGCTGATTTTTGAACCAGACTTTTAAGCTCGGGAAATTTTCACATGCTGGTTAGGCTCAGACATAAAAAGGACATAATTTCTTGGGACACGTTTTTGTTCTAAGGTTTCCAGATTAACACTGTAAAATCAAGCTCAGGAGATGCTAAAAGGCTTTTAAGATATTTTTCAGAACAAGGCTGTAGTGTGAGCTCAAGCCCCTTAGAGAGATGTCCACCATGAACTCTGATTTTTGAAGGAAGGGGCAAGGAACCAAAATGCCTTGAATCAATGTGTGTCCTTATTTTGTTTAACCTAGTCGAGTTGCTGAGAGTTTTGCTTTGGTAGGGAAGCTGGAGCTGTGTGTGACTCATGAAGAGACTCTTGGCTAATCTGAGTATTTGAGGGCATTGAATAGCTTAGTGAAACACATTTTGGACAACTACATTTCCAACCCATTCTGTGTGAACCAACTGTGTTCCGCAGAGCAGCTGCGATAACCTCTGACTAATTGGCTTTTCGGAAGGTTACCTGCTGAGAGCATCTGCCATGACATCCATTCTCCCAGAAATGTTTCATCTCAGAATTGCCTGATGCCGGCTACAGAGCCCAGCATTACAGGCAAGATGTGAGTTTTCTCTTGAGTCAGAATATAGGGGAAAGGATCTGCCCGACCTTGTTGAATGTTCATCATCTGTCTTGAAGGCCTGAGCGTCCCGTCTAAACCACCTTTTGAAGGCCACCCTGAAGCCTTCCTGGAGACAAGATTTGCCGTTGATGCAGGCAGCGAATCTGCCAGCGAGCCAGGATCCCGCATACCCATATACTCCTGATGTCTTATTAGGGCTTTCACACTGCGCCAGGCAGCGCCACGCACAGCACCGTGCCCGAGCAGGCTGTGCGCAAGCTGTATGCCAGCTGCTGCCTCAAAGCCCTTGCGTGGACCTGAGGCCACTCCGAGTGAGCAGTGTGGCAGTACATAAATAACGCCAAAGAGTTTATTGCTTAGAAAGTCATTCTCTTCCACAGGTTTCATACGGGAATATTTGTTCAGTAACGTATATATGGTGATGATATCAACAGATATTAAAACTATATCCAGGAGGATTAAGAGTAGTTGGTTATAGGAGCAAGTTGTCCAGAAGAAGTGGTGGTTTCAAAAAAAAAACCCTGAATTCATCCTCGCAGAAATAGCAGTTCAGATGTCAGCTGCTGTTTGTTTTAAAGATTCTGCTCCGCGAGTCTTGTGTTGATACATCAATTTCCCTGATCATTTGAACAAAAAATGTTGTTTCATGATTGTGTTTCACAGTTCATGACAAATATGCCCTAGCTGTATCCTAAAAAAATAGGGGTGAAGGAAAAGCAACATTTATTTTTAATTCCATGTATTTTCAGCTTTTGTGATTATTTTCATGGCCTCATTAATGAATGCTGAGCACTTGGGATTAGGATTACTGTGTTTGATGCTTTAGATGTTGTACTCATAGATCACCTTTTCTGTCAAGCTGCTCCAAAACTAATGTCTTGATTTCCTGCTTGGCAAGCAAAATCAAAAATCAAAAGAAAGAAGAGACTTCCTTCCTTTCCCCCTCAGTATATTTCTGCCACATTGACACTGCGTTGGACAAACATTAGATAACCTTCAATTCTGTATCAGCTACCAGGTCTTAGTAATGAGGGGAGAATCTGGCGAGCCAGACCAAGACACGACTTGTTGGGAATCAAAACAAAATTGGCAGTCTTATCAAAACCCATCCACATCTCTGTTTTCTCTCTCGGCTACTGAGTATTGCGTTCAGTCCATTGATCATTGTGTCACTGCTTAACACGGGCTGTGACACTTGCAGCAAGGCAGCTGGTGTTGCCTCTGTGCAGCCCTGAGGTTTGACTTGCTGCCTACACCAGCCGGGGCTGCTCTGACCAGAGGAGGTGACTGGGAAGTGGACGGAGCAGGCTGGGGAGCATTGCTTTGCCACCTCCTCCGTGCTGGCTCCAGCTAGCTCCAAGTGTGCAGATGTTTGAGGTAACCTTGGATCTCTGGCACTGTTGACTTTGGTTATCAGCGACCTGTTAGGTAATAAGGATGTGCAGCAATAGCTGCATTTACCTAGAGGTTAAGAGAACTGCCGCTGTTCTCCACCCAGAACAGTAATGGGATGGTTTTGTGATAAAATGAAACCAAACTCTGGTACGATTTCAGTCTCATCTGATCTGGGGCAAATGGTTCCTGCCCCTGCCAAGGCCGCCCCGTGGCACCATTTCCCAGCCCCCGCTAATCCTCCTTCCACCTTCCACCATGGTGACTGACCGGGATCAGCAGCTTCCCAAGCAGTTGTTTTGTTTTTACATTAACTTCCATGAGCCTCACAGAGACACGTCACGCTCTCACACCTCAGTGATAAGAATTCAATGTGCAATAAAGAAAAGGGTAAATGTAGGAATGGGTGGCCAGCCGTTTCCTTTTGTCGGTGTACAAAATTCTTCAAAGGTAGTGATATTTCTAATTAGCAAGTAGCAAGATGCAGCAAGTCTGCAATAATGTACAGCTTATTATAATGCCTCAAGTGGCATGAAAAGCATGAAGTGAGATATCTGTGGCCTTTCTGACACAGGAAAATAACTAATAAATGTGGCTGAATGCAGTTTTTCACCAGACTCCCAAGGAACGGTTGGTAGATGTATATTGGAAATAGGCACTTTTCATAATAATCACTTCTGAAATGTCCTAACCTTAGAAATATAGTATAAAATCAGTTCCAGGAGAAGAAACCTAGCAAAGCTACTATATGCTTGTTTTCTTTATCAGAAACCCTCAATTATGAAAATGTGACAAATGGGTAATACTGCTAGGTTGAGCTGAATTAACGTGTTTAAAATGAGTGAAAAATATGTCCCTTTCCCAGTTAGAAAAAAAAATCACACAGCACAGGTACTCAAAAAATGAAATGCATCTCTGGCTTTGACATTAATGTTGTCTTTCTACAGCAGCTTCTTGAAAATGTCATGTGAGATTAGATCTGCATGCCGTTGTGTTGGTAAGCGTACAAACCCCCTGCAAAGGGCGGTCTTTGTTCCAAGAACTTACAGTCTCAGGCAAGGTTTTCAAAGACAACTGCTTATTTGTGATACCTTTTAAAAAGATCTTATTTTCCAAAAGAGCTGGGTACATACGGTCAGAAAATCAGGGTCCTTAGAGGAGTCTGCAGCTGGGCACCAAAAATTATATAGGTAATGAGGAAGAATAAATGCTTCTAAAATGCTGTCCTCAAAAGGCAAAGTGAGAAGAGGAGGAATGGGCTAGATGACCACTAAGGCTTCAGTTTGCTTGCTCTAAATGCAGAGCCAAACAGAATTGCTAGTGTTTCCTTGGCCAGTGTTGCTGGTTGTGTCCAGACTGGCTCTGCTAGGTGCCCTGCATGGCTCAAAGTGGTTGTGCTCCCTCTGCGGTGTGGACAAAGCCCAGGGTGGGTTCAGTCCCCATTTCTCCGCATTCACAGGCTTTTTTCTGAAGCATGAGTACGAGCCTGTGGCTGAGACAATGCGGGTGTCAGGGGAGTTTCAGCATGGGTGCAGTTCTGAGGCCAGACCTGATATAATTAGCCAGTTTACCCATTTGATTGTAGTCCTGCAACTCTGTTGGCTAGGCAAGGTATTTTCCATTGCTTGGGAGAGCCTTTCAAATTTTCCCTTCTTTGCAGCAGATGAACTATTTAACCTCAAAAAAAGTCCTATTTCTCCTTCGTGAGGCAGGCCTGTCTCTGTGGCTGCTACACAGATGGGAGATATCCTCCAGTTCACCTGCAATCAAACACTTTTGAGGTGAGGTATCAGTTTGCCTCTCTCCAAGTTTAAAACCTCCTGCCCTAGATGTCCCCTTTATCTTCAGACCTGCTTAATGTCACCATTGCTTGCTTTTCTGTCCCAGGGGATGTGGTCAATTATCTGTCTAGACCAACTGAAGGCTCAAAAAATTCCCACATGTTCTCCCACGGAATGAAACAGTTGCTGAGTCCCAAATGTGCATCTTTCTCAGGCCACTGCTTATGTGGGTATCTCATGTGGTAGATGATGGTAGGTGGTGGGGAGATCATCACACCACAGAATGTTGAGAATAAAAGCAAGGCAGCTGTAAAAACTGAAATCGAAAGTAGCACCATAATCAGATGAATATGCCTACATAAGGAGGGAAATAGTTAAGGAGACTTTTTTTATTTTTCCTGTTTCATAGGACAATTCACACTGAGGGGTAAAGTGCTCATGGCAGGTTGTGGTGGGTTTTTTTAATCTTATTCAGCATTCTTCCAGCACCTACTGATTTAACATCCCATCCTTTCCCCACTCGATCAGACTTTCATGTCCATTGCTACAAGAGTTCAGGGCTGGGGGAGGCAAATATGGGCAAACTGACAGCTTGGCAGAGCCAGTCATCCCGCACCCCACAGAGAAGACCCCACCAGGCATGATTTTGATGGGATGAAAAGCAGAAATCCACTGCCAGCCTGAGTTTCAGCTGATGCGAATGCTGCCTTGGCAGCATCAGCATCCCATTAACTTCACAATTTGGAATCTGGCCCAAAAAAGCCGACAATCCAGCTCTTCCCACACATACAGACACACACATTCATGCAAGAAGCAGGACATCAGCTGGAAAGGGTGCAAAGCCCATCACAACGAGTCCCATCCCAGCACTGCCCTGGTCACAGATCTGGTCGGTAAAACTGCTGGTGGGTGAGGGCTCTGTGATAAACAAAGCTGTGTGCAAACACATTGAAATAACACGGTGAACTTGCCTCGGCATGGCTTCTTGGCTCCAGAGGCTAGCGTAAGCCTGTGACGGGCTTACGTGCATTTTTGTGGCTACATGCTGAACAAAAACTGCCCTTCAGTGTGAGCAGCCCCACGCGGGCATTCATCTCTGGAGCAAATCCCCATCACAACATGCAGAGTGTTAACATAATTTAGGTTGCAAGAGACCTCTGGAGATCTTTCTGCTCAACTGTGCTTGAAGCAAGGACAAGTTAGGTTGTTCATGGCCTTGTCCGGTTGAGTTGCGGATATCCCCGCAGGTGGACATCACACAGCCTGGTCAGGTAACTTCTACCAAAATGTGACCACCCTCACCAGGGAGAATTTTTTTTCCTCGTATTTAGCTGTCATGTCTCTTGTTGCATCTTGTGTCCGTTACCTTCTTGTCCTTTTGCTGTGCATCTCAAGGAAGAGTTTGGGTGGAGGGGGAAGACGTTCCAAGTAACCTCCACGTATTCCTCCTTTATGGTGTGATCACCTTACAGCTTTGCAAGGGCTTTCAGACAAGGAGTAGCAGCCACGCAAACTGGGTGTGCTTTATTGCTTCTAGTAGGGAAAGAGAAACTCTCTGCAACCTCCTAATTATCTTATGGGGTCTGAAGCAGGGGAGGAGGTGGGTGAGCTGTTTTCACATCTGCTACGCAGCAATGGCCAACTCTTGCCATGCTGGCCAGCAGAAGTGGTGAGGGAACATCAGTTCCTACTTTGGCATTTGGTGGAGCCTTCCCAGCATTTGACGATCAAGCCTTCAGTGGTTACTCCAAGCCCAACCCAACAAAAGAGCCTGCTCTCTGGGACTCAGACTAGAGGAAGAGTAAGCACCACTTTCCCATGAGGCAATAAAAGTAAAGTAGGAGTTGTTAAATCATACAAATGATTGCTGGTCTGTACTGTATCTAAGGAGTAAATTAAGCACTGAAGTTTTGACTGATGAGTGAAATTGATTTTAAAAGTATCAGGTTCACAATGTATATTCTATGAGTAGTTTGTCTTTACAGCAGAAATACATTTATTTAGCTCAAACCTGACCTTTTTTTCTTTTTTATTTTAGTTGAAATGTGGTAAATCCTTTGCGGTCTTCTATACTCACTGTCTGGTTTTGGTTTTCTGTTTTGTTTCTTACAGCCCCGGCAGAGAGCTCTCCATAAACATTTCCAGCCTCTAAAGCTGCTGTCCTGCCACTTGATATGAAAGTAAACTTTCCTTCGTGAAAAAAAACCATAATAAATGGCACTGCCAGAAGGTGACCATGGAGGATTGAAGACAAACTTGAAGTAAAATCAGCCCACTCAAGATGATGCATTCTGGGAAGACCTGGTTTGCTGTGGAGTGAAAACGTGGTGCATAATATCCAGTGCTAATTTGTTGAAAATGGTCATTGACAGACCTTTAGCTGGAAAGTTTCTTCCAGTTTTCATCACTGTGCATAACTTTTGAGTTCCCTTTAGGGGACTGTCTATGCCCTTCACTAGAAGTCCTGTTTTAGCATGGCAACTACTGGACTCTTTTATTATGTATGCAGATGGCATGATGTTTTAGGAAAAACAGCAATTCTCAAATCTCAGTGGATACGTCCACAATATTACACCCCAATAGGAATGTAAACGTCTTGTATATGTTAGTTTTGCAGTCTAATGGCATTCTGTTAAACAATATCAGCACTTCATATGTGCTTTCCACACAGAACTAGCACAGTCCATATAGATATATATATAACGGTCTTTTTTTAAAATACTGTGGATACGTTTCAGTATTGGGCTGAGACCGCATCCAAACTGAAGTCCACTACTAAGCATACCTTCACTGATTCACAGTAGATCGTGTAGATAGATTTGCACGTGGAAGAGATGTGACTTCTTTTATCGAGACTTAGAGAAGAGCTGTCACAGAGGTAGCCAACAACAGGGTAGGTTGAATGAACTGTAGGACACTGTCCGCTATCCCTCTCATCCACCAAATATCAAAGGTTCTTGTTTCTAGTGTGCCAATATGTTTTCTTACTCGGCAAGGGAGAGGCAAGGGAGAGAGCCTTTCTCAGAGATGTGTGTGACACTGGGTTCGGTCTATGATAAAACCAGAATAAACTGGAAAAATTCAGGTTCTTCATGCTGGGCACCATTTATGTTTTGGGCAGGGCTGGGGAATCACAGTCCAAACCAAACTGTCTGAACAAAGTAAAGTGTAAGGGTATACTTCTAAGGAGCAAGACGCTCCCTTTGGAGAGGGCAGGCTTCTTCATTAACTTTTTCCACTTTCTTTCCAAAAAAGTATTTTGGTAGGAACCGGGAATAAGCAAATGGTTCCAATAAGCCTTTCAACATACAGTAGCAGGCTCAAGACTGTTGCATTCAACCTGAACATTGTTTTTTGTTCAGTCTCTGAATGGCTGGCCTCATCACTGGTTGTATCACAGCTGGCTGTGGTACTGTTTCTTCCATGGGGACTCAGTGGAATTAGTGTCTGTCCCTCACATCAGGACCTTCTTGATATGCTCTTTATAATGAACTGATGCCATCAACATACCGGGGGGGACTTACCTCTTTGTTCCTTCTTTCTTTAAAATCAAAGGTAGCTTTTTCCGTGTATTTAAAGACAGTTACTCTCTCCAGCCTGACAGACAGGTACTGTAGAGTCGCTGTTAGCATCTAAGCCAAACTGTGGGTGAGATGCCATACTGTGTGAAGATGCAGTGTGTGAGAGAACATACACCTACATCAAGTCAAAAGGACCTTTTTAGAGGAAGCTCCTGTGTTACAATTTTTAAAAAACTATTATACAGTTCATTACTATAGAATTGAAGGTCAACCACCGAGGGTGCCCGTACAACACACAGATAAATATCTTTAGGGCTTAATTCTTTTTCAGATGGATATGGGTTTAGGTTTCAGCTCTCCACCCATCTCAGATTCAGCATGTTGGACACTTCTACAGTATTCTATCCAAAAGCAAATTATTTCTACTGATGACCAAGATTTTCAGAAGTCACTAGTGATTTCTAATGGTTTGGGTCTTTCCATGGGTTCTGAAATGAAGCTCCCAAGAATTACAAAGCAGTAAGCTTCTGCATTCTCTTTCTGAAAACCCTGGTCCCTAATTTTAAATTAGTTGGTGTAAAAATTCTCCTTAAGAAACAAGAATCTTCGCCAATGGCAACATTTGCACTTTTAGATTTTCTTAGGATTGCAGGGTGGAATCTGATACCAAGAGACCCGGCCATGCAGATGGCACAGGTCCACTGTAAGCTTCAGCAAATTTTACAGCTCTTTCTGCTACAGGTTTTAAAAAAGCGCTCTGGCAACTGACATCAATTTTCACATTGGTACAGCAATTAACCCCACACACACTTTGATGTAAGTTATTTTAAAAAGAAGGAGAATGCTATACTTCTATAGTAGGAATTGTCTTATTTTACTACCCAGTGAAAAAATCTGGAATAATTTGAATTATAAAAGAAGAGTTTATCAGAGAGTGTTATCTTAAAAGGGCGTACAAGAAGAAGTTGAGTTAGGCAGAGAGCCACTAGGAGCATTTTTTTGTATCAATGTTAGTTTTGAACATCTTCCAGTATATGGGCATGAATTTAGATGTGTGCACTTCTCCTGTTAAAACAGTTTGTTTTAAAAGCTTCCCAGGATTTTAGCTACGACTGACCTAGAAAAGCAGTGTTATAAGCCCTGAGAAATGTGAAAATCAAGTCCAGACCCTTGTGTAGCTAGACTCGGTGAGAAGTCTGCTGTAGGTGCCTATCGGACAAACCTCCTTTGAAGCCGGTGTGGGTCTCCAGCCTACAGCCAGCCTGTGCATGTGGATAACTGCAAACATAGTTCCCCTGAGCCCCGTGACACTTCTCACGTGTGTAACTGTCTGCTGGAGCCATAAGGAAATAACTGTACTTTTTGGCTTGTATTTAACTATTCATCGTGTTTGGATTTTTTAATCACTGTTATTCTCCCGAAGTAGGCCATGCTTCCTCAGGGATATTTATGAAATTGTTCTACCATCTCCTGAACGGCTATCTGGATCCCAGTGTATTCTTCTGAAAACTTTTTAATATAAATAAACATGTGGGAGAGATTTTTGTTATTATGAATGGGGGCAGGTACTGTGTTCTCGGAAAGGCTATTGAGTGCAGACAATCAAGTCTATTGCATTTTTTATGCCGAACACCTTATTAATAGCAGGCACATCCGCTTTTGCCTGGGTCGCAGGAACAGTTCAGGGGAAAGAATGCTTTATCTCTAGTCAATAAATCATTTATGTTGAGAGTGCCAAAGACCAAGTCAACATGAAAGGGAGCGAATAACTTATTCCAGCAAAGGAAGTGAATTAAAATATGCTCAGAGCCATTAGTTCGGTGCAAAAGAGTAGGAGACTAATGCTGTTTTCATAAAACAGCAATTATCAGCCCTGTGGAGATAGATAAATTCTGAAAGGCCAGTGCTGCCATTACATTGATCACTAGTTATTATCTCTGAAACTAAACAGTATTGCTATCGGGACACTGTTCCCCATGTGCAGACCTGCAGCCTTCCTCCTGCTCGGTGCATCTCCCTGCTGCCACGCTCGCCTGGTTTTTTGTGTCAAGAAAGGCTGTAGTATCAGACGCCACTAAGAAACGCTGACAGAGGCTCAGCCATTCCAAGTGCTTCAACCCATGAGAAGTCCTGCACTAGAAACCTGAAGGAATTGCTCACCCCAGAAAACACGCTGCAGCTGAAAGCATCTTTTGCACTGCTTTTTCCTTGTGTTTTTTTTTTAATCTGCATGGATTTCTGTGCTTGAAAACCCCACCATTTATTCTGTTAAGGCAAATGCAGCCTTCCAGGAGGGGAGCTTGACAAAGCTCCACGAGCTTTTTCATTTTGCCCACCCAGCTGGATAGTGATGATCTACCGGTGACTTCATCCCTCCCTGTCTGCTCCTTAGGGTAAGTGTTGTCACTTGACAGCAGATGCAGCATCACTGAGGAAATCAAACCATTAAAAATTACAAAATTCTGGTTTTGTTTTGCCCTGAATTTTTGAAAGACCCCAGGCCAGACCCCTGACAGACTTACATTGGTGCCGCTGCATCAAAGTCTCTGGTGATGTGTTGATTAGCCCCAGCCATGGAGCCAGGCCTGGAATGGGGTTTTTGTCACCACTAAAACTAACCTCCCTCCACCTGCCACAAAGCCACAAGATCTCAGTCATTCAAAATTGTCTTGAGCGAGCAAAGTAAAACCCTGAATCTTTCACATTGGTCTCCTTTTGACAATTAACATCTCTGCCATCAGAGTCTCCTTGAATGACCCCGCTGCAGGACTGTGCCGCAATAGACCCTCGTATATATAGACTGTGGTCAGTAAGATTTTAATTTAAGAAGAAAAGGTCCTCTAATATAATTACAACTGATGGGTAGAGGGGAAAGTACTACCAGCATTACCTGCAACCTCCTACAGTAAAATTCAGGAGAGTTACCTGGAATGCAAAAAACCCCACCAACATAACATATGGGTGATTAGGCAGGCTCATGAGGATAAATCAGCATTAAGAGAAGTAGTTGTTTAATGAGGGAAGCCAAAAAACATGGGAATTCAGTGGCCAATAGGTTAGGGTTGGTTAGACCAAAGGCTTTACATATATCCTAATAAATACTGTCGTAGCGTAGGTAAGTCTAATGTTACACAGGCACAGCACAGCGATTACTCACAGTACGTGCAAAACCCAACAAATATTCGTGTTTTGTATGTGAAAGCAGTAGAAGGAGGGAATCAGATTGCACATTAAAATGTAAGACCTCCTACTCCATCAGTAATTACGGGTAATACTAAGCATCAACTATCCAAACACACTTCTAAATTTGTAGAACCATTAACTGAATCCAAAAGCAAAAGAGAACTTGCCTAGGAATCCTCAGAACCAGAAAGCATAAAAAAAGCTTCAAATGACATCAAAACCCCAATAATTCAAACGAATGAGTGATTTCACCCAGAAGGC
Organism: Falco biarmicus; assembly: GCF_023638135.1. Classification (NCBI taxonomy): domain Eukaryota; kingdom Metazoa; phylum Chordata; class Aves; order Falconiformes; family Falconidae; genus Falco; species Falco biarmicus. The sequence goes on from NC_079290.1 coordinate 20,616,185, forward strand.
TATAGGCTCATTAGCTTCCTATCACTCTTAGGCAAAATCATGGAAAGATTGATGCGGCACAATCCTTAAAGCAATTAAAAATTTATAAAACCCTCCAAATGATTTTTATAGAAATGTATCATGCCAAATAAACTTGCTTTCATGTTTTGTGATATCAAAGGCTTGTTGATAAAAGAAACTATTCTGGCATACTATACTTAGCTTTCTATAGAACATTTGATTTTGATAAAGAACAAAATAGCACAATGCAAATCAATATCACCCAAATTAAGTGGATTAAAACTGATTACAGCCTAGATGACAAAAAAATAACTGTAAATATGAAATTATCATCAAGGAGACTGTTCCTAATGAGCTCCTCCCAAGGTATGCTCTATTTTCAATATTCCTGCCAGGGAAAGAGAAAAATACTGTTGGCAACAGCCAGAGATGACAAAAACGGGCACGGTAAATAATAATATGGAGCAGGTCAGTGGTAGGGAGTAACCTGGAGGTTCCTTGGCAAAGTCAGGAATGCAGAAGTGATGGCAGCAAGTTCAACTTAGAGGCATGGGGAGTACATCTGGAGTAATACAGTGGCTGTGAAGGTGTGATAAATAGTCCATTCAAAATCAGCCCCAGAGATGCTCTTGCCAGCTGGGATGTAGGACCTGGCAACAGTGATGCTGTTCCAGTTTGTTCGGTTGCTGCCCGTCTTTCAAAAAGGATATCGACAACTTGGAAAAATTATTTTCAATAGCTCCCAGTGTCATTCAAGGGCAGGAGAACAGGTCTTATTATAGTGTCAGACTAATGAAGCTCAAGCTATTAATTTATCAGAGGCAATTTGAAGAGGTGACTTGATCTCCGTCTGCAATTACAATCTTCTACCTGGGCAGGGGAGTGCTGTCTCAAGGCAGGTAGCTCTTTTATTTAGAAGAAAAGGGAATGATGTGCTCTACTGGTTGGAAACTGATTTCAGGCTAGAAATTAAGTGCAAATGCTCAACAGGGAGGATAATTACCCATGGAGACAACTTACTTAGTTACCTGGCATGTTCTCCATCACATAAAGTCTCTAAATGTATGCAGAGTATTTTTCTAAGTCAATAAGCTCTACCTCAAACTGAAATCCAGGCTCAGTGCGGCAATTACTGGATGAAGTTATTAGGTGTGTGTTATGCAAGGATTAGACTAGATCATCAGATGTAAACTTACAAATTAACAATCTATTAAAAGTTTCTGATATTATAGGAAGGCAGGGCAACCTATATCCACTTTTTCACGCAAAACGGTCTTAATTTAAACAGCTTGTATGAACAGAGCTGTGCTTTGGTGTGAGCATCGTAGGTCTGCTCACAGTTGTGAGGTTGTTCTGCACGTAAATAAAGGAAGAGAACTGGACAAGAAAGGACAACAAAAACCCTTGGACATCCAGAGCAAGTCTGTTGTCTTTCCTTAATAACAGCCTGGGACAAAATGCCGCACTCAAATGATGGGGCCAAGTGGATATGTAGTCGGAGCAAGGAATAACAGCTGTGGGTTTGCCTCTTAAGTAAGGAGGTGGCCTGTTGCTGGCAAGAAGCAGATTTTCCAGCCTTCACCAACGGGCAGAGAAGCTGTGTTGCCGATTGAGAGTTATATTGTACAGCTGCGCAGCTGAAAACGGTACACAAGTTCCTTGCTTGAAAGACAGCAGACTGTTCCTGCTATCGTGATGAGTCCCACCGGAGCTGGTTAATAAAGCCCTAGAAGTGGAATGACTTCAGTGGCCTACCCAGAGTAGCGACAGGCGCTCCCAGCAGTGGGTTGCCGTAAGACTGGGCCCTATTACCTACCGCTGGCTGTTTTGAACGTGGTACCTTAGAAATAAAGAAAGGAGCGCCCGCTCGGCGCCTGATTCAGGTGTCACAAACCCGCTTGTCGGTAGGGGCGAGGCAAGTGTGAACCGCCAGAGCCACCTTCTGCCGTGCCTCACCGGGCGGTGGGGAGCAGCACCAGCTAGAATGCGCGGTTCAAAGAGTAAACAGTTCACGCAAACAAGAGAAACTGTAAAAGTAATACTTACTGCAAATTGGTATTGAATCAACATCAAGAAGCTGAAACAAGAAGGGAGCTAGCTACAGCCATGGCTAAGAAGATAAAGATCTTTGGGGATTCTTGCTCTAATCCAGTGTGAAATCCTAAGAAAATGAGTTTGGTCTAGATTTATTGTTTAAAGAACATTGGTACATGCTCGCTGCCTGTCAAATAAATTCTGCGGAGTCACTGGCTTTGGCGCGTGATGGCTTACAAGTGTCCTCACGCTGCTGGGACACCTTTTCGCTCTGGATGTCCTTAACAGGCACATCTGGGGTCAGGCTGGGTGGAGAAGAAGCTGGTCTTGCAGATGCCTGTATAATGTCTGCTACTGCCGTAAAAGCAGGTTTGCCAGCATTATTACAACATGGCGAGGCTTAGTCTGAGAATTAGATTAAAAGCTCCTTTCTGATTTTAATTCCAAATATATCTAAGTACTTTTTCAGGAAAAAAAAAATCCTCTGTAGCTGTTGTTACATCTCTAATCATGTTACTTCTATTAAGCACTTGCCTTGAATTCATCTATTTTAATATCATAAGTCACCAAATTGAATAGTGATACACAGGGGTTTTTTAAAGCGGGGAGATCGATATTGCAGGAGAACTGCATGTAAGCAATAAGAAGCTGCACAGAGGAGAGAAAAAAAAAAAAAAGCAAACACAGTCAGCCCCATCAGATGCTACGGGGACTTGGTTGGTTGGTTGGTTTTGTTTACTGAGAGCACAGGTTTAGATGTAGACAGAGGTTTTCCCTACTGAGCCAGGCTCTGCTCTCAAGACCAGAGCAGATAAAGAAATGTTCGGAGTCCTTACTGCTTCATCTGCACCCCTTGTATGCAAGAGGCTTCTTTGCTGCTCTTCTTCTGAGAAAGGTAGAAAACAGATTAAGCGGCAATGGAGAGAGCACGGAGGGACATGAGCTTCCAGCCTATGCAAAGCTTCTCAGCATGACAGCCAGATCTCAGCCTTCTCCTCCTGAGTCCAATGCCACTGACCACGGGGAGGAACGGGGCTGTGCTGGGCTAACCCGCAAGCGAAGCCTGGTGTCCTGTGCCATGCTGAGTGCTCTCTTGAAGCTGTTACAGGAGACACAGCACCTTGCGGAATGGGACCCTGTGTTTCAGGGCACCGGCTGGGGTTGCTGCTGTCTGCTGGGCTTGCCCTAAAATACAGCTAAACTGCACGGGGCGATGTTCTGGCAATGGGAATGACTGGCATTTCCCCAAAAAACGCTGCATGCTCTGAAAAGACTCCTTGCACTAAGCTGCTGGGATGCCTGGTGAGCCTAAGAGGCGTATTTTTAAATTTCTCACAATTATTGCAGAATATGAAAGTGTCAGGGACATACTTTGGGATGTGCCGGGCTTTGCTTTCAGTTTCTTGTAAAGACTGTAGCTATCTGGACCTGCCTCACAATTATTATTTCTTTTTCACAAGTGGGGGTAACATGGGAGTAATGCCTGCCTGGCTCTGCACAGCATAAACCAGCAAAGGGTGCTCTAAATCTGGGCTCCTCCATTTCGGGGAGTTGAATTTAAGGTTGATTGAACCTGACCTTGAGGAGAGCAGACAACTGACAGCTGGAATTAGAGCCGCACATGAGTTGTCTCCAAAGGTTGTCCCCAAATCAGTAGCCCACAGACAGAACCAGATGCCAGGCTGCGCTGGTGTGTCAGCACTGGCAGCCGATGATGGGCGCGAGCTGCAGGGAGAGAGGGAGGCTGTCATCAAGGTCCTGGGAAATCTGGTGCAGAAAGGCGGAGTGCAAGCCCATGGCCATGCTGTATGGTCAAACCAGTCTCCTCAAGCTGGCAAATCGTGTCTAGTCCAGCTGCCTTTGGAATCAGTCCTGGTTTATGCTCACAAAGGAAATGCTCCAAGCCTTTTAATGTTAACTTGGTTGAAATCAAAATGCCAGCACTCTAATGGTTAAAAAGCAGTGCACTGTTATTCCTGGTCGTCTGTGGCTGCACTTTATAAAGACTGAGGCAAATGAGGTGGCATAAGACAAAAGTGTGCCTTTTTGTTTGATGTACACTGCATTTCCCCAGGTGTCCAAGGTGTTCATCTGTACAGCAGTGCTTTTTTCCCCAAACAGAAATTATCATGCAATCTAATGTTTAATATACAAAGTGGCCATCACTGTTAATTCCACCCTACAGTTTTTATATTTACTCTTTAATTCCTTCTGTTTGCAAAACTCGACAAAAAATAAAACCCGGGTGGGAGGGAGGAATTCTTTTAAATGACGAAATTAAAATCAATATCAAGTTTTTGGTATCTTTGGGCATGATCTCTGGAAGCTTTGGATATCTGCTTTATCATTTTGTATATTTGACAATTTTGTACTCTGCATTGTTTGACTTCATTTGTGCATGGCGATGTATTAAAACATGGAATTTTTATTATACAGTAAAAGTATTTTGTTTGATTTAAACAAGGTCAGGTCTTGATCCATGACATGAACAGAAGGGGAAAAGAAACAGAGATTTTTGCCAGCGTCCAGCTCTCACCTGACACTCACACCAGCCTCAGTCACAGAGGGTCCAGCACCCGAAGGTGGGCAAAGTTTTTTGTCCACCACCTCCCCACCCCGTGTCCTTCCCCAGCTGCAGTACTTTGGGTCCCTGCAGTGGTTTGCTGTATGGGGTACAGGTGCTACATAAATGCAACACATTCAAAGATGTCACAGAAGGGGTTAACTGAGCAGAGGGCTCTGTTCTTGGCAGGGTTTGGGTGTAAATCCAGCCTGACTCCACTGACTTGGCTCAATCTAATCCGGATTTAGTGCTGTGCGACTGCAAGCAGACACTGCACACTACGAGGAAGAATTCTGCTTTCATTGCCTTTATTTCTCAAGCTTGGGGGATGCCCATGTAAGCAGGGAAGCATCCTCTTAAGAGGACCAAACCACAAAAGGAGCAGCTACTAGACTGTTTATGGTCTAGTGGCATTTCACTCCCATCCCACCCCCCATTTATTCCCAGCATTTATGGCATAAGAGTACTTTAAAAGTCAGTAAGTAAGTAGATAAGGCTGTTTTCAGAAAAATTAATGCTGAAATTCCAGCATGATATTATGCTCTCTCATAGATGTGGTTTTGTTTTTTTTTTCTTTTCAGCCATAATTCTGAATGTTCTTGCATTTGCAAGGTAGGGACTGATGACATGTTTTGGTCAAACACAAAATACTGGGCCTAATACAAAATAAAAGAGCAAAATTATATAGTGTGCAGTATAACTGACAAAGTCAAGATAAATTGTCTGCTAAAAAAATCATAAATCATGGTTTTTATTGTAACATCTCGTGATGGGGCTGCAATTTACTAAATTCTGTTTATATCTTTAAAAGCTTTCTACTCCATAAACTTTGTCAGTGAGAAGAATATGTTAACAGGGAAAGCTCTGTTTTCCTACAGATCTGTGCATGTTACATCTCCAGCTGAAGGAAATTAGAGCAATCATACAAGTAAAGAAAACTGTTTCTGTGTCACATATCCTCTTCACCATTGGGGTCTCCATAGGGGGTTACAGTGGCACTGTATTATTACTACTCTGGGTGCTGCACACTAAGATTATTTCCATTACAAAGAATATGCCACCTAAATCATATCTGCTTTATAATGAAACAGCAGCTACCATGATAATGAAATACTCTTCCCTGGAGACAAAGAAAATAGCTGCTGATGCTGTGGAACAAGGAGTTTCCCTGTGTGCTCTTACGGGTTTTACGTTATAAATCTCACCAATGGAGTTGCAGTTTCTTCATTCACAGTTTGTTACTCAGAAGTCATCGGTGGAGCAACTGGTTGTGCAGTTTGGTTTTTTGGTTGTTTTCCCTCCAGTGACAGTGAGTCCTTGATGCAACTTGCATGATCTTATGTTACATCCGTGTATGTCCCACGGGTCCATCAAAGCTTACCTTACCCTGAGCAGCTATCACACATTACAGACCCAGGTCATGCTGCTTGGACCTTGGGGCTCCAATGCCATGTCCAAAAATTGGATTCCTGAACTAAGACCATACTAGTTGAGCAGATCTGTGTACGTGTGAGCAAAGCCTTACAATGGGAGCAAATGTCCTTAGTCCATAATGAAGTCCAGTAAATGAAGCACAACCCTGGAAACACAAGTCACGTTCCCAATGCCAGCGCTGACCTGCTGGAGGTGAAAGAATAAGTTCCCTCACGTCATCTCTTCATGCCCCACCTCGTTATCTGTAAAATGGGAACTACATTTACCTGGCACTGTTAAACGCTGAAATTCAACAGAGAAACTGTAAATTTCCCAAGAAGACTGTATTACAAGTGGGATTGATTTGAACAGACCAGGCATCTTGGTACCAAAGAAACAGTTTGGGAGAAAAGAAGTTGCCATCCATGGCTCGTGTTTACTTGACGTTCCACTGACTGCACCCAGGTGCCGATCTGTCAGTCTCAGTGCATGGCGTGCCAGTTTCATGGGTGAGGCGTCGTATCAGCCTGGACTTGGTTTTGTGGAAGGTTTATGCCTCTTCTGTGCATCCTTCCTCTCATTCATGCCACTCCCTTGTCATTGCCTTCTCCTTGCTTTTCTGCACCTGACATATTTTCTTGGCTTCTGCTGCTATTAACATCAAGTGGGAAATACACTATTACTGCATGTGAGGAACACACTTCCAAGTGAAGCAGTTTTGCTTTAACTAAATGGCACCAAGGCACTGGCCTTGGGAGGAGATAAAGCAGAGGACAAATTGCTATAGTTTTGTTCTAGGGTGATATGGGGATTGATTTCTTCATGTCTATGTTGGAGTGACAGGCTGAAATGGCAGCAAGAAGAATGCACACTGGACACTAGGAAAAGCTTTCTAGGAACAGGGATGCTGAAGCCGTAGCAACTGCTTAAAGAAACGGAGAACAACTTTGACAAGCATCCTGAGCCTGCGGTAGGGCAGGAGGATGGACCAAGTTGTCTACCAAAACCTCTTTCAGTCCAGTTTTTCTGCAGGTAAGACTTGAATGGGAAGCAAAGAGTTAGCTTTGTTAATTATCACTACTTTATGTTTCAACTGGAACTGAATTTAGCTCTTCTTTTTCTACCTCTTTGAGGTAAAAAGCTACTACTATGTAGCTATGAGTAATTCCAGGCTCATTTAAGTCAATATGTCAGGCTGTCAGCTGAGAAACCGGGACACGTCCGCTGCCACTGCCAGTCCAGGGGCAGAGGCAGAGCCCAGGGTGACAGCAGGGACCGGGCCCACCTTCCCACCCAAAATTACCATGCTTGTCGAGAGTCCAGTTCCTGTGCTATATGGCAACAAATAGCAGCAATTAGTGAGACTAGGACTGGAAAATGAGTGGCACTCTTCAGAGTCAGGGTGAGGATCACGCTTCAGCCCACCACCAGCATCCAGGCTTTCATCTGGTCTTTACTGGGCACCATCAAGATATTAAGGATAGGTGGATAAAAGTCTTGGAATGAGTGGGTTAAAAAAGGTAAAAAAAGGAAAAACAAAATATGTTGAGCCCACTTAAAAGCTGAAGAGAGGCAACATTTTATAGCCAGCTGGCCAAAACCTTGAGAGCTTCAGCCATCCATTGCAGAAGGCAGGCTGAGAGGGTGCATGCAGTCATCCCCAGCCTCCACCAAAAGCTGTAGGCTGATTAGGAAAAATGTTTTTCCTTCACTGGGGAGTTTTATTGCAGAGAAACGAAGCACATCATAAGTCTCATCTTGAACACTCTGCTCGGGCACTTTCCAGAGTGAAATGGAAGAGCACGGCCAGTGCTGAGTGCCGGATGCTCAGCGCAGGGGGTGCTCTGGCTCTCCTCCGTGCTGCGAAATGGGACAGAGATGCAGACTACATGGGAGGCAGATTGTTTAATGGAAAAAGTTGGGAACCATTGTACTAAGCTGATTAACTCATTTTAACAATTTTATTTAGCTGCAAAAGTTGCCCCACATGAAAAGTGCAGCTGCAAGCATTTGCACAATGAAAACGCTGCCACATGCAGAAAAGCCAGATAAGGCCCTGCCTGTCATCGTCACGGCAAGAGGTGTTAGTACTTTGGGGAAAATGCAGGGTTATTTCTGCCTTTGCTTAAGCTTTAACTCAGAGCATGAAGGATATTGCTGTGCTAACTGGGTTTGTACATGTCCCTCCTGTCCCAGACATGGCCTTGTTTTGGCAATTCTTGGCAGGTAAAACTTTGTCAGGAACACGAGGAACTGCGGGAGCCTGGGCCCCCACTGCCTAATTCCACCTGGAGACAACAGCTGCTCGTTTCACTTTGGGAAAGTAGCTCTTCTTCCCCCACCCCACCTCCTGCCATCTCCCCCCATGCTCCAGTTCCCTGAATTGTACAATGTTAGGTACGGAAATTCTTCATGCTTCCCCTCTTTCTCTGTGTTATTAGTCCCATGACAGGCTGCCTCTTAATCCCGAAATACAGACCCTTTGGATAGTGTTCCGCTAATCCCGTGAGGGACGTGGCAACCAACAGGAAAACCAAAATTGTCTGGCATATTACCCAAATGCGTTGGACCGAGGACCACCCTCAGCCTTCAGCATTTCTCTTGGGTCACCAGTCACACACCCCTCCCCGTTAAACTTAAATTAAAACCACGCTAAAAGCAGTGTGGTTTCAAGCATTAGCAGCAAGGCATTTTTATGGGCTTTTCAGACTGATACTTCTCCACAGGCCAGTTTGGGACCCCCTGAGTGTAGGATATTGTCTCAAAATATTCCCTGAAAGCCATCAAGAGGCACTGGTATCCAAGCACCAAAATAAATGGCTCTACCATCTCTGAAAGTGTTAGCTGTAAACCAGTTTTACCCTCTCTAGTTTTTTCAGAGCTCATGGCTGGTACTTTTGCTCCAGTTTCCTGTGCTTCCCATTAAAGACTTGAAGAAGCAGCAGACCTTCATCTGGAACGGGAGCTGGGGAGCCTGCATGTTTACTTGCTCTCCGCCAAGGCGCAGAGCTGCCTGGGTTACAGTGTGGTGAAACAGAAAATGTGGGCATGCATCTCCATGGAAATAGGTTCTTGGGAAGCATCTGAGCAGTTCTGGGGGTTGTGTTTTGCCTTTCATTTAGTTTTGAGCAGTAGCACTGTAAAAAAATCAATACGGCACATTTTAAATGGATTACGAGACAGTTAAATGGCAGGTCTCCGAAGAGGAGTTGCAAATGAAGAGTGATCCCATGGGAGTTTTTATAGAGGGAATATTCAGGAAGCTGTTCTTGGCTGTTTACTTCAGAGGTCACAATGGATAAACAATTGAATACAAGTTCCCCATGTGATGCTCCTGCTAAAGGGGCTAATATGACCCTAGGATGTATAAATGGAAATATTGAGTGGTAGGGGAAACGTATTAGCTCTGTACCTGACATTAATGAGACAAAAATAGTCCAGTTCAGCTGTCAACACTTAAAAATGGCATTGAAAAACTGAGAAAGGTTGGGAGTAGAGCTAAGACTGATTGAAAGCGTATCTTACAATGGCCCAAAGGAGCACGATCCATTTGTATTATCAAAGAGGGGTATAAGAGATTAATTGATCAAGATCTATAAGTATCTGTACATGGAGGAGGACTGCAGTATCAGAGGATTACTTAATCTAGCAGACAAAGGCATATAAACCAGGAAGATTGGAGCTAAAAAAAAAAAAATCAAGTTGAAAACGAGGCACATTTTTCTCCTTAATGGCCTTGTAATTAACCACTGGAGGAGCTGACATAGGATACAGTAGGTTCTCCATCACCCAAAAAGACATTTAAATTAAACATGGATGTCTTTCTACATGATGTAGCTCATGTATCGGTGTGGGAATTGCTGGGCAAAGCTCCATGGTCTGCATTATGCAGGAGGGCAGAGGAAACCACCATAGTGGTGCCTTCTGGCTGTGAAATCTATGAAACTATCAAAGCGATGATGTCTCCATATCACATCCCAGCAGCATCTAGCTTGTTTATGAAACACATGTTATGAAAAGACTCTTTTAGGGATATTTAAAGGTCTTTAAATATTTTATTAGAGTTTTTTTTCTTTTTTTTTTTTTATAGACTCTGCCTGTAAAACCAGGTAGGTGAAGTAAACCTTAAAGCAAAAAAAAATCTTCTGAAATAGATATCCTATACCCCCAAATTCCAGTATTAAAGGCCAATATCTCAGGATACTCTGATACTCCAGGCTTTCCATGTCATGCTGCAAGGACTCAGCCCTTTGTTGTGGTTTAAACTTCCTATTTCTCAGATGTATAGATGACAAGCTCAGAAGGGACCACTGTGATTATCTAATCTGACCTTGTGCATGACAGAGACCACAGGGCATACCTCAATTACTTCCAGGCTATGCTGAAGCCTTCCAGACTCTTCCTTCATACCAAAATACAGCCTTTCCCCTCCATCCACACAGCTGAACTTCACATCATCTCACATCTCACCACAACATCCTTCCTTCTGCCTCTGACAAATGAAATCTTTCCTGGCACATGTCCATTCAGATTGCTGCTGTAAAGATCATTTGCCATTCCTGTGTCTCCTTGCCTGCCTCGCTGGCTCTCCCTTCTGCCTTTCCATCAACACATCTCCTGCCCCTCACAGCCTGGTCCTTACCTCTGATTTTTCGTTGCATTTGGTACCAGCTCACTCCTGCCTCTCATGGCCCACTTTGCTCACTTATTTTACTTTTTTTTTTTTAATACCCTTATTTTTTTCTTAACAAGTCTGATGTCCTATAGCACCAGTCCCTGGGGAGGGCCCCTAAGACACATCCATGCTGCTAAATGAGAAGATCCTGGGAGTATCTGCACCCATAAGGCTAGGTTCAGCTACACGTGCTTCTAATGTGTGACCATTTTGTGGCCCTTGCTCTATGGCTAAAGGCTTATGGCAGGAAAAATATGTCCAGAAAATCCGCCTTTTGGGAGGAGAGAGAGGAATTAGGAGGGGAGATTTTGGCATATCATGTCTTCCTGGCAGCTTGGTTTGGTCTTCAAGACCACTGCAGGATTTATGAGTGCAAAGGTAAATCCTAGGGAGACAGAGCATTAAAAAGTGATAGAGCCATAGACAAGTGAGACATTTATTTGCACTTCTCCAATTTACAGCAGGGACATCACCTCCAGCCTTCAGCTGTTTGTGACCAAATCTTGGACTGGTGCATCAAGATAGAGGGACCGCTGCCAAGCTGTGTGTGGTGGGCTGACCCCGGCTGGGTGCCAGGCGCCCACCAAGGCCGCTCCATCACTGCCCTCCTCAGCTGGGCAGGGGGAGAGAATGTATAACGGGAGGCGCATGGGTCGGGGTGAGGGCAGGGAGAGATCACTCACCAACTGCCTTCATGGGCAGAACAGACCTGGCTTGGGGAAATTAATTTATTACCAATCAAATCAGAGTAGGGTAATGACAATATAAAACTGTCCCTCACGCGCTGCCTCTGCCGCCCCTGCCCCTCAGGGGGAGGCTCCTCACACCCTGCCCCGCTCCCGCCTGGGGTCCCTCCCACGGGACACGGTCCCCCGTGGGCTTCTCCAACGGGAGCCCTGCCCAGGGGCTGCAGTTCTTCACAGACTGCCCCGGCGTGGGGCCCTGCACGGGCTGCAGGTGGGGATCTGCTCCCCCGCCACCCTCCATGGGCTGAGGGGCACAGCCTGCCTCAGCGGGGGCTGCACCACGGGCTGGGGGGGAACCTCTGCTCCGGCGCCTGGGGCACCTCCTGCCTCCTGCGCTGACCCGGCGGTCGGCAGGGCTGTTCCTCTCACACAGCCTCACTCCTCTCTCCAGCTGCAGTTGTGCAGGGCTTTTTCCCCCTTCTTAAATATGTTACCACAAAGGTGCTACCACCGTCACTGACGGGCTTGGCCTTGGCCAGTGGTGGGTCTGGCCTGGAGCCGGCTGGCATTGGCTCTGTTGGACACAGGAGAAGCTTCCCGTGTCTTCTCACAGAAGCCACACCTATAGCCCTCCTGCTACCAAAACCTTTCCACAGAAACCCAGTATGATGTGTCTGTGACAGACCTGGATTCTGGTCTGTCATGTGAATTCTGTCTGGTCTGGTCTGGTCATTCATGTGAATTAGTAAATACCTGTATACCATTCCAAGACGTACAACAGCATGGTACAGTTTGCATCTAGACAAAGCCTGTACTTTAAAGCTCTTCATCTTTCTAAGTGAACCCAGCTTCACGAGCTGGTGTGCAGGCGACCAGTACCACAGGACTCTCTTTGTAAATAAGGGGAAACTGAGGTAAGGAACAGGAGGTCCCACAGTGGGGGAGTGGGCTGCACAGAAGGAAAAGTCAGACCATGGAAAAGCCCATTCCATACTTTACCTTCTACAGAAGGGCTGCTTGCCTTCTGCATGTGAGCAGTGCTCTGAGGTGACAGGGAAGAGAGGAGAAAGGATGCACGGAAGCAATCTACTGCCTTCACTGCTTCTGCTTTCCCCTTTTACAAAGCCTTGGCGCTCAGAATATGTTAGCTTAGTACTCCTATACACAACTGCACAATGGGTCTCCATCTGAATTCACAACGTTTACCTTACTTTGTGTTACAAGCAGAGTTTAATCCTTCTGGAGCCAAACTGCATAAAGTTGCCAAAAGCTGACATACGTCTCCACTCAGCATTGCATATTGACAAGCAGGCACCTCTGGCCAAACTGAGAGGAAAACATCTGTCAGTAGGTGTTAATGAGACCGTAGCATGTAGCAGGCAAGACCCAACCAACTCAGCAAGATCAGACAAAATTCATGTTCTCATCAGGTGATCACAGCTATCTACAGTTGCACTCAGCCATCAGGGGATCACTTGCACACATCCTTCCTTACACATGTTATGAATTTTAGAGTTAGCAGGATGCAAATCTGCCCTTTCAAGCTCATCTGTCAAAGCAGAGCTTTGGCCAGTACCTTGCAGGGGCTTGTGAAGGAAAACAAAGTGGCATGAAAGAATGTCACAAGCATCCTTCTCTCTGAGCCAGCACAGCTGAAGCATGGGGTGGAAAGTACTTTTTTTTAGCAGCGATGTAAAATTAAATACCCCATTGCTTCTAAGTAGTCCTGGTACCGTGTTGTTTTTGCCAGAAGTCATGGGCAGCTTCAGTCTTCATACCTGCCAACAGTCCTGAATGAAATGCTGCTGCTGGAATAGGTGTGTGGCATGATTTCAGGTTGTCAGGCAAGAGGATCACGGCTTTCAACAGTGGTGAGTTAAAGCAGAAAGAAGGGAGGGGAAACAGGAGAGAGGGATGGCAGTAATTCACAGAGAAAATTTTCATTTAATTAACCGATTATTTACATCTCACTGTACAAATCAGAGCTAAGTATATCCATCCAAGCCAATGTATATGATTCACAGTTTGTCAAATAGATATTCTGGAAGTGAGAAGTTACAGAAATAAAAGTCATGAATCATCAGTTGTTCTTTTATGCTTTTGGACAGCATCTTTTATTACCGTAAATTCGATTTATAACCATTGCAAAGAGAAAAAATAGCTAAAGTCAAGTTTGCATGGATAGAAAAGTGACACGGCTTCAAGAACAAGAAATTGTGAGGCTAAAGATGGATTATTCCCTGTTTTTTTAGTGGGATCTACCTGACTAACAGTAAACATCTGCAATGTCTGTTCATGGGCTTTACCTGGGGATTCTCCATCCCAGGCTAAAATAGGCAGCCGCAATGACAAGCGCACCCTAAAAGCTGCCTTTCCCTCTGTTGACCATCAGAGGAAGCTCGGATAAAGACTGTGGCTTACTAAAGTTAGGTGAGATGAACTCTGCTTGCTAATGCTCCTTGAAGCCAAATCCAAAGACAAGTCCCTAATAATTTTGAGAATTTCAGATGAGATGCCTAGTTCGACGCATGAGCTCTTCTTCGCAGTACGCTGAGCTCCTGCAGTGCTACCTGTGAAGATAAAAGCTGCAAATACCTCTCTACATATATGTTTGAAAGTCTTGCAGAATCTGAGCTGAACAGCCAAAAAGAAATGGCTTTTTTTTAATATGAGGTCTTTCCTGCACCCATTTCACAGGACAGGCATCTGCTGCCGTAAAAGGTTCACGGTGGGCATAACTCAGCCATGATACATAATGTGCTTTTGCCATGGCTTGCTGGGAGGACACACATGGTTTAGTCTGCCAGAGGTAGTAACCATGTTTCTTGATATTTCTTTGACATGTCAAGAAATGTCAAGAGTGCACAGTGGGAAGAAGAGCCCCATCCCAAAACACCTCAGGTGCGGTGCCCCTGCTGAGGCAGCTCCTGTCCCAGGTCTCACTCTCCTGAAGAGGCCACAAACAGGAGGACTACACTGTGTATTTTTTTTTTTTGCCTCTGGAGCATATATATAGAGGCAACAAACAGGTGGATACAAAGTTAGCTGTTTGACTCTGCTGTTTAGAAATTAAACAAACAAATGTAAATACTACTAGGTATCTGGAAACTAGTGTTTTCTTTTGTGTCTGAGACAGCAAAATGAATGAAGAGCAATATCCAAGCACTGAAAGTTAGCAGACTAGGGACAAAAATATACCAGTTGCTAGGAGATGGCATTTAATCTAGCATTTTAGACAATAAATAGAAATGAAGTTATAAGAAGAAATATTGTTTAGGGCAGAAATCAACCAAAAGCAAGGGTTTGTTTATGAGAGGGAGCAAAGCTGTGGCCACAGAGGAGCAAGGATGCTGTCCCACATCACACTGCAGGGACGGAGGTGAACAGGAAGATTATTGACTTGATCATGGCAACAAAACCCCTGCCAGTGAAAGACATCGCAGACAAAACTCTTTCCTAGTTGAAGCTGCTGGGAGATGTGCCACTAAGATACACAAGAGACAACCTGCCAAAGTCACCCTTGTCTGTTGATGGAAGCCCAGCCAGAATCTGAACTGTTGTGAAGCTCAGCTTGCTCCCTCTGGTTGTGAAAATTACAGAAAAATACAGCAAAAGTGAACTCCTTGTGAAGTCGAATCCCAAATCCACCAGAATCTGCTGGTTTCTTTCCCCAGTGAAAGCCCTACTTTCTTAATAGAATTACAACTAATTAGTGCTGTTTTTTTAAAGACTAGACTATCTTGTGAAACCAAACAGGCTTCAACAGCAAGGCTAGTAGGGAGTGGGCTTGGCTGTTCCTTATAGCAGCCCACCTTGATGGGATTTGCCCAAGTGGAATTTTAGTCCTGGTGACAGCAAAAGCAGAATTGCAATGTACCTCAAAAAGACATTTTCTCCAACACATACATATGTAAAGCTTTGCATGTAATCTAGTCCAGCACATGGCAATAACCTGCATCTTTTGAGGATGCGACACTCCTCCGGTTCATACATAAAGTAACTGGTGCGAAGCAGTGTTTGCTTCAACATTGCCCCTGGATAATTCCCATCTCAGGCATCCCCCTGACCGAGGTGATTACATTAATTAGTAGGACCAAACCATATGGGTCCCAAGGACAAGACAGAAATTCAGAACTTTCATAACTTTGATATTTCATGAAATCCTGAATGCTGGAGTACAAATTGTTTAGACTTGTTTAGGACAGTGCTTTTTGAACTGATTAATAATTTTCTCTGAGCAGCAACCAAAGATCAGAGTCCATGCTCCTACAATCTGCTGGAAGTCTTTGATATTGTCCACAGGGGTATGGTCAAGCCTAAATAACCACTGGTGGAGGGGATACATACTCCTCGCTCAGAAGATCGAGAGGACTGTCCTTTCTGCTGGTCCAGCTTGTTTTCTGAAGGATAACTGCTGATTGCAGGCATTGCTGGCTGCTGCAATGACCTCTGCAGACCCATAGGTGCTGGGAAGGAAGGAATATGTTAATGCTGCTGGTGTCACTGGTATCTCCTCTTCATGTAATCTGGACAGCACAGATGGAACCATTACATCTGGATCTGCACACTTGTCAGTGTCCTCCGCAGTGAAGAAGGGCTGGACAAGGACTGGCTGGTTGTTGTTTGATCCCTCTGATTGATCCCACTTGGCTGGGTGGAAGAGTATCAGCCAGGGAGGCTTTGCTGAATTTTTGTCATTATGTGTCATTAAGATCCCAACCAGCACAGCCACAGACTGCATCTCTCTTATTTTATCATCTCTAGGTGACACTGCTTGAGCAGGAGGGTTAGACCAGATGCCCTCCAGAGTTCCCTTCCCACCTCAACTGTTCTGTGATCTTTATGCCAGCAATGATACCTGTACTTAGGGAGTTGAATGTAAAGTCCAGTCAGTAAGAGACCTCATCTTCAGCAGCCTGCCCCTTCCACCCCTGTGAGAGGCCCAGCCTATGCTGTCAGGCTTTCCAGTTGCAGCATGATGCAATGGTACAAATGCTCTGAGGAAGGATAATGGTGACATACACCTGGTGCAGGAGAACACGGGCTTTCAGCAGTGTGGTGATGCACTTGAGTCACAACAAACCCATGCAGCGCTACAGGCTGGGGCAAGAAGGGCTGGAAAGCTGCCTGGCGGAAAAGAACCTGGGGGTGCTGGTTGACAGCTGGCTGGGCATGAGCCAGCAGTGTGCCCAGGTGGCCCAGAAGGCCAACAGCATCCTGGCCTGTATCAGCAATCGTGTGGCCAGCAGGACAAGGGCAGCGACCGTCCCCCTGCACTGGGCACTGGTGAGGCGGCACCTGGAACCCTGTGTTCAGTGTTGGGCCCCTCACTGCAGGGGGGACACGGAGGGGCTGGAGCGTGTCCAGAGACGGGCAACGGGGCTGGGGAAGGGGCTGGGGCACAAGTCTGATGGGGAGCGGCTGAGGGAGCTGGGGATGTTCAGCTGTAGAGGAATGAAGGCAGCGGGTTGATTAGCATTGATAACATGCAGCTGTAGCCTGGCCTCAGAGGCAGTGGGTTGATTGACATGGACAATGTGCAGGTGTAGCTCGTTCTGCTAAGTGGTTAAATAGCCCTGAGGATGGTGGGAGAGGGGGTTGGATAGAGAGGAGCAGTGTGGTCTGGCCTCTGGAGGAAGGAGATACAGCACAGACAGTAGAATCTGACCAATGGTAAAGCCTTGTTGCAGTCTACTAGTTTGTGTGCTGCAGCATTTAGCCTGGAGAAAAGGAGGCTGAGGGGGGACCTTGTCGCTCTCTGCAGCTCCCTGGCAGGGGGCTGTAGCCAGGTGGGGGTCGGTCTCTTCTCCCAGGGAACAAGTGACAGAACAAAAGGAAATGGCCTCAAATTGCACCACAGAAGGTTTGGATTGGATGTCAGGAAAACTTTCTTCTCTAAAAGGGTGGTCGAGCATCAGAACAGGCTGCCCAGGGAACTGGTTGAGTCATTGTCCCTGGAGGTGTTTAAAAGGTGTGTAGGTGTGGCACTTAGGGACATGGATTAGCGGTGGCCTTGGCAGTACTGGGCTAACCGTGACTTGGTAATCTTAAAGGTCTCTTCCAACCTAAAAGATCCTATGATTCTAGATAGCTGGCCACTCTGGGCTGCAGTGGGCTTTTCTCCCAGAATGACTGGAACTGCCTTTGCTTCTGCCAGCAGCAAGCACAGATTTATCAGCAGGTGACGGCAGTAGTAACCTCCATCCCTGCTGTGTCAGGTGGGAAGGGCTGGCTGCCCACACTGTCCATCTGTCCACACCGTGGCTGAGCCTGGGGCTCCCTTCAGCCCAATTTGGGGTTTGAATGAAGATCAGAAAGAAAGATAAATGTAAAAGAGGCTTGTGCAAACCATATGGGGTTTTTTCCAGTTTATTTTTAAAAGAATGTATTCCTAGGCTTCCAAGGGCCAGCAAGAAGGTTTTGTCTGTATGAAGACAACAATAAATCAGGAGAGAGAATCCCAGAGGATCCTTACTGTTCAGTTTGTAATAATTTGCAATAACGATGAGCTGGCAAAGTGCACCAAAGCCAGTTGTATCCTGGGCTGCATAAGAAGTGTGGCCAGGAGGTGATGCTCTCCTACTCTGCTCCCATCAGACCCCACCTGGAGTACTGCATCCAGCTCTGGAGCCCCCAGTACAGGAAAGACAAGGACCTGTTGGAGTGGGTCCAGAGGACGGCCATGAGAATGGCCAGGCGGCTGGAGCACCTCTCCTATGAAGACAGGCTGAGAGAGCTGGGGTTGCTCACCCTGGAGAAGAGAAGCTCCGGGGAGAACGTATAGCAGCCTTTCAATATTTAAAGGGCGCTTATAAGAAGGATGGGGACAGACTTTTTACCAGGGTGTATAGTGACAGGACAAGGGGCAATGGTTTTAAACTAAATGAGGGTAGATGTAGATTAGGTATAAGGAAGAAATTCTTCACCGTGAGAGTGGTGAGGCACTGGAACAGGTTGCCCAGAGAAGTTACAGATGCCCCATCCCTGGAAATGTTCAAGGTCAGTTTGGATGGGGCTTTGACCTTCTAAGCAACCTGATCTAGTGCAAGATATCCTTGCCTATGACAGAGGGTTGGACTAGATGATCTTTGAAGGTCCCTTCCAACCCTAACATTTCTGTGGTTGTATGATTTGACTTTTAAGCCCTATGTTCTAATTTGGGGGCACCTCATGAACCTTTAAGTCAGCAACAACAACTCCTAAGAAGTCTGGGAAGAAACTTATGCTTCTTTTCTGGTATCTGGGGCTGAAAATAAAGAACCACTTGGTGAGATACGTACCCTCCAAATCCAGGGACCAGGATGTAGACCAGTCAGGGAAACCAGCAGCCCACAGGGCTTCTCTGAGGGAGCTCACAGCTGAGCAGCAGCTTTCAAACATAAACAGCGATGTTTATCTGCCTTCAGAGAAGCTTGCTTCCCACATGCATGGACGGTGTGTGAGTCAGGCCTGCTTATCACTTGATACAATTGATATGCAAGGCCTGCTACAGTTTGGTGCCTTATGCAAGCTTAGTAAAGCTGGATTCAGTATCAGCTGAAGAAGGAAGTAAAACCACAGGGCTCTGCTGGGGGTCCGATGCCAGCACTGTGTGAATGGTAAGAAATATGTAAGGGGCATAGAGTCTGTTAACATTTTCCCTCAGGTTTCCTATTTCTCTCTTTTTAATATTCAAGGTTGATATAGCCTCAGCTGTAACTCAACACAAAGATCTGGGGGAGTGAGGGGAGAGGCTGGTCTGCTTTTCACATGTGGAAAAGGATGCAGAGAAGACAGGGAAAAATATTGCTAAGGTCCACTCGTGGCTCAGTGGAGATCCCAAACACCACCTTTCTCACTGGTTTAAAGCCACAGAAGCTGGATGTGTACACCCTGAAGGCACCGAGGTCACGCCAATGAACAGAAGTGACGACTAAAGGCTCCCTCTCCACAGTAGCATGGCTCATGAAATCTGGGGAGTCTTGAGAGCCGAGCACAGCCCAGCCAAGGGATTCTCCATTCCCCAGCTGAACCTAAGGATTCTTCTTATTTCCTCAGCAGCTGCTTTGGGTTTACACTCACCACCTACCTATGGAAATAGGAATGGGGACTCACACCTACCTACTCCACGCAGCAGAGCAGGCTGCGTGGAGAAGATGGATTACTTTCATCTTTGTGATTGTATTTTACCTTTTGATGCCCTGGATGTTTATTCCTTTATCATGTATTAATTATTGTCATTCTCTAGGCTTCCTTCTGTCTTAATCTGATTTAAAACAGACATTTGCATTTGAAAAGTAGCTAGCATGTATAGCAAATTCTTTCCCTTGGTTTGCTATTAATGCAGCCAGCTTTGATGTATTATATTAATGCTGTTTGCCAGGGGTGAAATTAGTACACCACCTATGGAGAGGCACTTCCTTGGTGAACGTACTGCTTTTACCCATAGGCAATGCATCTACCTCCCCTGGTGCAAAACCTGGATCCTAACTGCAGCAGCATGGTCATGCAACTGCTCCTCTCCTCACTGCCTTTGTGCTGTTTTTTGGAGGTCCAGGGGCTCTGCATCCTGCCCATGGTGTGGGGCACTGTATGCAAACCCCAACTTGGCACTGCTGAAGGGTGAAGGATCAAACATCTGTTGCAATGGAGGAAGCAAGAGCTAAACACACTACAACTACAAAGCACCAAACCAGCAGCTGGGGGTTGTGCAGGGAATGAGGCAGGTGAATGCAGAGGAATGCATGGTCAGAGGTCAGGAGTTGTCTAATGGTCTTCACAAGGGTGCAAGCACAGAGGCTGCAACGCATGTGTGCATCAAAATTATCTAACCTTTCTGTTGCAATATCTTGCAAATATTACAGATTCTTGGGGGATAAAATAAATAAGTCCTCTGGTGAGTTCAGTACCAGTATTTCCTTTTTTTTATTGCACTGTATTGCTTACATAATTTAGGTGTTTTGGGAACTTGCCCTGCGCCTGATTGACTTGTTTACATTGGTGCAAATGGTATATGGAGCCACTGATGTTACTCACTCAGGTTGGTTTAACTGCAACAGTGAGCAGTGGGCACAGAATGGGTGACCAAAGGTGCAGTTGCAGGCTCGCTGATGTGACAGTAGCTGAGCTGGCTCAAGTCACCAGCCGCAACCCACCACAGCTGCTTGTGCAGGCTTTCCCTCTGCTCTGCTCAGGTCTGGCAGTCGAACGGCATGGAGCAGCCTCTCCTCACCCTGCTCCAGCACAATATTCCAGATCAGCTGCAACTCCTTGAACAGGAGGGTTCCCTCACCTGGCTCCTGCTGTCAGAACTGGGTGAGTAGCAGTATCACTGCGCAGCAGAGCTGGGAGGGATAGATGGCCTTTGGCAAGTAGCACTGAGCAGCAGGGGCTGGAAACCAGGCTCTCCCAGAACAGCATGTCTGGTCACAGTGTTAGTTAATTAGGAACAGCTCAAAGTGGATTTGTTTCTTCCTAAATGCCCATGTAGATTTTTGCACCATGTTGAGTTGGTTTTAAAAGCATTTAAGTTAAATTATTACAACTTCTGCCTATGGACGAGACTTAAAAGCAGCTTCCAGAACTCATTTACAAAAGGGGTTGGAAAAGTTATTTCAAGTTAACAGCCTACATTACAGTAGTAGTTATTTGAACAGGTGGGGACTGGGGGAAGTAGGGACATTAGCCAATTCGTGAATCATAAGCTAATCAGATTGCCACCCATGTTTGCACCAAAAGAAAAAAAAAAATATCAGTGCATGAAAATACCACACTGCCAGCTACAGAACTGACTCAGCAAGGACCCAAACTTTTGTTGGGGTTTGCCAGGGTGAGTGGCTACACCTCCATTTGGTACAGACAGGGGCTCCCTCAGGAAGCCACCAGAGATGTGCTCTCTCTTCTGACTCCACCACCTCTGAAGGCCTGGGGCTTCTTCGTACTCTTTGCTCCCCACAACATTTCTGCTCCATCCAAGCAGGGATGAGTTTGAGGCCTTGCATTCTTTACATATACCCTTCACTGGGTCCGTTCTGCCACAATGATCAGTGCTTGGATTTGAGGCTCTCCCCACAGGTGACCTGGTAAACAAAGATCCCAACTTTGGATGTCCCACAAAAGCACCCCAGGACACCCACAGCCTCTACCTCCTCCAGGGATGCTGCAGCCTCCTCTCTCTGGTACAGAAAGATGTGTTTGGCTGTCTGGGAAGAAGTGGGTCAGAACTGTTCCTTGACCCTTCCAAAGCCCAGGCAAAGGGCTGTGCAGAGCCACGCCATGGCTCAGCAATGGTGGCCAGCAAGGGCTGCAAGGGGCCCACACTGCCTGTGCACCGCAGCAGGGGTTCGCCTCCTGAAGCACAGTCACTGGGGAGTCCCCAGGGTAAGAAAAAATACGGAGATTTAACCGGATTAAAAATAAAATAAAATAAAAACTACACTGCTGAAATTCTGTTGATGTTAGTGGAATTCCTCGTGTCTTACACCAGCAAGCAGAAAATCAGATCTAAAGTGCTGAGGCTGCTGGCAGATGCTTGCCTGTTTGTGTGTGCAGTGGAGAAAAGTGCTTGTTTGGTGCTGATTGCAGACTACGGAATAAGAGCAATTTCTCATCCCACCTCCACAGAAGCTATTTAAATAGTTCTACACCCACTTTGAAAGATGCTCAGTTATAAAGGGAGTAAATCTGGAAGTTATTACTCCTCGAAGGAAGAAGCACCAATAAACAGGCTCTGCTAAAACTGCTGGTGCTCTTGGGGATAGCACCCACCTAAGAGCTACGGCTCCGTCCACCAGCCCGCCTTTGCCATGAAACAGTTTTTATTAGGCAGCCTGCAGAGAAAGCACATGCCGCAGGAAAGAGCCCGGTGGCTTGTGTCTGAGGAGCCCTTTGAGCTGACTCTTTGTCCCAGTGAAACTACGGGCCAAAGCCCAGCTGGCTACATGCAGATGGCTCACAGGCTGCAGAGGCCACCACGCGCTCCCCATCCAGCACAGGACGGGGTGGAATGGCCAGCAAAACCCAAGGACATGCAAGGCAAAGCAATAGGCAGAGCTCTAATGAAAAAAGCCCTTACAGAGTACTGGGGACAGAGTTGTGCTGTGTGCAGTCACTAAATGCCTCCCTTTCCCCTCCTTGGGGATTCCTGGCTCACTTGTAAAGTGAGCAGCATTTGCCAGCTCTTTCCCAATGCTGGCAGTGGAGATTTTACCCCACGGCACAGCACCTCTGCAGGGCTTCTGGCAGGATGCTGCCCTCCACCTGGCCACACTCTCAGCTGCCCACATCACAATCCCTCTTTGCTAATTAACCCTCCTGCCCAGCTGGCCCATGCAAACTAGTGGAGGCCCTTCCCCAGAGCAGCTGCTGGCCAAGCCTCTTCCTGGGGGGTATTGAGGGAAAAGTTAAATTCAGGTGAAAAAGTGGGCCACCAGGTTTGGGCATGGGGAGCCAGGTGTGAGCTAGGGAGCTTGCAGCTGGTCCTGCCCAAGCCTTCTGCAACACCGGTCACGCCTGAGAGCAGACATTCAGGCAGCCAGGGAGCTTTCCCAATCCCACCACTTTACGTGTTTGTGGATTTAAGGTGTTTCCGAATTAGGCTGCACCCAAAGAGAGACTTTTATGAATTTATGCACTAAAAATAGCCACAGAGTGCCTAAGTCCTCTAATGAATCTCATACAATTCTACTGTCAGAGCCAGCTGCCCGTATTTATACCCCCTCAGCACAGTCATCAGGCTCTGTAACACAGCACACCGGGGCCCCGACCCTACAGTGAGCTTCAGGCAAAGCCTCATTCATTTCTGGTTTTCCCCCAGCCAAGCTCTGCTGTAAGATTAAGATCTTAATATTTACAAGTTCCTGGTTTTACTATCTGTTTAATGTCACGGTAAATCAGGTGCCTACACTGCTATCCCTCCTTCCCACCTGAAGTCTTCACCTTCTTAGCAAAGGACAGTTATGTTTTTTCTTTAAAAATAAACTAATTATAAAACCACAGTGATTTTCTCACATTTAAACAGCCTCTGTAACAACCAATTATTTCCGAGGACATGAGAAACAGCTGTTGCAATGCCGAAGCTCAAGCAGTTACAACTCTGCTATTTGCACAGATAGGAGTTGATATTTTTATTCCCATGGGATATTACCAAGACATCATAAAAAAACATAGTGTTAGTATTAATTTGTGGAGCAAAGATCACTAATTTGCTCCAAGCTGATGAATAATTTTAACAGAGTATTACCATCCCACAAACAACTATTTGAAAGTCTGTTCTATCTTTCCCTCTGTTTTCCCTCTTCCTTTTGTTTTTCATAAAGCAACACAGCCCTGGGCAATGGCTAGTTGAAGGCTGAGATTGTTTGTGAGCCAGCTATCAGTCTTTCTAGACTGGGGAGTGGACTTCAAAAAATGCTTTCCAAAGTTTAACTCGGTGCTTTTGACTACTGAATAAAAGGAGAGCATTGACTTTGCCTCCCAGTGACCTTCTTGGCTCCCACCAGAAGGTAGGCAAACATCACACAGGTGTTGGTTCCTCTCCTGCAGCCTTCAGGTGAGGACTTTTGCTAAAAGCTTTGCTGTTCGACCTGCGTATAATCACTCAAATCAAAGTGGCATCTGTGGAAACCGGACTGCATTCACTTAGGCTTGTAAATATAGAGCCAAGCCTGGAGATCCAGGCTGCTGGCTCTGCAAGGTTTTGCTTAATTCTTTGGAAACCCTTGCTCCACTTAGCCATGGAAAAACATGTCCGCAGCACAAAGAATGGCAGTTTGAGCTAATGAAGCAACAGGGTAACATTTTTTAACTGCACATGTGCCTGTCACCAAGCCCTTCCAAACATCTTAGCTGCACTGCGCTTTGATGCTGGTTTTCTCCCTAGGATCATGACACACTTGACAATGGTGATAAATCAGCTCTAGTGCTGTCCTATTAGCCAGGAAAGCATCGTCAACCCTATTTAGCTGGAAATCTGAGGCCCACAGGTAAACTAATAGAGTGATTACCCCAGGCAGTTACCTGTAACAAATCAATCTCAGGAGGAGAGTCCCACTCCACCCACTCTGGGAAGATGCTCTCCTGAAGTCATGAGGGTGATTCCACATCTCCTACCTGGGCAAACACATAAAGCAGAGTTACTGGATTGAAAAAAAAAAAGGGTGCGTGTGCAAAGTTGGGTAGTTTAGGGACAGGTGAACACGTGACAGCATTTTTTCTTATGTTTTGTGTGGATTTCAATTTGAGAAACACATTTTGAGGTTCAGGCTTGAACGCAGCAGGAAAAGTAGTTAGAAGAACATCTGACACCCAGAGGGTTGATCAGTCAAGAACCCTACTCAACAGCAT